>NC_065580.1:131805074-132105074 GCF_024542745.1 Macaca thibetana thibetana | reverse complement strand
AGAAACATACCACTACTGAAGACATACCACTATTGAAAATGTACCATTTTGGTTTCACTGATTTAACATAATCCAACCCACAAGTACAGAAAATACCAGCCCAGTGAAATGACAACCATCATGCTTTCTTTACTATTCATGTAATAATAGATACTAACCATCTATTTGGACCTAGCTTGGCATTAGGCACTGTGGGGTATTCCTAAGAAGAATGTGAGTCGTGGTGTGTGCCTGTAGTCCCAGCTACTTGAAAAGCTGAGGGAGGAGGAATGCTTGAGACCAGGAGTTCAAGACCAGCCTGGGCAACATAGCGAGACCCCATCTCTAAAAGTAACAATAAAAGAAGAAGAGTGTGATTTGGCCACTACTTACAGATTTGAAGGTTCTCTTGAAGGTGTTCACCCCTTACAAAATAAGGAGGATATAACCGGGGTTAATATGTGGATGACAGGTGAGAATAAAGTCAGTTCAAAGAAAGGAAAATGCCTGTGGGCAGAAGTGGGAAGAAGTATTTGGGAATAAGAATGGACTAAGGCTGGGCCTTCAAGAATAGGTAGAATCTCAATAGGCAGGAAGACCTGCAGGAAGAGAGAGGGAAAGAGAAGCCTCTAGTCTTGAAGATTCTATGCTGTCTGGAGGTGGGATTACATGTTGGAAGCAAGGTAAAGTACTATGCGGGTAGTTATAATCTTTCCACTGTAGCACTTTCTCATTAAAGAGCTCTTTTATCTGAGTTACCTCATTTAACTGTTATAACATCCCTTTGGGTTGATGTTATTATCTCTATTTTACAGATGAAGAAATTGTGACTCAGAGGAGTTAAGTACTACTTGCCAACAGGCACGGAGCTGAAACATTTGAGAAGCAGAAACTCACAGCTTCAGAATCTAAGTCAATGCTCCTTTTACTCTACAATGCTGTGACAGCCAGTGTACAGTGAGTCTTAGTTGATAGGCCAGCTGTCAGGAAGAAAGCTCTGAGACTCTAGACTCACAAAGGTTATCATCATTTATCATTGTGGGAACAATTGTTACCTGGTTGCCAGATCAGCGTAGATCTGAGTTTCTGAGAGGTGCTGATTTTTGTCAGGCAGACAGTGCCAGACGCCACCTAAAAGTCAAGGGTGAATTATCCAGGTATGGTGGTGCGTGCCTGTAATCCCAGCTAACCGGGAGGCTAAGGCACAAGAATCACTTGAGCCCAGGAGGCGGAGGGTGCAGTGAGACAAGACAGCGCCGCTGCACTCTAGCCTGGGTGACAGAGTGAGACTCTGTCTAAAAAAAAAAAAAAAAAAAAAAAAAAGTGAAGGGTGGGACTGGCTAAGAGTTTTTAGGTGGGTTAGAGCAATAGTAGAGAGGGGGATAATTCAGTTGGAGGAAGTAACTCATATAGAGCTTACCACTTCAAAACTTTTCTCACATCTTAAATATTTTATTGAGTGCCTACAATGTGATAGGCACTGAGCCAGGTACTAGTTTTTCTTCTTTCAAGGTCAGCCATTCCAACAATGTCCTCATCAGCATCTTACAACACTTGCCCTCCGTATCCTTCCCGTGTTCTAACCTTCAATCATAAATTCATCCAGCAAATATTTGTTGAGCACCTATAATATAACCAGCCCTGTGCTAGTGTTAGAGGAGACACACATACACACAGAAGCTATGCTTTCAGCTTCTGGTGCAAGGATTAAAAACAATTAAGCAATGGGTTAGAATTAAAACTGAAATATACTCTGAAAGTGACACAAAGATATTTTAATATCTAAAATATCTAATTTATGGCATTTAAAAAGCACTGAAAAATGCTGAAAAAATTAGTAAACACTTCAGAAGGTCCTAGACTTGAATTCCTACATGCACAATAAGAAGACAGATTCCAAATGGATTTGAGAGTTCAATATAAAGAAGGAAGAAAACCATTATAAGAAATTGTAAGATCATGCTTCTCTCCTCTTAGATTGACAGAGACCTTTCTAAACATAAAAGCAAAGGAAGAGAGAATAGTAAAATGCCAATAGATCTAACCTTACAATTTTTAAAAAAGTACACACACACACTCACACATACTATATAGAATATTGATAGACGTCTTTCAGGACAATTCGATGCTGTGACTTTGTGACTGAATGAGGTTCTTTGCTAGAAACTGAAGGATGATGGATAAAACATCAAAAAGAAAACTGAAAGATAGATCAAGGATCAAGTACAAGATAAACATCTCATCTATCGGACACAGCAGGAACCCAAGCTGAAACCAGGGCTTTCTGGAGCCTGGATCTGGTATCAGGGTTGGGAAGATAGATAAACCACTGCTCTTTTTGAAGATAGGAGCTGAAGAGAGACTGAACGTGCTCATGAAAGGAGGCTGGAAAAAGTGCTGCAAAATCCTAAGAAAAATATTTTTAGATTATATATCTAATAAAGGGGCTTTCATCTGGAATATATAAAGAACTCTTACAACTCAACAATAAAAACATAATCCAATTAAAAATATAATGAGATGGCCGGGCGCGGTGGCTCACACCTGTAATCCCAGCATTTTGGGAGGCGAAGGATCACCTGAGGTCGGGAGTTCAAGACCAGCCTGACCAACATGGAGAAACCCCATTTCTACTAAAAATACAAAAACTAGCCAGGCGTGGTGGCGCATGCCTGTGATCCCAGCTACTCAGGAGGTTGAAGCAGGAGAATCGCTTGGACCTGGGAGGCAGAGATTGCTCTGAGCCGAGATCGCACCACTGCACTCCAGCCTGGGCAACAAGAGCGAAATTCCGCCTAAAAAAAAAAAAAAAAAAAATATATATATATATATATATATATATATGTATGTGTGTGTGTATATATATGTATATATATATGTATGTGTGTGTATATATATATGTGTATATATATATATATATATATAGAGAGAGAGAGAGAGAGAGAGAGAGACCATCTCATACCAGTCAGAATGGCTGTGACTAAAAAGTGAAATAATAACAGATACTGGGGAGGCTGTAGAGAAAAAGGAACGTGTTTACACTGTTGCTGGGAGTATAATTAGTTCAACTATTGTGGAAGACAGTGTGGTGATTTCACAAAGACCTAAAGACAGAAACACATTTGACCCAGCAATCCCATTACTGGGTATATGCCCAAAAGAATATAAATAATTCTGCTATAAAGACACATGCAGGCATGTGCTCATTGCAACACTATTCATAATAGCACAGACATGGAATCAACCTAAATGCCCATCAGTGATAGACTGGATGAAGAAAATGTGGTACATATACACCATGGAATACTATACAGCCGTAAAAAGGAACAAGATCATGTCCTTTGCAGGGACATGGATGGAACTGGAGGCCATTATCTTTAGCAAACTAACACAAGAACAGAAAACCAAATACTCCATGTTCTCACTTATAAGTGGGAGCTAAATGATGAGAACACATGGACACAGAGAGAAACAACACATACTGGGGCCTATCAGAGAATGGAGAGTGGGAGGAGGGAGAGGATCAGGAAAAATAACTAATGGTTACTAGGCTAAATATCTGGGTGATGCAATAATCTATTCAAGAAACCTCCATGGAACAAGTTTACCTGTGTCACAAATCTGCACATGTACCCCTGCATTAAAATGAAAGTTAAAAAAAGAAAGCTCCCCCCCACCCAAAACAGGTAAAGGATTTAAGTAGACATTTCTTAAAACAAGATATACAAGTGGCCAATGAGTGCATGAAAAGGTGCTCCACATCATTAGTCATTAGAGAGACACAAATTAAAACCACATTGGGATACCACTTCATACTCACTAAGATAACTATAATAAAAAAATAGACGGACAATAACAAGTGTTGGCAAGGACATGGAAAAAATGGAATCCTCATATGTTGCCTGTGGAAATGTAAAATGGTGCAGCTACTTTAAAAAACAATTTGGCGGCTGGGCATGGTGGATCAAGCCTGTAATCCCAGCCCTTTGGGAGGGCGAATCACGAGGTCAGGAGATCGAGACCATCCTGGCTAACACAGTGAAACCCCGTCTCTACTAAAAAATACAAAAAAAAAAAAAAAATGGCCGGGCGAGGTGGCGGGCGCCTGTAATTCCGGCTACTTGGGAGGCTGAGGCAGGAGAATGGCGTAAACCCGGGAGGCAGAGCTTGCAGTGAGCTGAGATCCGGCCACTGCACTCCAGCCTGGGCGACAGAGCAAGACTCCGTCTCAAAAATAATAATAATAATAATAATTTGGCAGTTCCTCAAGAAGCTCACTATAGAATTGACATATGACTAAGTAATTGCACTCCTAGGCATATACCCAAGATAATTGGAAACATATCCAGATGCAGACTTGTACAAGGTGGTTCATAGCAGGTGCTATGGACTGAATTATGTATCCCCAAAATTCAGGTGAGAGCTTTAACTTCTAGTGTGATAGTATTTAGAGACCGGAGGTACTGTAATTAGGTTTAGATGAGACCTTAGGAGTGGAGCCTTCGTGGTGGGATTAGTGCCCTTATAAGAAGAGACACCAGAGAGCTTGTTCTCTCTCTCCTCCCCATGAGACGACACAGGGAGAAGGCAGCTAGCTACCTGCAAGGCAAGTCTATGGTATTTTGTTATGGTAGCCCAAGCTGATTAATTCAATAAGATTGATCATAATAGTCAAAAAGTGCAAATGATCCAAATGCCCAGCAATTGATGAGTAGAGAGAGAAAACGTGATCTATTCATACAACAGGTTAATATTCAGCCATAAAAAACTGGAATGAAGTACTGATGCATGCTACATTATGGAGGGACCTTGAAAACATTGTGCTAAATGAAAGAAGCCAGAAACAAAAGGTTAACTAGGGTATGATTCCATGTATACAAAATGTCCCAAATAGCAAATCCACAGAGACAGAAAGTAGATTAGGTGTCACCAGGGGTTGAGAGTAGGAGGGGATGGGGAACGACTGCTGATGGGTACAGAGTTTCTTTCTGGGTTGATAAAAATGTTCTGGAATTAGATAGTGGTAATGGTTGCTCAATTTTGTGATTATACTAAAATCTGCTGAGTGGCACATTTATGAGTATGAATTTTACAGTGTGTGAATGATCTTAATAAAGTCACCCAGTGTTTGAAAAATCACTGTCAAAAAAGCCTTCTCTTGTCTTTGAGACTGCTGTGTCTTATTCCTAGGGCTGTAGCTTTCCAATTTTCTCTTTCATTGTTTGCAAATCTTTGGAAGAACTATTAGTTTGGTGCAAAAGTATCTGTGGTTTTTGCCATTGAAAGTAATAGCAGAAACTGCAATTACTTCTGCACCAACTTAATAGTATCCTCAGTATTGGTTCTGATTCTTTGGATGACAGAAGGAGTCTATCTAGAGCCTGACCAATGTCACAGGTTTGGTCTTTAAGAAATTCTTTTAAAAAATCCCACTTAGCCAGCCTGGCCAACATGGTGAAACCCCATCTCTACTAAAAATACAAAAAAATATTAGCCAGGCGTGGTGGTGCGTGCCTGTAGTTCAGCCAGCCTGGCCAACATGGCGAAACCCCATCTCTACTAAAAATACAAAAAAATATTAGCCAGGCGTGGTGGTGCGTGCCTGTAGTTCCAGTTACTCAGGAGGTTGAGGCATGAGAATGGCTTGAACCCAGGAGGCAGAAGTTGCACTGAGCCAAGATCATGCAACTGCATTTCCCATCTGGGCAGCAGATGAAGACTCTGTCTCAAAAAGAAAATAAAAAAAAATTCGACCTAGGCCTATACCTCCCGGCAAGCTGCAAGCCTAAGGTAAAAGGAGAGCACAGACTTGACCTCTGGACTAGGAGCCTCATGAAGCCTTGAACTGGCTTTGTGATTGTTGATATGATGGTCTCCATATCAACACAAGGCATGGTTTTGCATTGACGTTATGGAGGAGCAGATGGAGACAACTGCAAACCACCAGACAGAAGGGAATAAATAGATAAGGACTAAACAAAAGCAAAACTCATAGAAAATTAGCCTATAAATCAAAATATCAAAATGCAAGAAAAAGCCATCTAATGGAAGACAACGGATTATATCAACTTTTAGAACAGAATGTAAATTCACTCTTGCAGCATTAAATGTATACAACAGCTGGACAAATACTTTAAAATTTATATTATTAGGATGCTCAAATAGAAGAATGAAGAGATGTTTTCAATTTGGAAAAACAAGACACTACAAAATTTTTAAAAGCAGAGCTAAAAAGAACAGGTAAATACAAAAACAAACACAATTAAAGTAGTACAATTTCAGAAAAAGAAAAAATCATGGTCACTGGAAATTATACAAAATGGAAACAAAAGGAGGATTACTTAATTAAAAGAATTGAGAAATTCACACAAAATGCATCATGGAGAGGCAAAGATATGTAAAATAGGAAACAGCAGTTAGAAGACATGGAAGACTTGAGATCTTTCAACACTCAACCAGTAGGAATTCTAGAAGCCCCAGAACAAAAAGAATAGTGGGAGTTATGGAAAATCTATTTTTGAAAAAAAAAGTAATTCATAGGCATTGGAAATTCACGTATTCAACAGGGTGAATCTGCATAGAAATCTCAGGAACATAGCCTTGGGTATATGGAAACTCCACATAGGAAATAGCATGATAAATTAATAGAAAAGAACAATTGCAGAGAAATATGGAAAGTATGTTCTCACTACATACTGTAAATAAAATGAATTTTAAATGGACTAAAATGTACATTTAAAAGGCAAAACTTCAGAACTTTTAGAGGAAAATTTTGAATAACATATTATCTCTCGATAGGGAGTATTTCTTTAAAAGGAGGCACAAGCAAAAAGATTAACAAACAGGACTACATTAATGTATAAAGCATTTTCGTAATAAAAATAGAAGAAAGTTAAAAGACAAGTGACACACTGAGAAAAGGTATTTAGAATGTACAAGAAAATTATTTACAGAACATTTAAGGAGCTTAAAAAGACAGCTCAAAAGAAAAATAGACGAATAGTATGAACAGGCAGTTTACAGAAGAGGAAAGCTCTCTGAAAGGAAAATAAATCTTGGAACCCCAAACTCATTAAGCCGAAAGGAAAAGTCAAGCTGGGAACTGAGTCACACCAGCCTCTTTTTTTGGTGCCTCAATAAGATGGCTACAAGATGAAAAGCTACATACCTTCCTCATATTTTTCCCACAAGTAAATTCCTAGTGCTCTCCAAGATCCTTGCCCCAAAGTGTTTCTGTTAAAATTTACAGCCGGGCGCGGTGGCTCACGCCTGTAATCCCAGCACTTTGGGAGGCCGAGACGGGCAGATCACGAGGTCAGGAGATGGAGACCACCCTGGCTAACATGGTGAAACCCTGTCTCAACTAAAAATACAAAAAACTAGCCGGGCGCGGTGGCGGGCCCCTGTAGTCCTAGCTACCTGGGAGGCTGTGGCAGGAGAATGGGGTGAACCCGGGAGGCGGAGCTTGCAGTGAGCCGAGATTGCACCACTGCACTCCAGCCTAGGCGACAGAGCGAGACTCTATCTCAAAAAATAAAATAAAATAAAAATAAAGTTCACCATGGTAATGTAAATGATAGATTATCTTTACATATGCATTCACTGCTCTGCCCACGGAACACAAATGCATATCTGATTGTTGTCCTGTCCCCATTTGTCTATGTTACTTCATGTAAAAATTCAGAGTCCCTGCATTTTTGCATGCCCTATTTGTGTATGTTAGCTTATGTAAAAATGCAGATTCACCGAGCCAGACAAAGGCATGGATGACTATTCCCCCAACCTCCCTCTTACATTAAAATTGTGTATTTCTCAATATCCTGCCCTTTCCCGGTTGAATTTGGAGCCCTCAAAATCATCTTTGGAGAAAGGCATAAACCTGTCTCCCAGGCACACGTCCTTAACTTTGGCAAATAAACCTCCTAAAATGATTTAGATTTGTCTTGGTCATTTTTCTTGATTGACATCTGAATGATAGATAAACATATAAAAGGATGCCCAACGTCACAAATAATCACAGAAATACAACTTAAAACATCGAATGCCAATTCACAGCCATCAGATTGGCAAAAATTAAAGTTTGACAATAAAGAGTATAGGTGAGAGTATGGAGAAAGAGAAATTCTATTACACTGGTAGTGGGAGTGCAAATTGACGGAACAGCTTTGGAGGCCAATTTGATTATATCTGGTAGAGCAGAAGATTCTCTTTAAGAGACATGGTCTTGCTCTGTCACCCAGGCTGGAGTGCAGCAGTGAAACCATAGCTCACTGTAGCCTCAACTTGCTGGGCTCAAATGATCCTCTGGCCTCAGCCTCCTGAGTAGTTGGGACTACAGTCATGTGACTCCCATGCCCAGCTAATCTTTTTATTTTTTTGAAGAGATGGGGTCTCCCTATGTTGTCCATGCTGGTCTCAAACTCCTGGTTTCAAGAAATTCTCCCATCTCAGCCTCCCAAAGCCCTGGGATTACAGGCATAGGCCACTGGATCCAGCCATGCAGTAGATTTTTATACTCTACCAGTAAGGAAATATAGTATCACATGGGGATAACAGAGACATGTTTATAAATACTCATTGCAAAATTGTTTGTTATAGAGGAAAAAAGAAACCATGTAAGCATTCATTCACTAGAAAATGGATAAATAATTTGTGGCATGTAAATATAGCAAAATGTAGTGCAGCTAAAACGAATGAACTACAGCTACATAGATGAACATTGAGAAATGTTGAAAAAATTTTGAAATGAAAAGAGCAGTGTATACAAGCTATTATGAGGCATCTTTAAAAGTCCATGGAAAATGCATATTATAAAAACATCTATGCATGGATTTCAAAAATTTTTATACCAAAATAAACTTGTGCCAACTTGTTATAACATGTCTGAACAGGCTCTAGTTTGAGGCACTAAGAAGGATAAGATATTGGTTTGAATTGAGCTTCTATCAGAGCATGATATACTCTGTTAAAATTGAAACAAGAACAAAAATCAAATTTATGGTGAAGCTTGAGAGGAAGAATGGCAAAAAGCATTGATCCTTTGTGGAAAATTTATGCAGACAGTGCTCTAAAGAAATCAGCAGTTTACAAATGGATAACTCATTTTAAGAAGGGACAAGATAATGTTGAAGATGAAGCCTGCAGTGATAGAACATCCACATCAATTTGTAAGGAAAAAATTAATCTTGCTCATGCCCTAATTGAAGAAGACTGACAATCAACAGCACAAACAATAGCCAACACCATAGAAATCTCAATTTGTTCTGAATACACAATTGTGATCGAAACATTAAAGTTGAGCAAACTTTCCACTTGATGGGTGCCAAAACAGTTGCAGCCAGATCAGCCGCAGACAACAGCATAGCTTTCACTGGAAATTTTAAACACATGAGATCAAGATTCTGAAGCACTTATTTGAAGAATTGTAACAGGAGATGAAACATGACTTTACCAGTACAATTCTGAATACAAAACACAATCAAAACAATGGCTACCAAGAGGTAGAAGTTGTTCAGCCAACACAAAAGCAGACTAGTCAAGAGCAAAGGTCATGGCAACAGTTTTTGGGATGCTCAAGGCATTTTGCTTTGTCTTTCTGGAGGGATAAAGAATGATAACATCTGCTTATTAGGAAAGTGTTTTGAGAAGTTTTGCCAAAGCTTTAGCAGAAAGATGCCTGGGAAATCTTCACCAGAGAGTCCCTCTCTACCATGACAATACTCCTGTCCATTCTTCTCATCAAACAGGGGCAATTTTTTGAGAGTTTCAGTGGGAAATCCTTAGGTATCCACCTTGCAGTCCTGATTCACCTCCTTCTGATATATTTTAGTCTCCTAATCTTAAAAAAATCTGTAAAGAGCACCCATTTTTTTCCTTCAACTAATAATGTTAAAAAGACCACATTGACATAGTTAAATTCCCAGGACCCTCACTCAATTCTTTAGGGATGGAGTAAGTTGCTATCAACACCTACAGAAGTGTCTTGAAGTTGATGAAACTTATGATGAGAAATGTAGTTTGTATGTTTTTGTGTTTATCCTTTTTTTGGTTTTTTTTGAGTCAAGAGTCTTCTCTGTCACCTAGAATGGAGTGCAGTGGCATGATCATAGCTTGCTGCAGCCTCAAACTCCTGGGCTCAACTGATTCTTCCACCTTAGCCTCCCCAGTAGCTGGGAGTATAGGTGCATGCCACCACACCTGGTTTATTCATTTATTTTTTTTGAGATGGGGTTTCACTCTTGTTGCCCAGGCTGGACTGCAGTGGCACGATCTCAGCTCACTGCAACCTTTTCCTTCTGGGTTTAATCAATTCTCCTGCCTCAGCCTCCAGAGTAGCTGGGATTACAAGCATGCACCAACATGCCTGGCTAATTCTGTATTTTCAGTAGAGACAAGATTTCTCCATGTTGGTCAAGCTGGTCTCAAACTCCCGACCTCAAGTGACCCACCCACCTCGGCCTCCCAAAGTGCTGGGATTACAGGCACGAGCCATCATGCCCGGCTAATTTATTTATTTTTTATAGAGATGGGGTCTCCCTGTGTTGCCCTAGGCTGGTCTTAAACTCCTAGACTCAAGTGATCTTCCTACCTAGGCCTGCTAAACTGTTGGGATTACATTTTTATCTTTTAATTCATTTTCCACAAACTTTTTGAAGTCCTCTTGTATGTTCAGAGGGATGTATGCCAAATACACATTGTATATGTATTATGTAAGTTTAAATCATGGAGAACAGTATCATTGAAAGTCTGTAGAAACCTAAATTTGTAGCAAATATCTGGAAATAATATAACAAATTTATGATAGGGGTTAGCTAACTGGAGCAGTAGGAAAGAGCTCGGGATTGGAAAAGGGACATGGCGATCCCAAGTTAATCTGCGAAATTTAACTTAAAAAATGTTTGAACTAAATACAGACTAATGTTAAGATTTTATAAAGCAAAGTAATGGTGTTTATTTTATTATTTAAAATTTTTGTTATATATTTTAGATGTTTTGTTATAAACATATTAAAAATCCAAAACACCTCAGTACTAACAGACAAAATATAAGTTGGGAAAGGTTGAAACATATGTCAGGCATGGTTGAGGTTCTTATCCTACAGACTGCTCTTACTTAGCAATGAAAATGAGACAAGTACCCTGGAGAAAAGTTGGGCTACAGCTTAACAGGCAAGGTACAAGAGGAAAATACAAATGACCTGTGAACTTAAGAAAGGAAGTTCAGTATCAGTGCCAAAATGCAGATCGAAGCAGCAATAAAACACCAGTTTTTAATCTACCAAATTTTAGGAATTTGCCTATGGAAAGAGATTCTCTGCCAGAGATTCTCACAAAACTTTATTTTCAGAGATATTCTTCATGGTGAATCATAGTGATAAAAAAAAATACAGTACACTAAGGTGTGTGCCTCTGTCCAAGCCATCAGTTCTCTTTCCTAAATTCCATGTCACACATTTTAATCTTCACTGTGTCTTGTCTTTTTTTGAGACAGGTTCTCACACCATTGCCCTGGCTGGAGTGCAATGGTGTGATCACAGCTTACTGCAGTCTCGACTGCCTGGGCTCAAGTGATTACCTCACTGCAGCCTCCCAAGCTGGAACCACAGACATGCACCACCACATCCAGCTAATTTTTTAAATTATTATTTTAGAGACAGGGTCTTGCACTATAGCCCAGGCTGGAGTGCAATGGTATAATCACGGCTTACTGCAGCCTCGACTACCTGAGCTCAAGTGATTCCCCCAACTCAACCTCCCAAGTACCTGGGACCACAGACGTATGCCACCACACTCAGCTCATTATTTTTATTATTATTTCAGAGACAGGGTCTCACACGGTTGCCCAGGCTGGAGTACAATGGTGCAATGACAGCTTACTGCAGCCTCGACTGCCTGAACTCAAGTGATTCCCCCACCTCGGCCTCCCAAGTAACTGGGACCACAGACATGTGCCACTAGATCCAGTTAATTTTTTAAATTATTATTTGTAGAGACGAGGTGGTGTTGCTATGTTCCCCAGGCTGGTATCTTCACATTTTAACGTCTGTGAAATTGAGGTGTGTCTTACAATCACTGCCAGGGGGCAGTCATGATGAGGCTGTTGTTGTCTAGACATGCTTATCATAACTCACCGAATAAGTGTGTGCCTCTTTCCAAGCCATCAGAGTCACACACTTCTTCTCCAAAGCTTCCTAAGGGCTCTATAAACTGTACCTGTATCAACAGGCTTGGAAATGTACATTCATCTCAAAGCATCATCCTACTTCAAGCTAGAGCAACTTAAGATGAACCTAAGCAGGTTAAGTAAAAACAATGTCAAGAATCACACATTTATAACCAAAGTAACTTCTTAAGGTGACAGGGCTAAATGAAACTAAGCAGAATTTTTGAAAGCAAGCAGGAAATGACACTTTCAATTTAAATGAAATGTGATTTAGAGCAAGTTTAGACAAAACTAAGCAATTTATGTCAAACAAGCTCAGAATTGATCATACAGAATTGATCATTCTTTTTAAAATTAATTTCTTACAAGGCATTCAAGAAAATCTAGTTAATACTAATCAATTTACATGAAACCAAACTCAAAAGCACTTGTTCCTATCAAAGAAAACTTCTTATTGCCCATTGGAGCTAATAAATACATGTACCTCAACAATTTATATGAAACCAAGCACAGACTCAAAACTTCTTCTCAAAACGCATTTCTTACAATGAGTTAAGAGTGTATGTAGTTGAAGCTAATCAATATGTGTGAAATCCAGCTCAATATCACCCATTCATTTCAAACAAAACTCATAAGCCTCATAAACTTTTCCCTGTTATCAAGGAGTCATTGGATTTTACGGTGATCCTTTATTCCCCAAACCCTTTAAAATTAGACTTGTGTTGCTTTGGTTGAAAAAGATCATCTTAGCATCTCTTTGGGGAAAGCATTTTAGGAGGATTTGTGGCTACTCTAAAGCTGCAGTCCTCATCCTTTCCAGCACCAGGAACTGGTTTCATGGAAGACAGTTTTTCCACGGGCTAGGGACAAGGGATGGTTTGGGGATGATTCAAGCACATTTTATTTATTGTGCACTTTATTTCTATTAATATTAGAATATAATACATAATGAAATAATTCTACAAGTCACCACCATGTAGAATTAGTGGGAGCCTTGAGCTTGTTTTCATGCAACTAGACAGTCCCATCTGGGGGTGATGGGAGACAGTGACAGATCATCAGGCATTAGACTCTCATACAGAGCATGCAATCTAGATCCCTCATGTGCACAGTTCATGATAGAGTTCTTACGCCTGTGACTATTTGATGCTGCAGCTGATCTGACAGGAGGCAGAGCTCAGGCAGTAATTTCAGCTGTTGGAGGTGGCCGTAAATGCAGATGAAGCTTTGCTTACTCCACTCACTTCCCGCTGTGCACTGGGTTCCTCACATCTAACAGGCTGAGAGCAGTACTGGCCCGGGGACTGGGGACCCTTGCTGTAAAGGAACATACAAACAGTGATGAGGGATGAAGAATTATGATCCTCATTGTGTAAGAGCCTATGAAAATAGATAAGAAACTCTCTAAGTATACAAAAGATGAATGGGTCAAGAACAGAGAGCTGGCTGAAAAGGAAAAACAACCAGGGAAGAAATATTTGAAGCATATATAACTTCTCCACAAGTCAGAGAAATGTAGACTGGGAAAATAAGTTGATTTTTTTTTTTCGCCTATCAAATTACCCAAGATTTAAAAGCTAAACTATCCATGATGCTCAGGTTACAGTAAAACAGGAACTATTATGTTCTCTTCATAGGAGTGTTAATTGAAGCAGCCTTTCTGGAGCGTAATTTGACAATATGTAAAAAGAGCTTTTAAAATATACATACCTTGCTCATTTATGCAAAAAAAAATACAGGAAGGATAAATCAAACTAAACAAATTGTTTAGTTGGAGAAGGATGGGCATAAGAAAGAAGAAGAGGTATGAAATAGGAAAAGACAGACATTTAATTGGGAGAAAAGTTGAGTGTTGGGAGAGAAGCTGAGGAAGGGCCTGCATGTCTGCTAGACTTACTGGCTCCTTGCTTCTGGCATTCCCATTATCTCAAGCAGCCATATGTTTCCCATTCAGTTGATACACCGTTTCCTTTCAACCCCTACATCCTGACCAACTGTTTCTTTGTTTAAGCACCAATAAATAGCGTGGGCTCCCAGAGTTAGGGGCCTTTGTAGCCTCCACACTCGCCATGGCCCCCTGGTCCCACTTTCTCTCTCACTGTCTTTTTCTCATTCCTTTGACTCCACTGGACTTAGTCGCCCCCATGACCTGGTATTGGGCCTGATCACCCCAACAACATTTCTCCCGTATATATACCTTTGACAAGGTTCTAAGGTCTAGAAACATAGTAAGGTTTACCTACCTCCAAAATAAATGAAAAATTAAAATCAAACCTGTGGTCACCAAAAATAGAAGACAAACTGGGCAAACTGGTTCATACCTGTAATCCCAGTGCAACATGGTGAGAGCTATCTCTTAAAAATAAAATGCAGATAGCAACAAATGAACCTACTTGTGTTATAAATGATTAAGCCACACTAAAGGGAGTGAGGGAATGTGGGAGGAAAGACCTAACTTTAGTAACTTTGGAAAATGGGATTTGTTTATTCTTTTAGAGTTGTGGGGGAGGGTCTTGCTATGTTGCCCAGGCTGGACTCAAACTCCTGGTCTCAAGTGATCCTCCCACTTCAGCCTCCAGAGTAGGAAAGTATGATTTTGACTGGATACTACAAGACTGAAAACAAAAAGAACTATACACAAATACTGCACTAAAGCTAGTAAATGTGTTTCTTAGAGGGGTATGAGTTAACAATTCTGAAACTAGGGGTTTACTTGGATTGAATAGATTAATAAATGTATATTGTAGATGACATCTTCAGGGTTTCTCACTGTCAGATAAATAAATTACAGGCTGGGCACAATGCCTCATGCCTATAATCTCAGCACTTTTGGGAGGCTGAGGCAGGCAGATCTCCTGAGGTCAGGAGGTAGAGACCAGCCTGGCCAACATGGAGAAACCCCGTCTCTACTGAAATACAAAAAATGAGCCTGGCGTGGTGGTGGGTGCCTGTAATCCCAGCTACTTGGGAGTCTGAGGTAGGAGAATTGCTTGAACCTGGGAGGCGGAGGTTGTAGTGAGCCAAGATTGCGCCACTGCACTTCAGCCTGGACAACAGAGCGAGACTCTGTCTCAAAAAATAAGTAAATATAAATAAATAAATAAATAAATAAATAAATTACAAATAAGTAAAGAGGGAAGGCTAGAATTAACCCTGTGGCTTGGATTGTCACAGGAAGTATCAATATGAACTCATAGTTTTAAATATATATGTGGAGAGGGCACAAATATAATGGTGTTTGCATATGTGGATTAGAACACATACATATATTTTCTAGCTATGTCCACTAAGAAGGCTTAGAATTAATGACACCCTGGTAGCAATGAGGACATTTAGTACCCAGATCTTTGTTTCTAAATACCATTTCCAATCAAATAAACCAGGACTACTTGGAGAAGCGGATGATTCCAGAGCTGGGGGAGGGAAAAATTCGAGTTAAACCTGGAGCCTCTTGTGTTGTCAGAAATTAAGTGCTCAAGAGAGAATGGGAGCAGGTCGGAAAAACACAGGAGCCCACACTAGAGGAGATCCCATCGGCCAAAGCTAGACCGAACTTAGAAGCAAAAGAAATAACTATATTTTTGGATTGAAACCCATAGAGTGAAAAAAAAAAAAAAAAAAAAAAAAAGAGAAGAAAATTCAGAAGTTTATATTGATGCAGATACAATCATTTGCTGCATAATGACACTTTGGTCAACAACAGACCATCTACAACAGTGGTTCCACAGGATTATAATGGTGTTTAAAAATTCCTGTTGCCTGGTGATATCATAGCAGTAGTAACATCGTAGTGCAATGCATCACCTTTTAAATGCTTAGATATGTTTAAATACACAAATACCATTGTGTTACAATTGCCTCTAGTATTCAGTACAATGACATGCTATACAGGCTTGTAGCTTAGGCACAACAGGCTATCCCACATAGCCTAGGTGTATAGTAGGCTAGGCCGTTCAGATTTGTGTAAGTACACTCTGTGATGTTCACACCACAATGAAATTGCCTAACGATGCATTTTTCAGAATGTGTCACCATCATTAAGTAATATACAACTGTAAATAATTGAATAAATTAATTTATAGGCGCAAAGAGATAGCTCTTTACAGAATTCCAGTTAGTAAATGTAAAAAGATGAAAGAAATAGAAAATCGCCATTAGGCAAATACCACAGTAATAATTGCTGTAAGCAAGTTCCACCAATAGATGTTAAAATTAGTAGTCAAAAATTTGAAATCTCTTGCATTTCAATACACTAACAATGAACAATCTGAAAAGAAATTAAGAAAACAATTCCATTTATAATAGTATCAAAAAGAATAAAATACATAGAAATAAACCTAACCAAGAAGATGAAAGACTTATACACTGAAAATTACAAACATTGCTAAGAGAAGTTAAAGAAGACACAAATAAATGAAAAGACATCTAATCTCATGGATTGGAAGACTTACTATTAAACTCCCCAAACTAACCAAACCAAACTACCAATTCGATGCAATCCCCATCAAAATCCCAGTGGCAGTTTTTGCAGAAATAAAACAAATCATCTTAAACTCAGGGGATCCCAATTATCCAAAATAATTTTGAAAAAGAGGAACACATTTGGAGGAATCACACTTCCTGGTTTTCAAACATATTACAAAATTACAGTAATGAAAACAGTGTGATACTGGCATGCAGACAGACATATAGGAAAATGGAATAGAATAGAAAGGCCAGAAATAAACCCTTCATGTGTGGTCAAATGATCTATGACAAGGCCATCAAGACTTTCAATGGGGAAAGGTTAGTCTTCTCAACAAATGATGTGAGAAAACTATACATGAAAAATAATGAAATTGGACCCTTATCTTAACAATATACAAAAAATTAACTAAAAATGGATTAAAGACCTAAATGTAAGATCTAAAACTATAAAACTAGAAGAAAACAAAGGGGGAAAACTTCATGACATTGGACTTGGCAATGAATTCTTGGATATGTCACTAAAAGTGTAGGCAACTATAGCAAAAAATAAACATGGGGCTATGTTAAATGTAGAAACCTTTGTGCATGAAAGAACATAATCAGCAGAGTGTAAAGATAACCTATGGCACAGGAAAAAATATTTTCAAATCACAAATCTGGTAAGAAGTTAATGCCCAGAGTATGAAAAGAACTCCTACAACTTAAAAACAACAAAAATCAAATAACCAGGCCAGGCGTGGTGGTTCATGCCTGTAATTCCAGCATTTTGGGAGGCCAAGGTGGGTGGATCACTTGAGTTCAGGAGTTCAAGACCAGCCTGGGCAACATAGTGAAACCCCATCTCTACCAAAAATACAAAAAAATTAGTAGGGCATGGTGGCACGCACCTGTAGTCCCAGCTACTTGGGAGGCTGAGATGAGAGGAACACTTAAGCTTGGGAGGCAGAGGTTGCAGTGAACAAAGGTCACACCACTGCTCTCCAGCCTGGGTGACAGAGTGAGACCCCACCTCACAAACAAAACAAAACAAACAACCAAATAACCCAATTTTAAAATGGACAAAGGACTTGTATAGGCATTTCTTCAAAGATGACATACAAATGACCAACCAGCATATCAAAATATGCTCAACATCAGTAACCATCAGAGAAATGCAAATCAAAAACAAAGTGAGATATCACTTCTGACCCATTGCAATTGCTACTAGTAAAACAAAACAAAACAAAACAGAAAACAAACAAACAAACAAAAAACAAGTGTTGGCAAGGAAGTGGAGAAATCGACACCCTTGTGCACTTTTGGTGGAATTATAAAATGGTGCAAATGCTGTGGAAAACAATATGGTGATTTTTTTTCTTTTTCTTTTTTCTTCTTTTTTTTGAGATGGAGTCTCACTCTGTCACCCAGGCTGGAGTGCAGAGGTGCGATCTTGGCTCATTGCAACGTCTGCCTCCCAGATTCAAGAGATTCTCCTTCCTCAGCTTCCTGAGTAGCTGGGACTACAGGTGCATGCTACCATGCCTGACTAATTTTTGTATTTTTAGTAGAGATGGGGTTTCACCATGTTGACCAGGATGGTCTCAATCTCCTGACCTCGTGATCCACCCGCCTTGGCCTCCCAAAGTGTTGGGATTACAGGTGTGAGTCACTAAGTCCGGCTGGTGTTTTCTTAAAATATGAAAAATAGAAGTACCATATGATTCAGCAATTTCACTTCTGGATATATATCCAAGAGAATTGAAACCAGGGCCTCAAAGCAATATTTGTACACTCATGTTAATAGCAGGACTATTCACTATAGTCAAGAGGCGGAGGCAACCCAAATGTCATCAGTGGAAAAATGTGATATATACAAAGAAAATGTGACTGAGGCACTGTCACAGATGGGAGGAAATACAATTAGTGATAATGAAATACAACATGTGACCCTGGACTGAATCCTAGACCAAAAGGAAGACAGTAGTGGAAATCTAGTGAAATTTGTTCCTCCTCTATTCAAATTGTCCCCCATTGCACTTAAAGTCCAATTCCTTACCATCTCCTACTAGGTCCTCTGGCAGCTGGCCAAGCCTTCAGCTGGGACTCACCCTCCACCTCTCCCCTCCTCTCTCCTGTGTTCTGAACACAGTAGTCTGCACTCAGTTTCCTCAACAGGCAAGTTATTTTCTTCCTAAGAGCATTTGCTCTTCCTTTTACCCAGAAGGTTCTGTGCTCAGATCTTCCACGGCTGTTTCCCTTCTTGTCCTCAGGACTTGACCCAACTGCCACCTCCTCAGTGAGACTTGCTTTGACCACTCAACTCAAGCAGTCTCATCCCTACCTGCCAGACACTTTCTATGCCAACATGACTTTGAAAAATGTTTGAGCACTAGTAATATGCAATAAAATGATTTTGTTCACGCATTTGTTCAGTGGTTAACACTCTGCCTCCCCTCTGTAAAATGCAATCTTCACGAGATTGGCTTTTAAAAATAATTTTATTTTATTTTAGATATAGGGTCTCATTCTGTTGTCCAGGCTAGAGTGCAGTGGTGCAGTCACAGCTCACTGCAGCCTCAGCCTCCTGGAGCCAAGTGATCCTCCTGCCTCAACCTCCCATAGTGCTGGGATTACAGGTATGAACCAATGCACCAAGCCAAGAATAGCTTTTTAAATTGTGCATTTAAAAAATTTTCAGAACTAAAGAGAAGTTGAAAGACTAGTACATGAACTTTACCTAGTTTAATCTAATGTTAACATTATAATACATTATCTGTCTTTTTCTCTTTATACACACGTAAACACATATGCACACACACACATACATGCATATACATGTACTTTTCTCCTTAGCTATTTGAAATGAGTTGCAGACATTGTGGCATTTTACCATCAAATATCTCCTCATGTGTTTCTTAAGAGTAATGACATTTCTCTACATAATATTAATGTCACAAGAAAATTAACACTTCCATAAATTCATCTAACATACAGTACAAATTTCTGTCTTAAAAATGTCTTTTATGTCAGTTTTATTTGTCTCCCTGATTCAGGATCTTATCAAGTATCACGTATTGCATTTGGTTGTGAAATCTCTCTAGTCTTTTACTCACTTTGCCTCTTAATTTTTCATGACACTGACTTTTTTTGTCTTTTTTGAAAAGCCCAGTTCTTCAAAGAGCCCAAAGACCTCATCTGTCTTCTTTCTTTCCCCTTTCCCTTTCCCTTCCCCTTCTCCTTCCCTCCCCTCCCCTTCCCCTCCTCTCCCCTCCCCCCTCCTCTCTCCTTACCTTCCCCTCCCCTCCCCTCTCCTTCCCCTCCCCTTCCCTCTTCTTCCCCTCCCCTTCCCTCTCCTTCCCCTCCCCTTCCCTTCCTCTCCCCTCCCCTCCCTCTCTGCCTCCCTCCCTCTCTCTCTTTTCTTTTTCCTTCCTTCCTTCCTTCCTTCCTTCCTTCCTTCCTTCCTTCCTTCCTTCCTTCCTTCCTTCCTTCCTCTCTCTCTCGCTCTCTCTCTTGCTTTCTTTCTTTCTTTCTCTCTTTCTTTCTCTTTTTCTTTTTCTTTCTTTCAGACAGGGTCTTGCTCTGTCACCTAGGCTGGAGTGCAGTGGCATGATCGTGGTTCACTGCAACCTCAACCTGCCAGGTTCAAGTGATCTTCTCACCATGGATTTCTGAATAGCTGGGGCTACAGGTGTGCATCACCATGCCTGGCTAATTTCTTTATTTTTATTTTATTTTGTTTTACTTTTTGAGATGGAGTCTCGCTCTGTTGCCCAGGCTGGAGTGCAGTGACATGATCTTGACTCACTGCAAGCTCCGCCTCCCGTGTTCATGCCATTCTCCTGCCTCAGCCTCCCGAGTAGCTGGGACTACAGGCGCCTGCCACCACTCCTGGCTAACTTTTTTGTATTTTTAGTAGAGACGGGGTTTCACCGTGTTAACCAGGATGGTCTCGATCTCCTGACCTCATGATCTGCCTGCCTCTGCCTCCCAAAGTGCTGGGATTACAGGCATCAGCCACCGTGCTCGGCCTCTTTATTTGTTTTTAATGGAGGTGGGGTCTCATGATGTTGCCTAGGCTGGTCTCGAACTCCTATCCTTAAGCAATCCTCCCGCCTGGCCTCCCAAGGTGCTGAGATTATAGAAGTGAGCCACCATGTCTGACCCATCTGTCTAATAGAACACATTACATTCTGAATTTGCCTGATGCCTTACTTGTTATATTGATGAATTTTGCCTTCAGTGTCTCCTGTCTCTTTCCAGTCAGAGGCTCACTCCAGAGCTGCACTGTCCAACCAGGTGGCCACCAGCCACACGTGACTGCTGAGCACTTGAAATATGGCTGGTGTGGCCAGGCACAGTGGCTCCCACCTGTAAACCCAGCATTTTGGGAAGCCGAGGCAGGCGGACCACCTGAGGTCAGGAGTTCGAGACCAGCCTGGCCAACATGGTGAAACCCCGTCTCTACTAAAAATACAAAAATTAGCTGGGCGTGGTGGCGGGCACCTGTAATCCCAGCTATTTGGAAGATTGAGGCAGGAGAATCGCTTAAACCCAGGAGGCGGAGGTTGCAGTGAGCCGAGACGGTGCTGTTGCACTCCAGCCTGGGCAACAAGAGTGAAACGCCATCTCAAAAAATAAAGAAAAACAAAGAAATATGACTGGTGCAACTGAGGAACAGAATTTTTACTTTTCTTTAGTTTATATTAATTTATATTTAATTTTTTTTAAATGATGCTCTTCAGTTTTGGAAACTGAATATGTTTGGAATAACTTGGGTATGTGAATCTACTTTTTTAACTGTATATTTTGAAATCTGTCTGGTTGGAGATCTGCTATAAGTGTAAAATACAAACTAGAGTTTGAAGACTTAGACTAAAAAAAATTCCATCCATTGCATCCATCTGTCCATTCACAAAAAACTAAATTTAATCTTCTTCTTCTTCTTCTTCTTCTTCTTCTTCTTCTTCTTCTTCTTCTTCTTCTTCTTCTTCTTCTTCTTCTTCTTCTTCTTCTTCTTTTTTTTGATAGGATCTTGCTCTGTTGTCCAGGTTGGAGTGCAGTGGTGCAATCATAGCTCACTACAACCTCAAACTCCTGGGCTCAAACAATCCTCCCATCTCCGTCTTCCAAGTAGCTGGGACTATAGGTGTTCACCACTACGCTTGGCTAATTTTTAACATTTTTGTGTAAAGACAAGTTCTCACAATGTTTCCCAGGCTTGTCTCAAACTCCTGGGCTCAGTGGATTGTCCCACCTCGGCCTCCCAAAGTGCTAGGATTACAGGTGTGAGCCACTGTCAGGCCAAAGCCTTTTTTGTTTGTTTGTTTTTGTTTTTGTTTTTAGAGTAACAACATACACTCACAATGTGTAAATCCGAGAGGAGTAGCAAGTCTACGGAATGCTGCAAATGCCTCCCCGGGTTGCCAGTTCTCCAAGGTGGGAATCGTGTATCTCTTGCTTACCGATGTATCCCAGCACCTACCTAGCACCACACAGAGCGGATGCTTAATCCATGTTTGTTGAGTGAATGAAAGTCTGTGAGTGAGTAAATGACGAAATGGTCAATCCTTTGGCCAGGGGGCTGAGGGGTCCTTTCCAACAGACCAGAAAGCATCATCAGGCCAAGTGTGCTTTAATATTAAAAAGAGGAATATAGGCCAGGTGCAGTGGCTCATGCCTGTAATCCCAGTGAAGTGGCTACATTGTCTGGGGTAAATACCTGGGGTTCATCATCTCATGCCAGGAAAATTTAGGACACACCAGGAGTTTAGGAGCGGACGTTTAATAGGCAAAAAGGAAGAGAAAGAAAGACAAGGGAAGGCCAGGTGCGGTGGCTCACACCTGTAATCCCAGCACTTTGGGAGACTGAGGCGAGCGGATCACGAGGTCAGGAGTTAAGAGACCAGACTGACCAACATGGTGAAACCCCATCTTTACTGAAAATACAAAAATTAGCCGGGCATTGTGGCACGCCTGTAATCCCAGCTACTCAGGAGACTGAGGCAGGAGAATCGCTTGAACCTGGGAGGCGGAGGTTGCATTGAGCCAAGATCATGCCATTGCACCCCAGCCTGGGGGACAGAGCGAGAGTCTCAAAAAAAAAAAAAAAAAAAAAAAAAAAAAAAAAAAAGGAAGAAATAAAAAAAGAAAAAAAGGAAACAGAAGGGAAAACAGCTCTCTCCCTAGTGAGAGAGAGATAGGGGACTTCCCAGAGGGAAAGACCAGCCTGGCCCATGCCGGGACTTTGTAGTCAGGCTTGAGGAGGTGGTGTCTGATTTACATAGGAGTCACTGATTGGTTCATCAGATATGACGTTTACATAGCAGGTGGTGAAGGCTGGTGGCCCACCCTAATCTTATTATGCAAAAAAACTCTGCCCTTGGCCGCAGCCATCTTGTCTGCTCCTTATTGTACGCTTGGCTGGCGGAGAAGGAAGGATGGAGCCACCACTTTGAACACATCTAGTCCCAGGTAGTTCTTTCCTGCCGGCATCCACCCGTGCAAGCGCCGGGCTTGCTCGTCTGTCTGCAGCTTGACTATATAGGTTGCTGTTTGTTAGAAAATGATTTGGGATTGGGTGCGGTGACTCACGCCTGTAATCCCAGCACTTTGGGAGGCTGAGGTGGGTGGATCACCTGAGGTCGGAAGTTCGAGACCAGCCTGACCAACATGAGGAAACCCCATCTCTACTAAAAATACAAAAATTCGCCAGGGGTGGTGGCACACACCTGTAATCCCAGCTACTCGGAAGGCTGAGGCAGGAGAATCGCTTGAACCTGGGAGGCGGACGTTGCAGTGAGCCAAGATCAGGCCATTGCACTCCAGCTTGGGCAACAAGAGTGAAACTACATCTTAAAAAAAAAAAAGAAAAAAGAAAAGAAAAAAAAAGGACTAGAGAGAGAACACAGTCAGGGAGGGTGGAAAAGAGTACTGGGGAGAAAACCAGGGTGGCAGTCTGTGTTCTTGGAGCTTGCTCTGCAGGGGCAACAGGGCGCCAGGCCAGTGAAAGTAGTGGCAGGAGGAGGCAGGACCTGCTCTTTTTCCTTCCTTGGGCATTCTTTGTGTAGGCCTTTGTGTAGGGCGTTCTGTTGTACAGCCCTTGAGGGTGGCAGCGTGGCTTGGCTCTCCTTTCTGGGACATGACCCCTGGCAAGAGGACCCGCCCTGACCTGCATTGGTAGCTGTCCAGGCCCTGGAGCTTCACTCACACAAGCATTACAGAGAGACCATCCTTTCCCAGGCACAAGCTCTGTTTTTCTTTTGTAATAAAGAATTTCACACATCGGGGACAAATATCTTAAATCACTAGAGTATATTTGCCAGGACATTCCATATATTATTTAATATGGTTTGGCTCTGTGTCCCCACCCAAATCTCATTCAAATTGTAATTGCCAAGTGTCAGAGGAGAGGCTGGGTGGGAGGTGACTGGATCAAGAGGGTGGAGTTCCCCCTTGGTGGTGGTGTGGTAGTGAGTTCACGAGACCTGATGCTCTAAAAGTGTGTGGCACTTCCCCTTTCACTCTCTCTCTCCCTCTCTCACCACCATATGAAGAAGATCCTTGCTTCCTCTTCACCTTCTGCTATGATTGTAAGTTTCCTGAGGCCTCCCAACCATGCTTCCTGTTAAGCCTGTGAAACTGTGAGTCAAGTAAACCTCTTTTCTTCACACATTATCTAGTCTCAGGTCGTTCTTTATAGCAGTGTGAAAATGAACTAATACATTATTCTAATCCTGATAAACACGTTTCAGGGTAAGTGTCATTATCTCCAGTTAATGGTTATATCATTAATGGTATTAAAATATCATAATGGTAGTATCATTATCCCCAGTTAATATGGAGAAACCTGGTTTCAAGTAGGTTGAGTAACTTACCTAAGGTCATACAAGTCGTCAGTGTCTGTATTGGCTGCTGAGAGTAGCTGGGTCCCAAGTTTACACTCTTCGCTGCTCTACCTTCCTCCATTGGCAAGTGAGGCCGGGTGTGGTGGCTCCTGCCTGCAGTCTCAGCATTTGGGGGCGGGGGGTGAGGCAGCAGGATCACTTGAGACCAGGAGTTCAAGACCAGCCTGGGCTGGCCTTGAACATAGTGAGACTCAGTCTCTACAAAAAATAATAAAAATAGGCCAGATGTGGTGGCACATGCCTGTAGTCTCAGCTACTCAGGAGGCTGAGGTGGGAGGGTCGCTTGGGGCCGGGAGTTCTGGGCCGTAATGAGCTGTGATTGTACCACTGCACTCCAGCCTGAGTGATAGAGTGAGACCCTGTTTCAAAAAAAAAAAAAAAAAAAAAGAGAGAAAGACTGTTTTGGGCTCCCAGGATTATCCTTGTAGAGCTGTGGAATCTGCATGCTACAGTAACTCCATCTTACTAAGTGGTGCTGTCCCTGAGGCATATATATATATGTGTGTGTGTGTGTGTGTGTGTGTATGTGTGTATATATATATGTGTGCATGTGTGTATATATATATGCTACTTTGTGCATTTATATATAAAAATAAATATTATATATAAAAATAAATATTATATATGTATCTGTAAAATACATACATATGCGCTGTGTTTTTTCTAATTACAGGCAGGAGGCCTTACCATCCAAATTTCCAGATCATATTGAAAGCTTGAGGGAAAAACGATGAATTCATAAGTCAACTGGCACAAGCTTATCCCTCCTGAAAATGATTTTTCACTCTTGAATCCCTGGGACAGCACAGGAACTAGCTCCTTGCAAGAGGACACGCCCAAATATCAGTGTCAGAATGTATGGTTTGCTTTGAAATTGTAGCCTTGGCTAAAACCGCCAAACCCAGGATAGGGGAAAACAATCCCTGTCTAAAGTGTGTGTATCTATACATTCTTCCATTGAAAGGTTGAGTGTTTTCTTAAGAGAGGGTCCCAGCTGATCAAAAAGGGGGAGTTTGATGTTCTGAGTCCTCAAGTGAACAGCATTATTCCAAGGAAAGCATTTAAAAGTTACTGAAAAACAAGATCCACTTTAGAACTATAGGCCAGGTGCAGTGGCTCACACTTGTAATCCCAGCACTTTGAGAGGCCTAGGATTGCTTGAGTCCCGGAGTTCGAGACCAGCTTGGACAACATGGTGAGACCCCCCTGCTAAAAAAAAGAAAACTCCACAAAAAGTAGCCGGGTGTGGTGGCGTACGTCTGTAGTCTCAGCTACTCATAGGGGCTGAGGCAGAAGGATCACCTGAGCCAGGGAGGTCAGGGCTGCAGTGAACTGTGATCCTGCCACTGCACTCCAGCCTGGGCAACAGAGTGAAACACTGTCTCAAACAAACAAACAAACAAACAAAAATCAAAACAAAACTACAAATAGACTTCATGTGATGGTGTCTGGGAAAATTGCAGTTTATAGAGCTGTTCAGGAATCTTGGGTTAAAATGTGGATTAAATGTGCACATTTATTTTTATTTTTTTCCTAAATTACACTAAGACTGCAGAAAAGAGATCTAAGGTATATATACGTATATATATATACATGTATATATACGTGTATGTATATATAGAGAGGGAGGGAGAGAGGCAAAAGTATGGGGAAAATGATAGAAAATAGCAACAAAATTTTGGAAGACAGAAGCGGATATATGTGTAGTGACTGACTTAGGAGCCCAAGTGAAATTAAATCCTAAGCCACCAGTGGGTGGAGCTGAGACTTATTCTGATATATACCACAGAATTCTGAAGAGGCTCAGGAAATGTATTTCTGGATCTGAGGTGAAGGTTGGATCTAGTGGCTAGAATAAGACGACTGGGTAAAAACGGAGATGTTAGATCCCTGCATTCCTTGCCCTGATTCCAGGCCCCTAGCTGT
Source organism: Macaca thibetana thibetana (assembly GCF_024542745.1). Classification (NCBI taxonomy): domain Eukaryota; kingdom Metazoa; phylum Chordata; class Mammalia; order Primates; family Cercopithecidae; genus Macaca; species Macaca thibetana. The sequence continues at coordinate 132,078,657 of NC_065580.1, read as the reverse complement.
CTATTTCCCCTCTATCCTGGCCGAAGATTGGAGATTTATTCTCTGGAGAGAGTGTTTGGGGACAAACAGGGCTAGTGAAATGAGACTCATTAGTTACATATTGAATGCTGGATTTTGAGACTCCCAGAGCTCTGCCTCCAAATGCTTAAAGCCAAATTGTAACCTCCAAACAGTCTTTTTTTTTTTTTTTCTTTGAGATGGAGTCTCCTTCTGTCTTCCAGGCTGGAGTGCAATGGTGCGATCTCGGCTCACTGCAACCTCCGCCTCTCAGGTTCAAGTGATTCCCCTGCCTCAGGCTCTCGAGTAGCTGGGACTACCGGCGTGCCATCATGTCCTGCTTATTTTTTGTATTTTTAGTAGAGATGGGGTTTCACCATGTTGACCAGGCCGATCTCAAACTCCTGACCTCAAGTAATCCTCCCACCTCGGCCTCCCAAAAGGATGAGATTACAGGCGTGAGCCACTGCGCTGAGCCCAGAGTCTTTTAAGAGGATACATACATTTTATGGCAAATCTGACCAGTTTAAGGGAGGAGGCCTGTAGATACTGACACTAGAGTCATCATCCACAGATGAGCTTGTAATCAAAGTCACCTTGTCCCATCCACATGCTGAGAGTGCCCAGTAAGATTTCATTTCTCAACTGTGAGTCCTAAGTAGACATCTGAGGATGGCCAGGTACCTGAAGAAAGCTGCTAACATGGAATACAGACACTTACGCAGCAAACAAACCAACTAAAGCAACTTTGAAGCCATATAAACTGAGCAGGGAGGAAAAAAAAAACTTTAAAAAAATCAATTTGTCATTGTTATTTTTAGAAAGGTAAGGGAAAATATTGCATCCATGAAACAGAAACAGAAGAAAAAATATTCAGAGAACAAAAGTAGAGCTCTTAGAAGTGAAAAACATGACAGGAGAAATGAAAAAAATCAAATAGATTTGGAAGATAAGAGATGAAAACAGTCACCCAGAAGGCAGAGCAAAAGAACAAAGAGATGAAAGGCAAAGACCAAAGGTTTTTATTTAAAAAACAAAGCAAAAAAGCCCCCAAAAACCAAAAAACAGAATAAACAGATAAACTACAGTGGGAAAAAATATTTGCCAACTATGCATCTGAGAAAGGTCTAATATGCAGCATCTACAAAGAACTTAAATTTATGAGCAAAAAAAAAACAACCCTGTTAAAAAGTAGACAAAGGACATGAATAGACACTTTTCAAAAGAAGATGCAGACATGGCCGACAAGTGTATGAAGAAAAGCTCAATATCACTGATCATTAGAGAGTGCAGATCAAAACCACAATGATATACCATCTACACCAATCAGAATGGCTATTATAAAAAGTCAAAAACTAACAGGTGCTGGTGAGGTTGTGGAGAAAGTAAACGTTTATACAGTGTTGGTGGGAGTGTAAATTAGTTCAGCCATTGTGGAAAGCAGTGTGGTGATTCCTCAGAGAGGAAACAGAACTACCATTTGACCCAGCAATCCCATTCCCGGGTATATACCCAGAGGAATATAAATCATTCTATCACAAGGATGCATGCTCGCATATGTTCATTGCAGCATTACTCACAATGGCAAAGAAATGGAATCAGCTTTCTAAATGTCTGCCAACAGTAGACTAGATAAAGAAAATGTGGTACATATACACCATGGAATACTATGCAGCCATAAAAAAGAATGAGATCATGTCCTTTGCAAGGACATGGATGGAGCTGGAGGCCGTTATCCTTAGCAAACTAATGCAGGACCAGAAAACCAAATACTACATGTTCTCACTTATAAATGGGAGCTAAATAATGAGAACACATGGAGGGGAACAACACACACTGGGGCCTAACTGAGGGTGGAGGCTGGGAGGAGGGAGAGGGGCAGAAAAAGTAATTATTGGGTATTAGGGTTAGTACCTGGGTGATGAAATAATCTGCACAACAAGCCCCATGGCAGGAGTTTACCTATGTAATAAACCTGTACATGTACCCCTGAACCGAAAATAAAAGTTGAAAAAAAAGCTTACAAAACAGAAAAAGAAAGAAAATAAATGAGACAAACAAAAGATATGTTTGAAGATATGTAGAAGATATGACATCCAAATAGTAGGAGATATCATTAGTATGTATCATAATATATCATAAGAGGAAGTGAGTGGATAGTATCTAAAACGGATAAACCAAATAAAAGCAGTAGTTATTATTTAGAACAATAGGGATGTGTAATGCCAGAATAAACCACCTCTGGAGGAAGTGGAGGAAGTTGTGGGTCAAAAAGCTGTTTTGTTTTAGTACTATCAGACTTTTAAGGTAGACGTACATGTCCCTTTAAAATAAAAATAAAAACAAGCAAGATTACCTATTAACAACATAAAATATAAATTGATTACCAAAAAGAATATCTAGAAAAGGCTTCCCATGTGATTATGATGATCAGTCACTCTTTTTGTTTTAGAGATGGGGTCTCACTGTGTTGCCCAGGCTGGAGTGCAGTGGTGAGGTTGTAGCTCATTGCAGCCTCCAACTCCTGGCCTCAAGTGATCACCCCACCTCAGTCTCCCAAGTAGCTGGAACTGCAGGTTCGCCCCACCATGCTCAACTAATTAAAAAATTTTTTTTATGTACCACATTTTCTTTATCTAGTCTACTGTTTAGTAGAACGATGTCTCACCGGTCTTGGACTTCTAGCTGCCCACGCTGGTCTCGAATTCCTGGGCTCAAGTAATCCTCCCATCTCAGCCAAAGTGCTAGGATTACAGGCCTGAGCTACCGTGCCTGGCCTGATTAGTCACTTTTGGAGCCATTTAATTGACAAAGGACCTACTGAAGTGCCAGCACTGTACTAGGCAAGAAAAAAGGAAGCTGGATACAAAACGGATATGATTGCCTCTGTATTCTAGGAGCTCAGAGTTTAGTGGAAGAGACCGATGCTTTGTCAGCAGCAATCATACAAGCTACTGGGTAAAATGACAGAGATACTCTGAGCATGTAAGCAGAGTAGAGAAGAGGGCTGGCGGCGGCATGGAGGCTGGTTGGAAAGGCTTTCTGAGTAGGGTGTCTCTCAAGCGGAGTTTTTATTTATTTATTTATTTATTTAGAGACGGAGTCTCGCTCTGTCGCCCAGGCTGGGGTGCAGTGGCCGGATCTCAGCTCACTGCAAGCTCCGCCTCCCGGCTTCACACCATTCTCCTGCCTCAGCCTCCCGAGTAGCTGGGACTACAGGCGCCCGCCACCTCGCCCGGCTAGTTTTTTGTATTTTTTTTAGTAGAGACGGGGTTTCACCGTGTTAGCCAGGATGGTCTCGATCTCCTGACCTCGTGATCCGCCCGTCTCGGCCTCCCACAGTGCTGGGATTACAGGCTTGAGCCACCGCGCCTGGCCTCAAGCGGAGTTTTAAAGGGCAGACAAGCTTAGAAGTTTAAGGAAGGGGATGTGAGGGCGTTTTAGGGAGAGAGGATGTCTGAGCCAGAGGGCAAGGTCAAGAACCAACGTGCAGAGGTTGAGGGAGACAGCAGTTCTTGCTAAAGTGGAACTTGCAGGGTGAGCTACACAGCTGGAGAAGCAGCAACCATGGATCATAAACGACCAGGAGGGAGAAGGGCCGGTATGTGGTGGACTTTATTCTAAGGGAACAGAGAACGAATAATGGCTGTTTAGGCAAGAGACAGATAGGTTCAATTTTGTCTCATAGAAAGATCAGATTGGTTGCTATGTGAAAAACAGCTTGGTGTGGCACAAGGTAGAAGGCAAATATGCCAGTTAGATGGTGACTTCCATTTTCCAGGTGAGGAATGATGGTGATGGTAGGGACGCAGACAGAAAATCAATTTTATGACTTAAGATGTAAGATTTGGGCTGGGCGCAGTGGCTCACACCTGTAATCCTAGCACTTCAGGAAACCCAGCCATGAGGATTGCTTGAAGCCAGGAGCTCAAGATCAGCCTGGGCAACATAGTGAGATCCCATCTCTACAAAATAACTGATAATAAATAAATAAATAAATAAATAAAATTAACCAGGCGTGGTGGTGGTGCACACCTATAGTCCTGGCTATCTGGGAGGCTAAAGCAGAAGGATTGCTTGAGCCTAGGAATTTGAGGCTACATTGAGCTGTGATCATGCCTCGTACTCCAGTCTGGGCAACAGAGCAAGGCCTTGTCTTCAGAAAAAAAAAAAAAAAAAAAAAAAAAAAAAATTGGCAGGACCAGTCATGGATTTGCTGTTGAGGTTGGAAGAGATGGAGAAGGTAAGGGGAAAAACAGGAATCTAGGGATACCCTTGAGATTGTGTCTTGGAACTGACTGCATGAGTAGCCTACAAGATCTACACAGGCCTATCTCTCTATGAAGACCAGGTAAACTGGAGCAAGGAAAGTTTTGGACAGAGGAAGGCAGAGAGAATGGAGTTTTTCAGTCTGCCTCCTCGTGTATATAAGATCCAAGCCCATCTTTAAAAAAAAAAGTTAATTCATTTTATCTTTATTTATTTTTTTATTTTGAGACAGGGTCTCACTCTGTTGCCCAGGCTGGAGTGCAGTGGTGTGATCATGGCTCATTGTAGCCTCAAACTCCTGGGTTCCAGTGATCCTCCCACCTCAGCCTCCAGAGTAGCTGGGACTACAGGTGCGTGCCATCACGCCCAGCTGATTTTCTAGTTCCATCTTGAGAGGGCTGAGCTAGGCAAAGCCTTCCGCGGGCTTCTCCCAGTTGCCTAAAATGAAACACATCAAGTTAAAATTGTTAAAAATAAATGTCCAAAAGCAACTTGACATTAAAAAGGCAACAACTTGAGGATGCAAAGAGGGGTGACAATCTGTAGATTAATGGTACGTGTACAATAATTAGGAGGTTTTTGGGAGCCCCAATTGAAGTAAATTCTCTCACTTTGTAAACCTCCCTGAAGGTAGGAGGTGGGAAATTTCCAAAGCATAGCACTCCTGGGTAATGATGCTCTGATTTTTGGAGCTATTGGGCCCAGACAGCCTCTGATGTACAGACTGTCAGTTCCCTAGAATTTCTATCTTGTCACCCACTGATATAAACACCTTTGAGTTACACATTCCTGAAACTCACCAAGAATTATCTTCCAGAAATGTACTGAAATGTCTTTGTTTCAGCTTGGCAGCTTCATTTTTCAGCTCTCTAAATCCAGCTCTGGGTCAGATGTAGCAGCTTGCCTGTGTGCCAGCACCAATGTTATTATAAAACCACATTGAAATAATTTTTGTGACAGGTTTGAGTAGTAAATAGAGAGATAGCTTAGTGTAGTAAAGCATTTTTCAATTTTAAATAAAGAAATCTTCTTTAAAAGGAAAAAAAAATCCCCTCATACCTCTAGCATTGACTGAAATTATTTTTTATTTGTTACTGAATCATATACATTGAACAGGACATAAATTCCTTATGCTTACAGCTCTTAAACTATAAAACCAAAAGAGATACTCAAATTAAATTTAAGCAAAAATAAAATACATCAAAAAACCACAAACCTTTTAAGTTGGTAACATTGAGTCCCTCTGTAGTGAAGATATAAAAGACATTGGCAGATTATTGTTCTGATCATATGACTAGAAAATAACTGGCTTGTGTGATATTTCACGTACTTTTAAAGACTTTAGAAATCTGTGGGTGCAAATACGTTTGAAGGCGTAAATTCCAGATGGGAGAGAGACCTTCCTAGGTGACCAGAGATTCTCAAGCTTCTTTCCTAGTGGAATTTGCCAAGTTTGGGCACAGGCAGAGGGTTCAGGTTGACAATGGGCAGAAAACACTGGGAGAGAAAGAGAACCATTGTGATTTGTAATGACCTTGTGGGTTGGCATGATGAATTGGAAGCTGGTTTTTTCTACCTGCCGGCTGTCTTTCACCTGACTTTTACTGAATGGTGGGGCTGTGATTAAGACTAGAGTTTGGCGAGGTTTAAGTCAGAATAAAAACGTAGAGATAAATAGCTAAATGTAACATTTTATTTGGGAAGCAAGAATTGCCATTTGGGGCATACACACAGACCAGATGGTCTTCAATATGTCCAAAGAACAACGAGAAGGTTGGAGGTCTTATGAAAAGGAGAAATGTTATGTACTTTTTGGAAAGACAGTTCACTGGCACTAGTAGAATTTTTTGGGGAGCTGGCAAGCTCTGACTGCTGAGTGACTGCAATGGGTAAAACTAGTCTTAGATTTGCAGCAGATGGTTTCAGTTGTTAGATAAAACTGGTTTCAGATTATAATAGGCAGTTTCAGCAGTCAGGCCTGCAAAGAATTACATTTTTGGGACCGTGTCATGTGCCCCAAGTAACTTTTCCTTCTGGCCTCTGGATTGTGGTTTTGTTCAGTATGACAAGGATGATCCAGTTCACATGATCAGTTTTCACAGCTAGAAAGGCAGAGAAGGAGTCTCTGCAAACTTTCAGTGCTTGGAAGGAGGGGCTCTGAAATAAACACAAGAGACATCTCACCCTTGATATACTTGAAATCAAAGGAGAACTAAAACTAACTTAACCTGAAACCCAATCCCAATGCATCTCAATTGCTTGACAGAGAAAAGAAGATATCTTGTCTGGGGAAAATAGCATTGGCCTCAGTCTCTATGGTGCTTTTATACACAATATTTGACATACAATGATACCATAAGAGATGTGCTAGGAAGCAGGAAAATGTGTGCCAGTAATACAGAGAAATAACATCCTATGGAAGTAGATCTATGGATGACCCAGGTTTTAGAATTTGCAGAGCAACCATTATGGATATGTTTTTACAAAACAAAAGAAAATCCAGACCAAAGAAAGGAGAAAAGGTAAAGAATTTCTTTTTTTTTTTTTTTTTTTTTTTTTTTTTGAGACAGAGTCTCGCTCTGTCGCCCAGGCTGGAGTGCAGTGGCGCAATCTCGGCTCACTGCAAGCTCCGCCTCCCGGGTTCACGCCATTCTCCTGCCTCAGCCTCCTGAGTAGCTGGGACTACAGGCGCCTGCCACCGCGCCCGGCTAATTTTTTGTATTTTTAGTAGAAACGGGGTTTCACCGTGGTCTCGATCTCCTGACCTTGTGATCCGCCCGCCTCGGCCTCCCAAAGTGCTGGGATTACAGGCGTGAGCCACCGCGCCCGGCCAAGAATTTCAACAAATAAATATAATGTATATAAAGAACCAGTCTCATTCCTGGAACTTAAAAATGCAGTCTTTGAAAGGAAGAATGCATGGTGGGTGTGTTGCAGGGTAGGGGGACGTTAAGACAGGACTTCCAAATTGGTCGAGTGAAAAAAATCAATTCCTCTCTTTAAGAACAACTATAGGCCGAGCATGGTGGTTCACACCTATAATCCTAGCATTTTGGGAGGCTGAGAAGAGTGAATCATTTGAGGTCAGGAGTAGGGGACCAGCCTGGCCAACATAGTGAAACCCAGTCTCTGCTAAAAATACAAAAAAATTAGCTAGGCATGGTGACTCACTCCTGTAATCCCAGCTACTCAGGAGGCTGAGGCAGGAGAATCCCTTGAACCCGGGAGACAGAGGTTGCAGTGAGCCAAAATTGTCAAAAATAACAATTTTTAGAATTCCATATTTTTGTATGTCTTTGTCAATTTCTGGAATCCTAAAGAATAGAGTAGCATCCTGTTCAAGAATCTCTCAGGCCGGGCGCGGTGGCTCAAGCCTATAATCCCAGCACTTTGGGAGGCCGAGACGGGCGGATCACGAGGTCAGGAGATCGAGACCATCCTGGCTAACATGGTGAAACCCCATCTCTACTAAAGAGTACAAAAAACTAGCAGGTTGAGGTGGCGGGCACCTGTAGTCCCAGCTACTCGGGAGGCTGAGGCAGGAGAATGGCATAAACCGGGGAGGCGGAGCTTGCAGTGAGCTGAGATCCAGCCACTGCACTCCAGCCTGGGCGTCAGAGCAAGACTCCGTCTCAAAAAAAAAAGAAAAGAAAAGAAAAGAATCTCTCAAAACAACTGGATCTCAGCTAAAAACAGTGGGAGTCCGTGGTATTTTAGTCTAGGGATCCTCTCATTCATCTTGCTCCCCTTGCTAGCTCTGTTGGGGCAAGTCATGGGATTAAAATCGGGGCTATTGTGATTTGCTGTTGGCTGCAGGAAAACCCATGCCCAGGGACATTGTTGAAAACAATAATGATCTTGGTAGCAAACAATCTGAGATGGCCAACATCACAGCTAGCCTATCGCTGGAGTAGGCAACAGATAGGTGCATTAGCCAGAAATGTATGAGATCCAGGTAATGAGATAGCCAAAGTGAGATAGTCTTGATATGCTCCCATTTCTTCCTGCTTATCTGCAAGTTTGCATGCATGTTCAGAGTTGCTCATGCATTCGGAAGAAATTGGACAGGGCCCCATTTATATCGTCTGTAAGCAGAAGAGAAGACAGAAGGCCCAGTAGAAAGTACAAAGTAGGACCAGGACTAGCTACGTAATTTTCAGCACCTACTGCAAAAATGAAAATGCAGGACCCCTTGTTAAAAATATTATAAGAATTTCAAGATGGCAATAACAGAGCATTAACCAAGTATGAGATCCTCCTAAACAAGGGACCCTGTGTGACCACACAGGTTGCCTACCCACAGTTGGCCCTGGTTGAAGTTTACTTTTAAACAGTCTAAACTTTGTGTTTTCCAAATTGGAAAAGAGTGAAAAGACATACTGGCTAAAGGTATTTAAACACAACCTTTGACCAGTCATTGACTAACTACTAGGCAAAGCTGACTCAGAGTCAGACCCTAGAAGGGCAGGCTTAAAAATAACTGCAAACGGCTGGGCATGGTGACTCATGCCTATAAATCCCAGCACTTTGGGAGGCTGAGGTGGGCAGATCACAGGGTCAAGAGATCAAGGCCATCCTGGCCAACATGGTGAAACCCCATCTTTACTATAAGTACAAAAATTAGCTGGGCATGGTGGTATGTGCCTGTAGTCCCAGCTACTCAGAAGGCTGAGGCGGGAGAATCACTTGAACCCAGGAAGCAGAAGTTGCAGTGAGCCGAGATTGTGCACTCCAGCCTGGTGACAGAGTGAGACTCCATCTCAAAATAAATAAATAAATAAATAAATAAAATAAATGCAAACAAGCAAGCAAAAACATAAAAAACTGGGCAGATGCTCCAGCAGCTACACACTGTGTGGGAGATAGAATCTACAAAAGTAACCCAGGCAAGTCACTGAACAAACAAAGTCAGCAACAAGAATGATCCTAGAGGGAGGGAATCAGAAGCCAGAGTTGCAACTTATTACCTAAAATATTTAATTTTCAATAACAACAATGAAAAAAAGGATGCAAAGAAACAGAAAAGTGTGACCAATACCCAGTAAACAAAGCAGTCAATAGAAACTACCTTCAGATGTTGGTATTAATAGGAAATACTTGAGAGCAGTAGAAACCTGTTTAAAGATTAAGGAAGAGTATCATGAAAATTTCACATAAAAAAATCAATAAAAAGTCATAATAAGAATTTAAAAATAGAAAATAAAATAAGTAATAAGAATATGTAAATTGTGGAATTGAATAGTACCAAAGTTTAAAAATTTATTAGAGGGATCAAAAGCAAATGTGATGTGAATAGGCCAAAGAAATAATTGGTGAGCTGGAAGATAGACCAGTAGAAATTATCTAATCTAAAGGAAAGCGAGAAAAGAGAATAAAGACAAGTAAACAATGCTCAGTGACTTGTGGAAAACTATTAAGCACACCAACAGGGAGTTCTAGAAGCAAATAAGAAAAAAGGGCAGGGCCGGGTGCGGTGGCTCATGCCTGTAATCCCAGCACTTTGGGAAGCCAAGGTGGGCAGATCACAAGGTCAGGAGATTGAGACCATCTTGTGAATGGTGAAACCCCATCTCTACTAAAAATACAAGAAATTAGCTGGGCATGGTGGTGGGCGCCTGTAGTCCCAGCTACTTGGGAAGCTGAGGCGGGAGAATGGCATGAACCCGGGAGATGGAGCTTGCAATGAGCCAAGATTGCACCACTGCACTGCAGCCTGGGCGACAGAGCGAATCTCAAAAAAAAAAAAAAGAAAAAGAAAAAAAAGTAAAAAGTGCAAGAAAAATACTTGAAGAAATAATGGCTCAAACCTTTTGAAAAGGTTTCATGAAAAACATTAATCTATACATCCAAGAAGGCCAACACACTCTAAGTATTATAAGGAGATACCATCCTAGATATATCAGTGAAAGAAATTAAAAATCTAAATAAATGAAGAGAAATTCTATGTTCATGTATTGGAAGTTCAATATTGTTAAGATAGCAATCCTCTCAAATTGATCTATAGAGTGAATGCAGTGCCTATCAAAATTATGGCAGGCTTTTCTAATTTTTGGAGAAATTAACAAACTAGTACTAAACTTATATGGAAATGCAAAAAACAAATAGGCAAAACAACTTTGAACAAGAGGAACAGGCTTGAGAACTTTCAGTAGCTGATTTCAAATTTTGTTACAAACTAATAAAGACAGTGTGATAATAGCAGAAGGATAGACATATATATTAATGGAACAGAATAGAATGTTCAGAAATGAACCCTTACATTTATGGTCGATTGGTTTTGACAAGGGCTTCAAGGCAATTCCATGGGGGAAAAGGTAATATTTTCAACAAATGGTACTGGAAAAATTGGATATTCATATGCCTCAAAAAAGAACTTATACTTTCACATCAAGTCATATGCAAAAATTGGCTCAAAATGGATTATACAGCGAACGGTAAGAGCTAAACTTACAACACTTCTTAATAGAAAACTAAGAGAAATTATTGTAACCTTGTTAAGTAAAGATTTATTATGTATAATACTGAAAACATGATTTTTATGAAAAGAATTGATGAACTTTTTAAAAATAATAATAAAAGCTTTTGTACTTCAAAACATATCTTTAAGAAAATAAAAAGAGAAACTACTGACAGGAAGGAAACATTTTCAAGTCATGTTCTTGAGAAAGTACTTGCATCTAGGATATGTAAAGAACTCTCAACATTTAATTGAAAGATAAATAACTCAATTAAAAACAGCCAAGAAATTTGAATAGACATTTTACCAAAGAGATATACAAATAGTTAATAATTACATGAAAAGATGCTCAACACCCTTAGTCATTAGGGAAATGCAAATCAAAACCATTATACACCGCTAGAATGATTATAATAAAAAATATTGACATTACTAAGTGCTAGTGAGTGTATGGAGAAACTAGAAATCTCATTCATCACTAGGGGGAATGTAAACTGGAATAGCAATTTTGGGAAGCAATTTGCAGTTTCTTAAATTGTTAAACCCATACTTATGATATTACTCAAGAATGTCACATTTAGGCTCTACAAAAAGAAATGAAAATATATTTCCACACAAAGACACATATGTGAATGTTTGTGGCAGGATTATTCATAACTCAAAACTAGAGGCAGCCCCAAATATTCATCAACTGGTGAACAGATTAACCAAATGTGATGATTGCATACAATGGATTGATATTCAGCAATAAAAACAAATGATTTATATATGTTACATCATTAGACCTCAAAAGTGTTTTGCTAAGGAAAGAAGACAGATGCAAAAAAAGTATGCATTGTAAAATTATGCAAACATTTATAGGAAACTTTTGGGGGTGATGGGCATGTTCTAAAGTTGTGTTGTGATGGTTGTGGAACTGTATAAACTCACTAAAAATCACTGGAATGTATACTTAAGATGGGTACATTTTATAATATATAAATTGTCTGTCTATATAGCTGTTAAAATGTGACAGGACATTATGATAAAGAAAAATTACTCATGGTCATAGATGTAAAAATTCTATTTTACTCATGGTCATAGATGTAAAAATTCTATCCAGAGCATTAGCAAACCAAATCCATCAATATATAAAAAAGGATACTGGCCGGGCACAATGGCTTATTATGCCTGTAATTCCAGCACTTTGGGAGGCTGAGGTGGGTGGATCATGAGGTCAGGAGATCGAGACCATCCTGGCTAACATGGTGAAACCCCATCTCTACTAAATATAAAAATAAAAATAATTAACCAGGTATGGTGGCAGGTGCCTGTAGTCCCAGCTACTCAAGAGGCTGAGGCAGGAGAATGGCGTGAACCCAGGGGGCAGAGCTTGCAGTGAGCTGAGATTACGCCACTGCACTCAAGCCTGGGAGACAGAGTGAGACTCCATCTCAGAAAAAAAAAAAAAAAGGATACTATATTACCACTAAACTATGTTCATTCCAGGAATGCAAGGATAGTTGAATGTTCAAAGTTGGCCAGTGCAGTTATCCCAACAGCTTCTGTTGGATTAATGACAAGGGCTCTGCTGCCTGGCTAAGTATGTGCCCACTCAGCTGGCTAAGTAGTTACCTGTCTTCCCCAGGTGGTTTTTTCACAGCCTGGTGGATTCTTCTTGCCCACTGCTTCCCACCACAAAAACAATGAGAACACCCGGTATTGCAGCAATTAAAGAGTTCAATAATTGCAGTGCCAGCCAAGCAAGAAGAATGGGAAAAATTTTCTGAAAGCCATCTCCCCAATAATTTGGAGGCTAGGGTTTTATAAGGGTACTTTGGCAGGTGGGGGGCTGGGATGCTGAAACAATTGATTGGTGGAGGATGAAATCACAGGGGTGTCTAACATGGTCTTTACACAGTTGAGTCAGTTGCCAGGAGGACATCTCAGGGCTAGGTGGCTTCTCTTAGTCTGCCGAAATGCTAAATCTGAAAAATAATCATAAAGACCAGTTCTATAGGTTTCACAATAGTGATGTTATCTATGGAAGTACTTGGGGAAATTATAAATCTTATCCCCCAGTTGTGTGACTCTGAGGCAGTAAACAATTTATTTAAAAAATAAGCTAAGCAATGGTAGCTTATTGTTTACCTTTGCCTATTCTTTAGCAAAGTTTATAATTTTATTTTTATTATAATTTTAATCTTGTCTTATGCAATGTCTTAACAAGCAGTAGGGGTCAGTTTTTCTTGCCTCAAAGTTTAACTATAAACTAAATTCCTCTTATAGTTATCTTGGCCTCTGCACTAGAATAAGCAAAGCAAAACAAAACAGTTCAGCCTGTGAAGTTAGAAGCAAGATAGAATCAATCATGTTAGATTTTTCTCATTACTTATAATTCTGCAAAGGCAGTTTCAGTTTAGGGATCCAGCGCCCTGCCTTGAGTGTAGCTTCATCTGACACATGGACTGGGCTGCTACCTGTGCCAATGCCATGAGGCACGCGCTACACTTCTGACTGAGTGAGACTCAGCTGTAGCTTGAAGCAGATGGGCTTTCCTACAGTTAACTTTCCCGAGTAAGCAGGAGATACCCATCCAGTCCATGTATTTGGTGGCCATTGCTATGGCTGGGCCAGTGCTGGTAATGCTGTTGTCCATGATGGCAGTGAAAAGTCCGTGAAACTCACTATACATAATCTTTAAAGAGGGTTTCTATGGAGGAAATCCTCAATATGGCCACTTGTTTTACCCTGTTGGAGAATATTTAATTCCATTATAGAGGAAAGGAAATAAATAGGATGGGTGAAAATTTATAAAATATGTTAAATACACATAATGATTAATCTATCAGCTTGCAAAATACAAGTAGAATTCTTAAAAAATGTTAAGTTTAGATAGCAATTAAGTGGGTAACCAGAAAGACATTTTCTATGATACAAAGGATGGAACAGACAAGAATGTTACTTATGGGTAGAACGGGAGGGAAATGGTGGGGCACGGTGGCTCACACCTATAATCCCAGCACTTTGGGAGGCTGAGGCGGGCAGATAACAGGTCAGGAGATCAAGATCATCCTGGCCAACATGGTGAAACCCAACTTTACTAAAAATACAAAAATTAGCTGGGTGTGATGGCGCATGCCTCTAATCCCAGCTACTCGGGAGGTTGAGGCAGGAGAATTGCTTGAACCCAGGAGGCAGAGGTTGCAGTGGGCTGAGATGGTGCCACTGCACTCCAGCCTGGAGACAGAGTGAGACTCTGTCTAAAAAAAAAAAAAAAGAAAAGAAAAAAGAAAAAAAAAGAAAAGGAGGGAAATAACTTTCTTCAGGTACAGATCATTGATATGGTTTGGTTCTGTGTCCCCACCCAAATTTCACCTTGGATTGTAATGATTCCCACATGTCATGGGGGTCCCTGGTGGGAGGTACTTGAATCATAAGGGTGAGTTTTTCCTATACTGTTCTTGTGATAGTGAATAAGTGTCACAAGATCTGATGGTTTTATAAGGGGAATTCCCCTGCACAACCTCTCTTGCCTGTCACCATGTAAGACGTCCCTTTGCTCTTCCTTCATCTTCCACCGTGATTATGAGGCCTCCCCAGGCATGTGGAAATGTGAGTCCATTAAACCTCTTTCCTTTATACATTACCCAGTCTCAGGTATGTCTTTATTAGCAGCATGAGAACGGATTAATACAATCATGTTCCTACTAGGATGACAGATACGTCACCCTCAAATTGGCTACCCATGAGTGCCCCCGCTGTGATCCCATTCTGGCCCACATTGCTCTGCTCAAGAAAATGTAGATAAAATCCTTGGATGTTCATTAGCCTAATTGTTGCCTTCCCTAGAGGTGGGTATACAGTGGTATCCAGGGATGCTCAAGTCTCTTATATTATATATTTGCATATAACCTACTCACATCCTCCTGTATACTTTATTTTATTTATTAGAGACAAGGTGTCACTCTGTTGCCCAGGCTAGAGTGCAGTGGTGAGATCATAGCTCACTGCAGCTTTGAACTCCTGGACCCAAGTGATCCTCTTGCCTCAGCCTCCTGAGTACCTGGTACTACAAGTGTGCGTTACCATGCCCAGCTAATTAAAAAATATATATTTTTGTATAGTCAGGGTCTTGCTATATTGCCCAGGATGGTCTTGAACTCCTTTGCTCAAGCGATCCTCCCCCTTGGCCTCTCAAAGTGCTAGGATTACAGGTGTGAGCCACTGTGACTAATCCTGGCCCCATGTATTTTAAATCATCTCTAGATTATTTATGATACCTAATGCAAGGGAAATACTACGTAAATAGTTGTTATATTGTATTGTTTTTATATGTATTCCTTTTATTGTTGTATTATTTTTTATTGTTTTTCTGAATATTTTGGAGCTGCCATTGTTTGAATCCATGGATGCCGAACCCGTGGATATGAAGGACAACTGTAGTTACCTTTGAGTCTCTCTCACAGATCCAGTGTGTCTTATTGGCTTCAGGCTCTAGCTCAACTCTGCATAGACCTCAACTCTGGTCGTTGTAACCACACCATCAACAGGGAAGGCTGATGTGGGGAGAAAAGAAAGGGAACCTATAAATATAACTGGAATTCAGACCGTGTGCTTCCTCCACCTGCTTGCACTTTATCCCATCTCTTTCTCCTGGCTTTTTTTCTGTGTGTTTTAAGCATCATATTTTGACCCCTAAGTAGAGCATATGGAAGTTATCACTGGTGTCAAGGTAATTTTCCACATGACACTATGGTTAGCTGCATTAAAACCATAAATGATCTGTGACTCTTTAGACACATTTATTTGAACAACTCAAAATAATTTTGAGGAAGCGAAGACATGACCAAACCCTTGGAGCTCAAAGAAGATAATTTTTGCTTCCAAAAGCAAAGTAAGGACCGGTGAAAAAACAATCTGTTTCTTGTGTTCACTGCTATGTGTTTCATTGCTTTTATCTTTACGGATTCATTCTTGTTTTTATTTCAAAAACCTATCAATTTCCTGTGGTTGGAATTATTATTATTGTTATTATCATTATTGAGATGGAGCCTTGCCCTGTCGCCAGGTTGGAGTGCAGTGGCATGATCTCGGCTCATTGCAACCTCCGTCTCCTGGGTTCATTTTACCCAACCCCCATTCAAGATGGAGTCACTCTGGTTTAAATGCCTCGGACAGTGGGGACCCATGATGGCCTAGAGTACAGAGTCAGAGCCCACGTCGGGAGAGAGCAGTGTCCATGCTGGGATGGCCAGAGTGGAACATCAGAGCCTTAATGAATTGATCACATCACATGTAAAATTCAATTCTAGATTCATGGTAGCCGTAAAAGTGAGAGGCATAACAAGCGATTCTCCAGCCTCCGCCTCCCAAGTAGCTGGGATTACAGGCATGCGCCACTGCGCCCAGCTAATTTTTGTATTTTTAGTAGAGACAGGGTTTCACCATGTTGGCCAGGATGATCTTGATCTCTTGCCTTCGTGATCTGCCCACCTCGGCCTCCCAAAGTGCTGGGATTACAGGCATGAGTCACCGTGCCTGGCTGGAATTATTTTAAATAGTGCAATGCCATGTTATGTTTCAAATTCTGTATTAAACCCATGCTGCAAGAGTACTGAGATTAACTTAAAATTTAAAACTCTGCTTTCCTTTTCTCCTTCCCTTTTTTTCTTCTTTTCCTCTTTCTTTCTTTCCTTTCCCTCACCTTCCTAAATAATCAGTCCTAAAGCCATTAGGTAGGGCAGAGCAAGAGAGGTATCCATGGTGGTGTTACGGGAAAGGGGTCCGAATCCAGACCCCAAGAGAAGCTTCTTGAATCTTATGCGAGAAAGAATTCTGGGTGAGTCCACAGAGTAGAGTGAAAGTAAGTTTATTAGAGAAGTAAAGAAACAAAAGAATAGCTACTCCATAGGCAGAGCAGTGGTATGAGCTGCTTGGTTGAGTATACTTATAGTTATTTCTTGATTATATGCTAAACAAGGGGTGGATTATTCATGAGTTTTCCTGGGAAACAGCAGACAATGCCCAGAATTGAGGGTTCTTCTCCCTTTTAGACCACATAGGGTAATTTCTGTATATTGCCATGGCATTTGTAAAATGTCACAGCACTGGTGGGACTGTCTTTTAGCATGCTAAGGCATTATAATTAGTGTATAAGGAGCAGTGAGGACAACCAGGTCACTTTTACTGCCATCTTGGTTTCGGTGGGATTTGGCTGGCTTCTTTACTGTATGCTGTTTTATCCGCAGGGTCTTTGTGACCTGTATTTTGTGCAGACCTCCTATCTCATCCAGTGACTAAGAATGCCTCACTTCCTGGGAATGCAGCCCTGCAGATCTCAGCTTCATTTTACCCAACCCCCATTCAAGATGGAGTCACTCTGGTTTAAATGCCTCAGACAGTGGGGACCCATGATGGCCTAGAGTAGAGAGTCAGAGCCCAAGTCGGGAGAGAGGAGTATCCATGCTGGGATGGCCAGAGTAGAACATCAGAGCCTTAATGAATTGATCACATCACATGTAAAATTCAATTCTAGATTCATGGTAGTCGTAAAAGTGAGAGGCAGAACAACAAACCTCTAGGAAATGATATACAAGAGTATTTTCTGACCATGGGGCAGGAAAAGTTTCTTTAAAAAGGGCCATGCAAATCACAAAGGAGATTAAACATTAAAAATAATAGCCTGTTTGAAGATAAAAAACTTTTCTTAATTAAAAAAAATAAGATAAAATACCATTAAGAGGGGGGGAAAAAAAGGCAGTCTTCCTCCTGTTTCCTGGCATACAACTCCTAAAATCTTTGGAATCGCCAAAGTGCGGTCTTTCTGTATGCTCATGTTGACTGATAGCTTCAGGGTGGGGCTGGTCACCTGAAGACAAAGGTATGATTAGGTGGTTGAGACTTAACCTCATCTCCCAACCTCAAAGGAAGGGTGGGAGCTGAAGGTCAAGTTGATCTGATCACAACAGCCAATGGTTTAATCAATCATTCCTACGTAATGAAGCCTCCATAAAAACTCAAGAGGACAGGGTTTGGAGAACTCCTAGATAGCTAGACACTTGGAGGTTCCTGGAGGATAGAGCGACTTGGGTGGGCATGGAAGTGCCACACCCTTCCCCTTACCTCACCCTATGCATCTCTTCATCTGTATCCTTGCTAATATTGATACGGGAGATAGAAATAAATTATTCAGGCAGATAGGGCAAAAGAGTCCTTGGTACAGTTTCCCTTTTAACAAAAAGCAGCCCCAAATCATTCCTTTTCTAATCAAGAGCAGACTGAAAAATCAAGCTGCAAACATAGATGAGCAAGCTGGAAGCTTGCTTGGGTGAATACCAGCAGCTGTGCCAATAGAAAAGGGCTACCTGAGGGCCAGGCATGTTCAATATGGTGGCTCCATCTCCCCTTTTCTTTGTCACCACGTGTACAGTAAAGGAACAGGCCACATGGGTGGCCAGCTTCTTCGCATGCTATGCAAATGGCACACCTAGTCCTAGCCAGTTTTTCGCTCACTATGTAAATGGCACACCTGGTCCAACCAATCTTTTGCGCCCTATGTAAATCAGACACCACCTCCTCAAGCTCATCTATAAGACCTTCTGCATTTCACTGCAGAAGTGGAAACCCATTTTCTCCAGGACCCCCTCTCTGGGCTGAGAGCTCTTTTCTTTCTTTTGCCTATTACACTTCCGCTCTTAACCTCACTCTGGAGTGTCTGCATCCTAGTTTCTGTGGCCATGAGAAAACAAATCTTGAGTATTTACCCCAGACAATGATGCTGCTTCAACATCCCTTACAATAAACCAGTAACTGTTAAAGAGAGAGAGAAAGAGAAAGAGAGAGAGACAGAGAGAGAGAGAGAATGAAAAGGCAGTCAAACAAGTGAAAAGAGACATTTGTGATGAACAAACTAACAAAAGGCTTGTGAAAGAATATATAAATTGCTTCTATAAATCAGTAAGAAAGAGAAAGAACAAAAAACTTGGTAAGACATCTGAATAAGTACTTCAAAAAAGAGCATATTTAAATATCCAATAATCACATGAAAAGGTCTTAAATCTCATTAGTAATTATGACAATGCAAATTAAAACCACAAATTATAGCACTACCCATTTGGTCTGCATAGCTGAAATTTAAAAGTCTGACAATAATAAGTTTATTGGCAAAGATGTGGAGCAAAGGGAATTTTCATATACTACTTGTGGTGTTTAAATTGTTAAAACCACTTTGGAAAATAGTTTTTTAAATGTATTAAAGCGAAAGACACCACATATCCTATGACCAAAAAAATTCGCTCCTAAACGTTCCACCCAATATAGATGTGTCCTTATGGTATGCTGAAAGACATAAAGAAGAATGTTTCTTGATAGCATTACTCATACAATATATGTCAACAATAAAAAAGTCATAACTGAAGTATATAAAAAACACAAGCCAATAAGAAAATAACCAATAGAACTATAGACATAAAATACGGTCACTTTACAAAAGAAGATATTCAAATGACCAATAAACAGGGGCTAATTTCATGGATCATCAGAGAAACCACAGTAAATTAAAACTACTATTCAATAACCCTGTACATCCATCTGAATAGTTAAAAGCAAACAAACCAAACTCTCTGACAAGTCTAATGGTTGGAAAGGATATGGAGTAATTAGAACTCTCATATATTGCTAGTGGGAGTTTAAACTTTTACAACATCATTTGGCTGTTTTTATTAAAGTTAAACATATGCCTACTCTATAACCTAATAATTCCACTGCTAGGGTATATGCCTAAAAGAAATGTGAACACATGCATCAAAAGACATTCACAGCGGCAGTATCTGTAATAGTCCTAAAATGAGACAACTCAAGTTCATAAACAAATAATTGTGATGTATTAATTCAGTGGAATGCTTTACAGCAACAACATTAACAAGCCAGTTCTACACACAACCACTCAAATGAGCCTCACAAATGATGTTGAAAGATGTCCAGCACCAAGAAGGCATCATGTGTGACTTCATTTGTAGGAAGTCAAACAAATAAGAAAAATGGAAATAGAGTGATTACGCATGCATGGTTAGGTGGTGAAACTGCAGCTACACCAGACCAATCTGGTTCAACTTTTAAGTAATAGAGTTGTGAGGTGCTTTTCAGCTGCCATGAACCCTCAGGCATGCCAAGAGGAAACAAATGTGCAACCATAGGGGGAACCTAACTGCTCAGGCTAGGAGAGGGGACTGAATTAAGAAGCGGACACCACCAGGATCCAATCAGATTGTGCTCTGGCATCACCCCATGGTGGGAACCAATCAAATCATGCCTCCAAGCTTCACCTCATTGCAAGATCCACTCAAAGCACACCTCATTACCCTATGCTCGTAAATCCTGAGCCAGTGCACAGTGTAAGGAGGCACTGCTTTGGGAGCTATCTATGGTGTTCTCCTTACTTATTACAAGTAATAAAATCCTCATGCTAAATCCTTCTTAGTTGTGGCCATTGGGTTGCCACTGGCCAAGTGACAAAACCCACTTGTTGTGTAGGTGACAAAACTATGAGAAAAAGCAAAAAAGTGCTTATCATTGACAAATATTCTCTCCTTGGCCAAACTCTAGCGAGGTTCCTTGGAGTGCTTTTGAGTAGACCTTGACTTTGGCTTATAAAAGCTATAGATTCTCAACATAAATGTTGAGTTCTACATTAGTATTCTAGCAACTCAAGAATATATCCCTTAGATGATCCTGGACTCCCTTAAGCAACCTACCTGAGGAACCTCAATGCTACCGAGTGAATTTACTGTGTTTTTCCAGCCAACACCTGACCATAGGCCCCTGACCGTACTTAGAGTATTTACTAAAAAGGTCTTACAGTTGTGAATTTTTCCTCTTTCCCTTTGGGATGTATATGTATCTCCTACAACTAGGAGTGGTTTTCACAAGGATAGAAAAGCCATTGCTTAAAAAATGTAATCATCAGGAAGGAGATGGCCACTGCCTCCCAATCTGTATGGGAAGATAGAGGTTAACTTTGATATTGCCAGCTGTCACATGCAGCTGGCCTTATCAGCACTTACACTCACAAACCCTTTGTAATTTTTCCACTCCTTGCTTCTCCACTCACCCACTCCCTGTTCCCTCGTCTCCCTGTAAAACGCCCAGTCACCTCTGGACAAATTAAAGTTGAGTTCAGTTCATATAGGATCCTCTTCCCTATTGCAAAAGTTATCACAGATTAAAATGGCCTTGCCACTTTAACTAGTGTCTGCCTTTGTTTATATTTCACACCATAAAAATGGGGTGATGGAGAGGGTAGAAGATAGTGATGGGAAGGCACAGAGGGAGCTTCTGGGTGCTGTCAACAAGGAGAGTCAAACTTTGTAAAATAGTTGAAAAGATTTATTTTAGCCAAATATGAGTGACCATGGCCCATGACACAGCCCTCAGGAGCTCCTGAGAACATGTGCCCCCTATGTGGCCAGGCAACAACTTGGTTTTATACATTTTAGGGAGACATAAGGCATCAATCAAGACACATATGATGTACATTGGTTGGGTCTGGAAAGGTAGGACAACTGGAAGTGAGGACTTCCAAGTCATAGGTGGATTCAAAGATTTTTTGATTGGCAATTGGTTGAAAGAGTTATTACCAATAGAAAGGAATGTTTGTGTTCCTGTGATAAGGGGTTGTGGAGACCAAGGTTTTATCACGCAGATGAAACCTCCAAGTAGCAGGCTTCAGAGAGAATAGATTGTAAATACTTCTTATCAGACTTAAAGAGTCTGTTCTATCAGTAATTCCAAAAGAGAGGGGTATGAGGTATGTCCAGCTCCCCCTTCCTATCGTGGTGTGAACTAGTTCTTCAGGTTAACTTTGGAATGCGCTTGGCTGAGAGGAGGGGTCGATTCAGATGGTTGGGAGCCTTAGAATTTTATTTTTTGGTTTACAGTGCTGATGTTCTATTTCTCAACCCAAGTGTTGGTTACACAAGTGGCCGCTTTGTGCTAAGCCCTTGATCTGTCCATTTCTTGATTTGTCAACACTTCTGTAGGTGTGTGGTTGTACATAATGTTTTAAAAATGTTTTAAAAAGAGATAACTAGTAATCCCAGCACTTTGTGAGGCCAAGGCAGGTGGATCACATGCTCAAGAGATCAAGACCATCCTGGCAAACATGATGAAACCCCATCTCTACTAAAAAAAAAGTACAAAAATTAGCTGGGCGTGGTAGCACATGCCTGTAGTCCCAGCTACTCGGGAGGCTGGGGCAGGAGTATCACTTGAACCTGGGAGGCAGAGGTTGCAGTGAGCCGAGATTGTGCCACTACACTCCAGTCTGGCAACAAAGTGAGACTCCATCGCAAAAAAAAAATAAAATAAAATAACTGGCTCTGCTTCTCCCCAGAGCTCAGATTCCACCAATCATTTTCTAAGAGTATGAAAAAAAGTGCTGCTCATTACTAACTTTAGGATAAAAACTGCAGACTTGGGTATTGCTGACATGATGCGATGTAGGAAGAACATACATTTTTATGTATTAGTGGCTTTTGCAGAAGCCACTTATATTACATTTTAAACTGTGATATTGAATCTTCGTGCATACGTAATGGTTTCTTTACCTTTCTTGAAGTGGGTATGTTACGGCCTTGTATTATAGCATTATCGTAGGTGTATAGAAACTCCTAGGAAGTAACAACTTGATAAATCTTGGGCTTTGAAGGATGTTACATCTTGCTGGCATTTAAAAAAATTGTAATAATAAGCACTCATATATTGTTTACTGTGTGCCAAGTTATTACATGTGTATTAACTCATTTAATCTTTAAAATAGGTCTATAACGTAGGTCCAATTTTATTGACAATGAAACCGAGGCCCAATGAGGTTAAGCTATTAGCCCCAGATCACACTGCCAATAAGTAGTTGAACTGGACTTTGAACCTTGTAGTCTGACCTCAGAATTCATATTCTGAATCAGAATCCTATATTTTTACTTTGTAGATGGTGAATGAAAAATTTGACTGCATACGACAACAATAAGGCATTGTACCCTTTGAAACATATATAGAATTAAAATAAGCATGAGAGACTAAGTACAGAAATGGACAATGGGAAGACCGTGTATACAATTAGAACTATCTGCAACCAGCCCAAGGAAACCAATCTATTATCTATGCTATAGTAACCAGCCCAAGGATCAAGCTGAAAATCCACAAGTCAGACATATAGGAAGTGAGACTGCTATCTCTAGTAACCAGTCTAGGAAGTCAAACAATAACCTCTGTAAAAATTGGCCCCAAATGGCCAGGATTTGATTAATAACTGTCAGCTTCCCTAATTTTTGTCCCCACTTCTAACTTGGGACCAACCAGAGAAAGCAAAATATGAATATGTCCTACTGGTCAGTTACACAGGATATCCCACTTCTAGTTAGCCTCCTCCAGCTTCCCCAGGCCAGCAGCCTCTGATCAGAGCACATCTGAAGCTCTCCCTTTCTCCCCCTATAGCCTTTCCACTCCTCTGCCTGCCTTTGAGTCTCTGCCGAACTGAAACCATGTTTGCAAAATGATAACTGAGGAAATCATGACAGTGAAAGAAATCAGACCTAACTAACTCCATCTTGCTTTTAACCTTTAAGCCATCCTTGTTCATTCCTGGGAGTAGGCCAAACTAACTTTCTCAGTTCATGGTTTGACTCTGACACAAAAATGACAACAGCCCTTTCTTGAAAAGACCTCCTTCTTGCCTGGGGACCAGTCTGCTTTGCAGGACTAACAAATTAGCTACAAGATTAGAAATTATGGATTAAGGGTCATGCGGTCTCTGGCTCCAAGAGTCTGAAGCTCCCCAAATTGCTCCTGGGGATAACATCACTATTGTAAAGCCTAAAATCAGTGCTTGAGATATTTTGCAAATCCTTCACTCAATGAATCCGCTGACACCAACCAGACCGATAATCTGGCTCAACCAGTTCTGCCATCCCACCCAGGAACAGAAAACAGCAAGAAAAACTCACTTTGACCCCCTGTGATTCCATCTCCACCTTGACCAGTCAGCACTCCCCATTTCCCAAGCCCCTACCTGCCAAAGTATCTTTAAAAACTCTGATCCCCAGATGCCTGGGGAGACTGATTTGGGTAATAAAGAACTCTGGTCTCTCACACAACCGGCTCTGCGTGAATTACTCTTTCGCCATTGAAATTCCCCTGTCTTGATAAATCGGCTCTATCTAGGCAGCGGTCACGGTGAACCCACTGGGCGGTTATAGAACGCAAGGGATGCTGGCCAACTTCCTCAGTATAGCAAACTCTGAATAAATCGCCTTTGCCTCTTCTCATTTGGGTAGTCTTCATTTGTTTCCACAAGTAACGACAATGGCATGACATCTGAAAGGGGAGTGGTTCTATATTGAAGGGGCACAGCCACCATCTAGATAATGGCTGAGATCATGTTGCATCACTGAAATACATTTCTAAGTCACTAACTGTACTAATCATGCTTTCACCTCTGTGGACACACGATCTCAGCCCTTACCTAACCACTTCCGCCAGTCTGCCTCAAGTTTAAGGAATTCTTGGGTACCACAGCAAATGCTTCATTCTTCTTTATCTAGCCTCCTTTTCCTGGATTCACTGACATTTCTCTTTCATAATTCATTCTCCTGCTGGTCCCTCTTTATATCCTCCTCTCTGCGTTCCAACCCTTTCCAAGCTTCTAGCCAATGTTCTTTTTCCCTCTTTTACTTCCAAGGCCAGTTTTGGTCCCCAGCCCCAAACAAGGAGTAACTTTGGAAGAAGTTTCCAAAAACAGCCTTGGAATTTCCATCTGGGACATAGTATGCCTTAAGGCCATTCGAGGGCAGGTCTATTCGTGATGGATTCTGCAAAGATGAGAAAAGAAGACCTATTTGACTTTGAAAAGGCTTGTTCCAACTGTGAGAGTCTGTAGCCTCTCGATTAGACAGAATGAAGGATGGAGTCTCAGCATTTACCCATTAAAGCAATGACGAGTAGGTCTAATTTGTGGTATCTCTAACTGATAGTTTGCATTTTAAGGTTAAGATATTTTATTGCTTCCAGATGGTCAGCTAACTTCCAGCCAGAAGAGCATTACTGCAGAGTTTAAGAACAGCTATGATGCAGAGAGAGATTTTAATTATCATGTAAAGGATCTAATTAAAAAGACATACAGTAGTCGGCTTTTCACATGCTCAAGCCTATAAAAATCAGTAGTTTAAAAAATTACCTTAAGGAGGAAATTGGAAAATTATTCAATTTGGAGCAGAGACACTTGAAAAATTTCTCAAATTGGTGAACTAGAATTAGGTTAACTGCCTGTTTCTAGGTACCTTGATTTTCATGTTGTTCCTTCTATCCTGTTATATGGCACAGACTTGTGAAGGTTCTTCAAGTCTTTTTACTTGTTAGTTTATTTCTGGAAGGAATAAGAAAGATTCTCTTCAATCAGTCAGTCAATCAAGCAAGCAAGCAAGACAGCAAGTGATCAGTTTCTTGGGCTCTGAACTAACTCGGTTCAGATCCTGATTCTTCCATTTATTGCATGATGCTGGGCAAAGTACATACTCTCTATGAGCCTCATTTTCCTGATCTATAAAATGATAAGGTTTCTGGAGATTTCACAAGGCAATCAATGAAAGTTAGCTCTTGTTATCTGCAGAATTTTAGAACATGTACCTATTCACAGGTGACGTGGAGGACTCTGTGGAAGACAGGTGACTAGCGGGGAAGATTCTATGAAGAGATACTCCACATGCACCCTCTCTTCTCTGTAACATCCTCTTCCCGATGCCTGAGCTGTGCAGCACAGGAATATTTTGCAAGAAGAGCAGTGATGTTGGCAGGAGTTATGGGACACAGAGTCCTGCTGGAGGCCAACTGGGCTCCTTGGAGTTAATGACTTAGAACCAGGAAGCTGCTGATGTGTGATACAGCGACCTTGAATAGAAAATGTTTTTCCACTTCCCTCCCTCCCTTCCCTCCCTCTCTCCTTCCTTCCTTCCTTCCTTCCTTCCTTCCTTCCTTCCTTCCTTCCTTCCTTCCTTCCTTCCTTTCTTCCTGCCTTCCTGCCTTCCTGCCTTCCTGCCATGTTCAGAAGTCAGACTTAAAAGAATGGGAAAAAGGTTTCTAGGCCATACCTCTTTTTTCCAGGAAAAATTTAAAAAAACACAGAACACTAACTAAATGCAGCAGATGTCAGCCACGTCCAGAAATCCAGGCCAGTTCACCTAACTCTTGTGGACACTGATGTTCTGATAATCAGTATAACTAGTTCTGATAACTAAGATAGGCCAAGTCACTCCCTGCTGCCAGTTACACAGAGGAGTGGGATTTGTACCCAGAATGTATAAAGAGCTCCTATGACTCAATAAAATAATAAATGATCTATTGAAGAATAGGAAAATTCTATTTTATAAGAATATTCTATAAGAATAAAATCCTATTCTATAAGAATAGGAATAAATACTTCAAAAAGAAGATCTATGAATGACCTACAGGCACATGAGAAGGTGCTTTCCATTGTTCATCATCAGGGAAAATGCAAACTAGAACCACAATGAGAAACCATTTCCTACTCACTAAAATGGCTAAAATGAAAAAGGCTGGTTTTACTAAGTACTGGTGAAGAGGTAGAAGAGCTGAATTTCTGACATGTTGCTGATGGGAACACAGCAACTCCGGAAACCAGTTTAGAAGTTTCTTATGAAGTTAAATATAAAGGTACCACATGTTCTAGCAATTCTACTCCTAAGTATTTATTTACTTAAGAGAAATAAGGCGGGGCACAGTGGCTTATGCCTGTAATCTCAATGCTTTGGGAGACCGAGTTGGGAGGATTGCTTGAGCCCAGGAGTTCCAGGTCAGCCCAGGTAACAGTGAGACCCAGTATCATTTAAAAGAAAAAAAAAAGAGAGAGAAATAAAAACATACATCCATACAAAGTCTTATGCAGGAGTGTTCACAGCAGTTTTATTTCTACTAGCAAAAACTGGAAACAATCTAATGTCCATCAACACGTGAATAGATAATAAAATTGGAATATCTCCATAACATGGAATATTATTACTCAATATCAAAAAAGTATGGATTATTGGCTGGGTGTGGTGGCTCACATCTGTAATCTCAGCCCTTTTGGGAGGCCAAGCTGGGTGGATCACTTGAGGTTAGGAGTTCAAGACTAGCCTGGCCAACACGATGAAACCCCATCTCTACTAAAAATACAAAACTTAGCTGGGTATGGTGGCATGTGCCTGTAATCCCAGCTACTCGGTAGGCTGAGGCAGGAGATTCACTTGAACCCAGGAGGCAGAAATTGCAGTGAGCCAAGATAGTGCCACTTCACTCCAGCCTGGGCAACAGAGTGAGACTCTGTCTCTAAAAAAAAAAAATTGTGAACTATTGATAGATGTTACAATATGAATGAATCTCAAAATATTTATTCTGAATGAAAGAAGTCAGCCAAGAAAAAGTATCTATTGTATAATTGCATTTATACGGAAAGTAAATTAGTGCTTTTCTGGGACTGGAATTGCGAAAGATTGACTGCAGAGTGGCATGAGGGAATTTTAGGAGAAAAGATTCTCTATCTTGAAAGTGAAGGTCATACTTCGGTTATTACACGAATGAATGTATTTGTGAAAACCCACTGAAATGTACACTTAGGTGCATTTTATTCTGTGTAAATTCCACTTTGATAAAATTGATTTAAAAAAAAAAAAAAAGCAGAGAAGGCTAACTCTAAAGCCAAACCAAGCTGGGTGCAGTGGCTCATGTCTATGATCCCAGTGCTTTAGGAGGCGGAGGCAGGAGGATTGCTTGAGGCTAGGAGTTCAAGAGCAATCTAGGCAATATAGCGGGATCCCCATCTCTACAAAACAAAACAAAAACACTTTGCCGGGCATGGTGGCATGTGCCTGTGGTCTCCTAATCGGGAGACTGAAGTGGGGGAATTGCTTGAGCCCAGGAGTTCAAGGCTGCAAACAGCTATGATAATGTCACCGCACTCCAGCCTGGATGACAGAGCAGACTCTGTCTCTAAAAAAACAAATTTAAAATCCAAACCAAAAACACAACCACAGTTATCTTAAAGACTTCTGAATGGGCTGAAGAATTACTATAGACCTGTAACCAAAACTCATAGCAGGGAGGAAGCTCAACTGAGCCAAATCAGAAATTTTCATAGTTTCTTCAGGAAGAATTACTTTTTTTTTTTCTCTTTTTCTCCAGAGGAATTTCCCATCTATAGTGGTTTACAGACAGCTGTGTTTCTCCAACCACAATTGCGGTCTGGCTGGTGAAGACTGAAGGACAGATCATGGTTACGTGGTTCTATGTAAAATTACATTGATCACGTTGAGAGTAAAATTAAGTTACTTGTAAGTGGCAGACGATAATGGAAGATTAGGGGTCTCTGGACTCAGAAAATGCCAATGAATATGCTTTCATAGGTCTATACTGAGACAGGGATGTTCTAAGATTGGTGATGATATTATACGTGTAAACGCACAGGACAGATGTTTTGCTGTTGGCTTCATGGATCCCCATAAAGAAAATCTTGCTGTGAACTCTCTGCTGTATAGAGTACAAGTGGGTTTTCTCCTCCTATGAGATTCAAATATCACCTTTTTTTTTTATATATATAGAAATAAAAGTCTGTATATGCAACGGCAGACACAAACCAAATTCCAGTGGAAATACTCTGTATTTCAGGCTGAAGAACATAAAACAAGGACCACGGTGGTAAGCTTTGTGATCCGTCTAGTCCAGAGACTGGTCATTTGTTTCTTCAGCTCATGAATTCATTGGCTTATTCAGCCAACCTTCATGGTGAAGCTACTACGTGCTCAGTGTTGAAGATACAGAATGTGGCTTCCTTCTTTTTTTCTTTTTACCTTGAGACACAGTTTCACTTTGTCCCCCAAGCTGGAGTGCAGTGGTGCGATCTCAGCTTACTGCAGCCTCCACCTCCTGGGTTCAAGGACCTCTTGTGCCTTGGGTTCAAGGACCTCTCGTGCCTCAGCTTCCCAAGTAGCTGGGGTTCAGACATGGGTCACCACGCCTGGCTAATTTTTGTATTTTTAGTAGAGACGGGGTTTCGCCATATTGGCTAGGCTGGTCTCGAATCCCTGACCTCAAGTGATCTGCCCACCTTGGCCTCCCAAAGTGCTGGGATTACAGGCGTGGGCCACAGTGCCTGGTCCAGAATGTGGTTTCTGACTTTTAAGTCTCTCACAGCCTACTGGGTAACACGAATATAAACAAATAATTACAATGTAATATGACAATCTAGGTGAGCACCCATAATGTTTTGAGAATGCAGACAGGGAGTAATTTACACAATCTAGGGAATTAGGAGAGATTTTGCGTGCACGCACATGCGCACGCACACACACACACACGCACGCACACACGCAAGCACACGGAGATGCCCAAGTCCAGTTTGGTGAGCAATCATTGGCCTTCAACATTTTTTCAAACAATCCATGATGAACATATCATCCATGGATTTCTTCAAACCAACATAAGTCTGAAAATAACAAAAGAAATAAGTAAAAAAGAAAAGTTGCTTCGTGTGTTTCTTCTAGCTCTGTGATAAAAAGGATGGATCATCGTATTTCCTTTATCCTACTGATGCATAAACCATCTTCTGGATATGAAAAAAAGAAAATAGCATGTTGGTATAATTTTTTTATTCATCTAATTTTTTTTCAGTCGGAATCTCACTCTATTGCCCAGGCTGGAGTGCAGTGGCTCAGTCTTGGCTCACTGCAACCTCTGCCTCCTGGGTTCAAGTGATTCTCCTGCCTCAGCCTCCTGAGTAGCTGGGATTATAGGCACCTGTCACCACGCCCGGCTAATTTTTGTATTTTTAGTAGAGATGGGGTTTTGCCATGTTGGCCGGACTGGTCCTGAACTCCTGACCTCAGGTGATCTGCCCACTTCCGCCTCCCAAAGTGCTGGGATTACAGGTGTGAGCCACTGCACCTGGCTCATCGAATTTATTAATGTGTATGCATGTATTTATTGGTGCTATTATGTGATTATGCAGATACATTTCCCCCCAGATCCACAAGGTACTTGGATTTAGTTACCTAATCCTTGATTTCCATTCTTTGTTCTGACTTTTTTTCCTCTGAGATAACTTCGACCTACTTGTCCTCCTAGGCAAAAAAAGATCAATAAGAAAAAATGTTATTTGTGAACTTTGTAATGACATTCTGAAAATGCAGTTTAATAATACAGCACTCTGGGCTGATTGTGTAATGAGAAGGAGAGGAAAGCCTTTATTTCTTGCTCCTCGATTTGAATACAAACCAGTGGTGTCCAATCCTCTGAGAAGCCTATGGTGTCAGCCTCTACACCATGCTTTCTCCAAGGGATCTCTGTCTTCCCAGTTGTGGGTGTTTGATGTCTACCCACTTCAAGCCATATCCAGGCTCAGCGCCATTCCCTGGTCTGGGAGTCAGCATGGTCTTAGTCAGTGGGAGGCTTGGACTCAGGGAGACAAGATATACAGTGTTCACAGGCTCAGCATCTGCTGGGTCAGGCTGCTGATCCAGTTCTGACCACACGGCCCAAGCTCAAGGCTGCCCTTGCACCTTCGTTCTCTCTCTGGTTCCCTGTATCCAAGCCCATTCCTCAATCCTCTGCTTGGTAGCCATTAGTTAGGTAGCTATTTCCTTGTCAATGTCCTCTTCCGGGTCCCTGTACTCCCAACCTGTGGCTTCCTCTGTGACCTGATGAGCAAACTGGTGTGGATCAGATCCTGGTGTACCTCCTACCCTCAGGTGATCTGGCACTCAGTTTCCTGTTGCTGGGCCTGCCATCTATTGTTGCTCCTTGAATGTCACCTTTCACCTACCTACCTGGGCTGCTTCCATCACCTCCTATTGGTTTTGCCTCCATCCCCAGTGCCTGCTCTCATGCCCTCCTACCTCCCACAGTGCCCTGTGGACACCATTCCCTGAACGACACCCAGCTGCACCTATACCTAGCAGCCCACCTTCAGTCTATCTCATCTTCCTGTGGTTGGATCTCCCATATATAGTGAAGATAAAAAAATGGTCATTTGCAAGACTTTCTTCATTTGCTCTAGGGCAGTATTTGCTAAAGTGTGGTATCGATACCTCTGATGCCATCAGGGGCATCTATGGATGGGCATGTTTTATAAAAAAGTTAATCACTTAATGTATATTATGAGCAAATCTTCCTTCCTTCCTTCCTTCTTTCTTTCTTTCCTTCCTTCCTTCCTTCCTTCCTTCCTTCCTTCCTTCCTTCCTTCCTTCCTCCCTCCCTCCGTCCTTTCTTTCTCTCTCCCCTTCCTTCCTTCCTTCCTTCCTTCCTTCCTTCCTTCCTTCCTTCCTTCCTTCCTTCCTTCCTTCCTTCCTTCTTTCCTTCCTTCCTTTCCTCCCCTCCCTCCCTCCCTCCCTCCCTCCCTCCCTCCCTTCTCCTTCTCTCTCTCTTTTTTTTTTTTTTTGACAGAGTCTTGCTCTGTCGCCAGGCTGGAGTGCAGTGGCGCTCTCTTGGCTCACTGCAACCTCTACCTCCCGGGTTCAAGCAATTCTCCTACCTCAGCCTCCTGAGTAACTAGGATCACAGGCATGTGCCACCACTCCCAGCTAATTTTTATAGTTTTAGTAGAGATGGGGTTTCTTCATGTTGACCAGGATGGTCTCAATCTCCTGACCTCATGATCTGCCCACCTCAGCCTCTCAAAGTGCTGGGATTACAGGCATAGCCACCACGCCCAACCAAAATATAGCTTTCAAAACAAACGAGTGAAAAAGGTATCAACCCACTCTGGTTCAGAACTCAAACTCAGACTTCCTGGTTCAAAGCCTGGTTCTTCCACCTATCAGCTGTGAGAGGTCAGCAGGCAACTAAACGTCTCCATGCCTCAATTCCCTAATTTGTTAAATGGGCATGATAATAATGGTACCTACCTTATATAATTCTTGGGAGGACAAAAATCAATTCATGCATGGGAAGTCTTCAATAGTTAAAGCATGAGGCATAGTAAGCATCTAATGAAATTTGCTTTATTACTTTGTGAGTATATAACTAATTGAAAAGAGGAGTGAGTTTTCTTAAATTAAAAAATGGGGCTGGTCATGATAGCTTATGCCTGTAATCCCAGCACTTTGGGAGGCCAAGGCCAGGAGTTTGAGACCAGCATGGTCAACATAGTGAGACCCCATCTCTAAAATAAAAGAAAGTAGATAATAGTACAGTTGGTACTTAAACATTAAGAGATTGATAAATATACCCATTAGGGAAGGATAAGCTGCTGTAACAAACAGATCACTCAAATTCTGTAGCCTAATGGACAAGAAGTTTATTATTTTCTTAATGGTATAGGATAAGTATTTCTGGTTAGCAAGTGGTTTTCCTCCATGTGGTGTCTCAGGGCCCCAGGATCCCTTTGTCTTGTCATCATCATCTGCATGCCCAAGGCTGGGTTTCAACTTTCTGATTCTAGCACACAGAAAAGGGGAAAAGAAGAACATGAAAGAGGCCTAGAGATATCTGAAAGCTTCTAACCCAGACAGCTCACATTTGACTATAACTAAGTTATACATTCACTCCTAACAACAAGGGAGACTGGGAAAAGAAGTCTAGCATGTCCCAGGCTTGGATGCACAGGTAGCTGACTCAACGTAAATGAATGAAGTTTGGGAAATACTGGTTTCGAAGTTGGTGGCAGGATTCTTCTTAGGGCCAGGGCCCAGGAACAAGATAGCAGGAAAGGCTTCCCCATGACAGGCAAGGGCCAGTGAATTTTAGGCCCACTGATACTTAATACTGAGTTTTACTTTTCCCCATTCTCTGCTGTACTTGCAGTGATATACTCTGCTCTTACATAAAATCTGTTAACCTACAACTTGCTTGGAGGTGCCTGGGGCAGGAAGAATGGAATTTGACAGAATAATCCCCGCCCCAAAGATATCATTACTCTAATACCCAAGAACCTATGAATATACAGTGTTAGCTTACATGGCAAAAGGGACTTTGCAGATGTGATTAAAACTAAAGACCATGAGATGGGAGATTATCCTAGATTATCCAGGTGGGCCCAATCTAATCACATGCGCCTTCAGCAGCGGAGAATCTTTTCTGGTTGTGATCAGAGAACTGGAGACATGGCAGCGTGAGAAAATTACAGCCTGACATCATTCGCTCTGAAGATGGAGAAAGGGGTCATGAGCCAAGCAAAGTGGGAAGCTTCTAGAAGCCAGAAAAGGAAAGAAAAGATTGTTCCCTGGAACTTCCAGAAAGGAGTACAATCCTGACAACACCTTGATCCTAGCCCAATGCCCTCTGTGTTGGATTTCTGAACTTCAAAACTGTCAGATAACAAATTCATGCGGTTTTAAGCCACTGAGTTGGTGGTAATTTTTCACAGGAACTACAGAAAATTAATACAGGAACCTATGTCCCTGGTTGAGAAGAAATGTTAGTGAGGGCTGGGCTTGGTGGTTCACGCCTGTAACCCCAGTGCTTTGGAAGGCCCAGGCTGGAGAATTACTTGAGGACAGGAGTTTCAGCCCAGCCTGGGCAACACAGCAAGAACCAATCTCTACAAAACAAACAAACAAACAAACAAACAAATAAATAATTAGCTGGGCATGGTGGCACATGCCTGTAGTCCCAGCTATTCAAGAGGCTGAGGCAGGAGGACTGCTTGAGTCCAGAAGGTCAAGGCTGCATGAGCTATGATCATACCACTGCATTCTAGCCTGGGTGACAGAGGGAGACCCTGTCTCAAAAAAAATGTTAATGAAGGGAGATGAAGACATGGACAAATGTTGACCAGGCAACCAAAAGTTCTATGGAGTACAGCATGGCAACCACAGTTAGGTGGCTTCCAATCTAGATGAGCTACCCATCTAGGGTAGCAACCCAGAGAATCTCTCCCTTGGAAGTACTTGGAGAGGGCATTGGACTTCCCAAAGCAGCTGAGATGGAGGATATTAAATGGAAGTGTAGCCCATGAGCCTGGGGAACTTGAAGACGATCCATTTACATGTTCTCGGCCATGAATTAAGTTAAAGATGGTCAAGGTAAAATCCCACAAACTTCTATTCATCCCAGAAATTCCACCTGTGCCATGAGAACTCCAGTAACCTTGCTCATTTCCAAAGCACTTGCAGAATGCTAAGGGCTGTTCTGAGTGAGCTGTCAAAATTATGCTTCCCTGGGTGTTTTCTCCAAACAAGTTGTCCCACTCAGCAAAAATAACTCAAGAAGCTGTAGTTTCAGAGACTACCTCCAGAGGCTTCATGAAACCACTCAGCGTAGCTGGCATTGAGCCCAAGTCACCACCCATTACAGAGAGGTGGTTCTCCCCTATCAACTAGCAAATATAGAATGAGAAGGACGTTGAGGGTAAACAAATACACATTTATTACAACTTTGGTGTGTAGGTGATGGGATATCTGGTTGTGGACAAAGGAAGTGAAATGAAGCAGAGATTCCCCTTTTTTAGGGCCCTGCACTGTCTCCCCAGAAACTTGGACTCCACCCAGAAACCTTTTCAGAAATCCGGACCTGACCTGGACCCCACCAAATGAATCCACTGACAGGCAGACTTCAGATAAGAGGAAACTCAAGACAACTCTAACCACCATTCTTTTTTCTAAATTTCTTCCTGAGGGGCCTGAAGAAGGTCACATCCACGAGCCAGAGCTAACGCTTTTTTCTGCTGATCCCAAATTTTTAGACACAGCTTGCCTTCTGAACCAATCACAAATCAGAAAGTTTTTGAATCTGCCTATAACCTGTAAGCCCTCACTTCAAGATATTCCACTCTTTTACGCCGAAACCAATGTGTAAGCTCCACGTACTGATGTACAATTTTGTCTGTAGCTTCTGCTTTCCTGAAATGTACAGAGTTTTGCTCTTGTTACCCAGGCTGGAGTGCAATGGTGCGATCTCGGCTTACTGTAACCTCCACCTCTTGGGTTTAAGCGATTCTCCTGCCTCAGCCTCCAGAGTAGCTGGAACTACAGGCGCCAGCCACCGCAGCCGACTAATTTTTTTCTTTTCTTTTTTTTTTTTTTTTTTTAGTAGAGATGGGGTTTCACCATGTTGTCCAGGCTGGTCTCAAACTCCTGACCTCAAGTGATCCACCCACCTCAGTCTCCCAAAGTGCTGGGATTACAGGAGTGAGCCACCGTGCCTAACCAACCCACGCCTTTTAAATCCCCTACCTGTGAGCTATTGGGGAGGTCTGGTCTTAAACATGAGCTGCCCTGATTCTCCCTGCTTGATGCTGTGCAAATAAATGACTTCCCTTCTGCCACTGCAAAAACCTCGGTGTGGATGTCTGGACCTTACTATAGCATTGAGTGAGCAGACTCCAATTCGGTTTTATAACAGAAGCTGTATCTAGAAACCCACAAGGAGAGTTCTAGACCTTCAGAAAGAGGATGGAATCAGTGACTAAACAAATAAATGCCTCCAGCTCGTGACCCTGAACATCCATATTTATTGTTAACTGAGAGCAGGAATTGCCAGGCAGGATCAGAACTGCGTAGGGACTGAGTGCGGCCAGGGGGTGTGGTGAGTATGGAGGGCCCTCTGTAGCTGTTCCCCTTGTGAGTGATGTTCCTTTGAGGTCTGAACCCTGGTCATCCCCCTGTCGTTCCCAGATGCCCCACTCAGGCCCGAGTCCTGCTGAACAGGGTCAGCCCAACGCTGCATCTGTGTGGCCTGAGACTGAAAGCTCAGTCTCTTGGCCTCTCCACATACTCACCCCAAAGCAAGCACTGATCCTATTAAGGGTTTATTCATAGCAACAACAGGAAATGGAGAGGCAGTGAAAAGTCAGTGAAAAGTCACCTCCTGTGTTCCTCCTTTTTTCTTTCTTTTTCCACTTAGAATCTTAAAGACACGCAGTCTTCTGGTTCTACAAACCTTTAATACATTTAGAAAAGATGCATACATTGAGTAAAGTAGAGGCTTGCCCCTGAGAAGGACTGGAGTGAGACTCATCTACATTTCAGAAGATATTTTTTTTTTCTTTTCTTTTTTTAAGATCCAGCCTCGCTCTGTCGCCTAGGCTGGAGTGCAGTGGCACAATCTCGGAGCTCACTGCAGCCCCCACTTCCTGGGTTCAAGCAATTCTCCTGCTTCAGCTTCCTGAGTAGCTGGGACTCCAGGTGCCCACCACCACACCCGGTTAATTTTTGTATTTTTAGTAGAGACGGGGTTTCACCATGTTGGCCAGACTGGTCTCGAACTCTTGGCCTCTACCCGCCTTGGCCTCCCAAGGTGCTGGGCTTACAGGTGTGAACATTGTGTCCGGCCTCAGAAGACCTTTTCTAGGCCTAGGCATTGCCAGGCGGGTGGGCCTTGGGAGGAGCATCTGGGATGCTAAATGAAAATAGAGATGAGGCCCAGGAGCAGAAAGGAGGGAAGCGGTGTTCCCCAGGGTAGCTGGTTGGACTAGATCCCTGAAATTGGATGACTGTGGACAACAGAACAGGCACAGAAGAGCCTGTCCTTCATGGGTAGGCCACATTGTTTCTCCTGGCTACAATTTAATAACTTTAACATCATGATTTATTTATCATTTGTCTTTCCTAATAGACAATAGCCCCATGGGGGCAGGAAACACGTAGCCACTGTGCCCTGCACAGAACAGCACATGGTAAGCCCTTATTAAGAGTTCAATGGATGAACAGGCACTTAGTAGATTTTAGATACATTGTAGATGATTTCTAGATAAACAGTTGCACATGTTAGGAGCTCTTTGATAGGGCTCTGCAGAGGACTGGGATTTTAAACTGGGCCTTAAGAGGGCCTGGTTAAAGGGAATCCAACAGTAGAAAGAATGTATTTTAATGAAAATGCAACCCTAGGGCTGTTATGCAACTTGGCTAGTAGGCTTCAACGGCTTTTTCATGGTGGATCTTATCAGGAAAAGATATGAAACATGTATATTTATTTAAAAATTATTTACTGGCATGACTGCTTGTATTAGTTGCACATACTAGAAGACAGAAGCTCTAATATTTTCTTCCTGTAACCCAATGGGTTGTCTTGTATTCACACTTTTTTTTTTTTTTTTGAAGCAGAGTCTTGCTCTGTCGCCCAGGAGTGCAGTGGTGCAATCTCGGCTCACTGCAACCTCTGCCTCCCTGAGTTCGAGGGATTGTCTTGCTTTGCATCCTGAGTAGCTGAGACTACAGGTGTGCACCACGACATCCTGCTCATTTTTTGTATGTTTTCAGTAGAGATGTGGTTCACCATGTTGGCCAGGGTGGTCTGGAACTCCTCGCCTCAAGTGATCTGCCCACCTCGGCCTCGAAAAGTCCTGGGATTATAGGCATGAACCACCGCGCCTGGACTTGTACTTACACTTTGCAAACCACTCGTGCTGGCTGATGACATCTTGGTCACAGAAAGTGACCTGGGGTACAGGAAGTATGGCCTAAGTCTCAAAGACAGGTGGATTCCGATGCTTGTTTTCACCAACTGCTGGCCTTTCTCAGTTGTAGTAATTTTTTTTTTTCTTTTTTAGGGTGGGCATCTCACTCTGTTGCCCAGGCTGGAGTGCAGCGGTGCAACCATAGCTCACTACAGCCTTAAACTCTGGGTCTCAAGCAATCATCCTGCTCAGCCTCCAAGCAGCTGAGGCTACAGCAGTGTGCCACTACACCTGGCTAAATTTTTTATTTTTATTTTTGCAGAGATGGGGTCTTGCTATGTTGCTCAGTCTGTTTTTTTTTTTTTTTTCCTTTTTTTGAGGCAGAGTCTTGCTCTGTCTCCCAGGCTGGAGAGCAGTGGCAAGGTCTTGACTCCCCCCTGAATCCTGGATTCAAGCAATTCTCCTGCCTCAACCTCCCATATAGCTGGGACTCCAGGCGTGTGCCACCATGCCTGGCTAATCTTGTGTATTTTTAGTAGAGACGGGGTTTCACCATGTTGACCAGGCTGGTCTCGAAATCCTGACCTCAGGTGATCCACCCATGTTGGCCTCCCAAAGTGCTGGGATTACAGGTATGAGACACCACGTCTGGCCTCAGACTGGTCTTGAATTTCCACCCTGAAGAGATTCTCCCGCCTCAGCCTCCCAAAGTGCTTAGACTGCAGGCGTGAGCCACTATGTCTGGCCAATTGTAGCAACTTTAATAATAACCATAACTATTAGGTTGGTGCAACAGTAATTGTGGCTTCTGCCATGAAAAGTGATGACAAAAACCGCAATCACTGTTGCACCAATGTAATGATACTTATTGAGTGCATAGAGGCTGAAATTCTAACAGACAATGGCCAGGCCATATGTGACAATAGAACTCTGACCGGACGACCGGGAATGGTGACTCACGCTTGTATTCACAGCAGTTTGGGAGGCCAAGGCGGGTGGATTGCTTGAGTCCAGGAGTCTGAGGCCAGCCTGGGCAACACAGTGAAGCCCACCTCTACTAAAAATACAAAAATTAGCTGGGCACAGTGGTGGGCACTGGTGGTCCCAGCTACTTGGGAGGCTGAGGTGGGAGATCCCTTGAGCCTAGAAGGTTGAGGCTGCAGTCAGCCAAGATTGTGCCACTGCACTCCAGCCTAGGCAACAGAGTAAGACCCTGTCTCAAAAAAAAAAAAAAAAAAAAAAAGAACTCTGACCCGAAACCTCTGGGGCAAGTGGCTCCACATGGCCAGGACATGGCTGCCAGCTTCTCAGATTTTTGCCCAATTTTCAACTTTGAACCAACCAACTGAAAGCGAAATATGTCCTCCTTACTGATCCCATGGATACCCTGCTTCTACATTAGCTCACCTCCCGCTTCCCCAGACTAGCAGCCTTCAATCAGGGTGCACTTGTCCCTTTCACGCCCCAGAAGCTTTTCTTTTTCTTTTCTTTCTTGTTTTATTTTTTGAGACAGAATCTCACTCTGTCGCCCAGGCTGTAGTGCTGTAGTGCAATCTTGGTCCACTGCAATCTCTGTCTCCCAGGTTCAAGTAATTCTTTTGCTTTAGCCTTTCTAGTAACTGGGAGGTGTCCCACCACACCCAGCTAATTTTTGTATTTTTAGCAGAGATGGGGTTTCACCATATTAGCCAGGCTGGTCTCAAACTCCTGACCTCAGGTGATCTGCCCACCTTGGCCTCCCAAAGTGCTGGGATTTCAGGCGTGAGCCACCTCACTGAGCACCCATAAGCTTTTCTTTTCTTTCCTCTGCCTGCCTTCAAGTTTCCACCCTATGCAAGGGATGATGGCTGACTCCCTTGCAATAGCAAGGTCAGAATAGATAGCCTTTGCTTGTCCTCACTTGGGTGGTCTTTGCTTATTTTCATGGTGCTTATTAGGTGCCTAGCACTGAGCTAAGTAATTTACATGTATTAGCTCATTTATGCTTGCAACTTCAAGAGGTAGGATTATGGATATTATTCCTGTTTGACAGCTGGAAAAAGAAAAACAGATAATGCCCAAAGAAGTGAGGTAACTTGCTCAAGGTCACACAACAGATTCAATGGTGAGGCTAGGTTGATACATGTACAATGCCTGACACACAATACCTAGGCACTGAGCACTCAACACAGCTTGGTCTCTCCCTGTTTACTTACCTCCCCTGTAAGCTCTCCAACACTGCTACACTGTGAATTCTTGAAGCGGGGAGGTAGATTCATGTCTTTTTGTTTCCTCCTTAAAAAAAATCTGCAGCTGCGCTTGGTGGCTCACGCCTGTAATCCCAGCACTTTGGGAGGCCGAGGTGGGCAGATCACCTGAGGTCAGGAGTTCGAGACCAGCCTGACCAACACGCAGAAACCCCGCCTCTACTAAAAAAATACAAAATTTAGCCTGGTGTGGTGGCACGTGCCTGTAATCCCAGCCAGTCGGGAGGCTGAGGCAAGAGAATTGCTCGAACCCGGGAGGCGGAGGTTGCGGTGAGCCGAGATCATGCCATTGCACTCCAGCCTGGGCTACAAGAGTGAAACTCCATCTAAAAAAAAAACAAAACAAAACAAAACCCTGCAGGTAGGAGGCCATAATCGTAAAAGGATTAAAATAGGAACAGAAAACCAATTACTGCATGTTTTCATTTATAAGTGGGCGCTAGACATTGAGTACGTGTGGACATCAAGATGGGGACAATGGACACTGGGGGCTACTACAAGGGTGGGGGGAGGGGAACATGGGTTGAAAAACTGCCAACCAGGCACAGTGGCCCACTCTTGTAATCTCAGCACTTTGGGAGGCCGAGGCGGGCAGACCACCTGAGTTCAGAAGTTGGAGACCAGCCTGGCCAACATGGCGAAACCCCATTTCTATTAAAAATGCAAAAATTAGCCAGGCGTGGTGGCCTTGCCTCTAATCCAGCTGCTTGGGAGGCTGAGGCAGAAGAATCGCTTGAACCCAGGAGGTGGAGTTTGCAGTGAGCCCAGATCGCGCCATTACACTCCAGCCTGGGCAACAGCAAGACTGTCTCAAAAACAAACAAAAAGAAAACTACCTATTGGTTTCTATGCTCATTAGTACCTGGGTGATGGAATCCATACCCCAAACCTCAGCATCACACAATATACTCATGTAACAAACCTGCACACCACACATACCCTCTGTATCTAAAGTAAAAGTTGGAATTATAACAACAAAAACTCCCATATCTTTTGCAATGCTCGGGGTTTTATGAGAGTGATGGCTTTGCCTCACCAGTTCTAACAAGAATAAATGGGTTGGCCAAACCTCTGTAGAGAGATGAGTCCCTGGTTTCCCTTGGAGAAACTCCAAGTATTTTAACTCTTGTAATGGACTCAGATGAGATGTGATACATTTTTAACACGCAAACAGAGTGGACAGAGTCATGTCAAAGGTATATGTTATTTGAACCATGGTTGAGTGAAAAATGTATTTGAAATAAAAAGTCCTTGCACAGAAATACTATTGGTCTGTTTCCTTTTAGTTTGCTCAACCAATCAACCAACCAAAGAAACTCTTTTGATAAAGCTTTTGTAGTTAAACTGAGTTTTATGATTGGGAAAGGTTTTGGGTGCCATCCAAGATAAATTTCTTCTTTTAAAGTCAAGAACAGATTTATTCTTTGGTGACCAAAAAGGGACTAGAACCCAGACCTTATGGCTAGCAGACCACACAGCCACTGAAGTGTAATTTTGTTGGTTTCAGAAGCAGCTGGTATATAATAAACTTTTAGTTGATTATGTTTTTGCATATATAACGTGTGCTAGGCAGGTCCTTAAACTTTTAGGGTCATTGACTATTTTGAGAATCTGATGAAACTTACAGGTCTTTTCCCCAGAAAAAAAATGTCTATGTAACATGCAGATACATTTTTGCATCTGACTGAGGGCCATTCATGAACTCCTGAAGTCTAGCTAGGGTGGGGTGTCTCTAGGGAGAGGAGTTCGCTAGGACATGGAATAGAGTAGAATCAAAGGCCCAGGTAAGGTCAGACACCACCAATTGGAAATGTCTGCAGGCCTCGAGATGATGGGGTTTTCCCTGGATAGACTTGCTCTTGCCTTTGTTCTTGGGTTGAGAAAGAAGAAGGTGAAATTGATTCAGAGTTGGGGATTACTGGGCTGGGACAGTGGAAAAACGTGATAGACATGTGCATGATCCTTAATAGCAGGTGCTATTAGGAATGTGTTTGAAATAAATGAGTAACCATGAACTCCAGGAAGAGGAGGGAAGAAACTCCAGAGGGGATAGAGAGGCATAGATACCTGGGAAGCAGAAGGAAGTTGTTGCCTGAAAAATATGTTTGGAGTTGAGAATGGGAGAGGTAAAAAGCTAGGGAACAGTAATAACAGGCTGGGATTTTAGTG
This sequence comes from Macaca thibetana thibetana, assembly GCF_024542745.1. Classification (NCBI taxonomy): domain Eukaryota; kingdom Metazoa; phylum Chordata; class Mammalia; order Primates; family Cercopithecidae; genus Macaca; species Macaca thibetana. The sequence continues at coordinate 132,037,166 of NC_065580.1, read as the reverse complement.
CAGGACTGCAGGAGTGGAATGCTTCTCTGTGAATGCAGCGTTCAGGATGTGGCCATGACAGTGGGTCACTCATTGAGTATAGTGTCCAGTGTCATTTTTGAACACAGAAGCTGTCCAGAATGCGTGCAGGAGCTGGGAGGAGGCGCCTGGAGGATGCATGATAAAGCCAATGGTTAATTTGGATCTGAGACCTCTCTGACTTTAGAGAAAGCACAGAAATCTCTCTGAAGTTGAAATTTGCCTGGAAACTTCTCGATTACTCTGAGGCTGTTTCCTCTACTTTGTTTCCTGTTTCACATTCCCAAATATGCACATGCTTGAGAGTCAGCCTCAAGCATGTACTTAGAGCCACTTACTGCTGCTTGGGCACCCTAACCCAATGCCTCAGCCTCCCTGGCTTCAGTCCTGCGGCTGGTGAATGTTCAAAAATTATTTTTGCAGAAGCTTCCATTGATTGTGCTAGTTCCATCTGTAGTGTGGTTATAATAACACCCAACTCAACTGGATACTCCGTGAGATGCTCAGTAACCCAAGTTTCTTCCCACACAGCCTCTGTCTTGTCCAACATGTGTGGCTAAAAATCATCCCTTGTGCCTTTTTCATTTAACTGTTTTGTGTCCACTTTCAGGTAGATTATACAAAGCATGCGCCCTGAGGATCCGATTGCAACCAGGCACAGAGTTCCAAGGGAATGAAATAAAAAGACTATTTTTTTTGCATGTGCATTTCTGTGTTAAAAATCAAAACTTAATATATAAGCAAAAACAAAACAAGAAACCAAGCCCCAGAAAAAAAAAGCAAAACAAAAACTGTAATGAGATCAAAATGATGAGGGGAAAACGACCAGCTCCGTCTAGCTTTGCTGCCCAATTTTTATTAGTTGGCGGCCTGATTTCTATCTTAGACCCAAGGAATTAAATGGATCAGCCAGGGGGGTTTGAATTCCAGTATTTCGAGTTCCTGGGTTTTGGGAAGAAGAAGAGGTAGTGGAAAACCAGTAGCCAAATCAATATGCTTCTTATAATAAAATTTGAACAGAGCTGTGGCTGGGCCTAGAAGCAGTGACTGGGTAGGTCAGAATTCTTGTCCGCAGGGAATCCCCCCAAGCCCGCTCACGCCCGGCCTGGCTCCGAAAGTCTCAGAATCCGAGTCTCCAGGCCAGATTTTCCCTCTAGCCATTCCTGGCCACGCAGCGCGGAGCCGCGAGCACACAGAGAAGGATGTCTTCATCGCCAACCGGGATGGAACGAACCCGCCCGCTCGGGGAGTACTGAGAACTAAAGGGTCCCTCCAGCGCCGGCCGCAGCCAGCATGCCTTGACTGCCTCCATCCCGCGCGGTCCCCACTCTCCAGGCGCCCCCGCCCTGCCCGGGTGCGCGCGCACGAGCCGGCAAGCCGGGGAGCTGTGCGCTCGGCAGCCTGCGGGCGGCGGCGGCCGACAGCCTCGCGGGGACAGGGCGGCCAGGGGCGGCGGAGGAGGAGCTGGCGCCGCCGCCGCTCCCCTCGGGCCGCGCCCCGCCCTCCGCCGCCACCTGCGCGTCCCCTCAGGGCTCCCTAGCTCAAGGGCTGTGTGGCTCTCGGTGCCGCAGCGGCGGTGTCACTGCGTCCACCAATTGGGAGACTCGGCGTTTGGCTCCGGGGGGCGCGGGACGAGCCGCGCAGCCGGATCTGGCGAGCGGAGGGTGAGACGGCGCGCGTCCCTCCCTGCCGCGCGTCCCTCCCCCCCGCGCTCCCCCGCGGCGTTGTCGGAGGGGGTAGAGAACTGCTGTGACTTTTGAGGTCCGACTCCTTCCGGCCAGCCTCGCGACGCGCCAGCTCCGAGACAGGCCGGTGCGCCCTGCAGGCCCCGAAGGCTCTTGGCGCGGTTTGGGGGCTTGGAACGTGTCCGGCAGCCGGCGGCGCTGAGCGCGCTGGTGAGTTTGCCGGCGAGGTGGGGTAGACCCCGCGCGGGGGGCGGAGAGGACGTCGCGCTCGGCCCCGCGCCCGCCCCCTAGTGTTGCCCCCACTTTGAGAGTAATTGAGACTTGAGCGTGACTGCGGAGCCTCGAGGATGCGGGCGCCCCGCGCGAGCTTCCGCTCTGCCCGGCGCGATGAAGCGGGTCGGTGAGCGGAACAAAGGCGCCAGCCAGGGGAAGCGGGTCCTCTGCTGAAGAGCGCGGGTGGCGCGCCGCGACGGCCGCCTGCGGGCGAGGGTGGAGGCTGTGCGGCCCCAGGCGCGGCGCGCTCCGCCGTGGGCGGGCGGCGATCCCTGAGCCCGGCACCTGCGCGCCGCTCCCTCTGCGCCTCCCTGGCGGCCCCGCCTGCCGGCCCCGGAGTCCGCGGCGCCGGCAGCTAGAGGTCCAGAGGCGAACCCCTTGCTGGTGCAGAAGAGAGACCCCGAAGTCCCTGGCCTTTCCCCGAGACGCCTGGAAGGGGCCGTGCGCCGTGGACTGAGTAGGCGTCTCGGGGAGCACTTCTGCAGAGCGGGGTCTTCCGTGTGAGCGATTCCGCGCTCCCCACGACCGTTCCGTCCTCCCAGCTGTCTCCGCCGCCCGAGCATCCTTGAGGTGGGGCGGGCAGGGGCTTGGATCCTTGCCGGCCGTCTGGTGTGTGAGGCTTGCACGGCCCCTGGCTGCCCCGCGCCTCGCCGGAGCCCCAGGGGGCGCGGGTCCGGGTCGAGGGCCGGCTGGGCTGTTTGATGGCTTCACTGAGAAGAGTCAAAGTGCTGCTGGTGTTGAACTTGATCGCGGTAGCCGGCTTCGTGCTCTTCCTGGCCAAGTGCCGGCCCATCGCGGTGCGCAGCGGAGACGCCTTCCACGAGATCCGGCCGCGCGCCGAGGTGGCCAACCTCAGCGCGCACAGCGCCAGCCCCATCCAGGATGCGGTCCTGAAGCGCCTGTCGCTGCTGGAGGACATCGTGTACCGGCAGCTGAATGGTAAGGACGCACGCCGGCGCCTCCGGGGCTCGGTGCGGGCGGGCGGGCCGGGCACAGAGTGAGCCCCGGGGTTCCTGCGCGCTGCGCGCTGTGTCTGGGAGCCGGCACATCCTGGCTCCCGCGCTCTCCGTCTTACTCTTCCTGCCCCATCTCGGGCAGATGGCCGGGGCTGCTGGAAAGAACAACTTGCCTGATTCTTTTCCGTGCCCCACCTGCAAGTTTGGTTTTATCCTGGAAACATGTCAGTACAGTTGGCTCCGGGTCCCCGCGTGAGAACTGGAAATCATTCCCTGGCGACTCCAGCCCGAGCGCAGAAACTAGTGTAGCGGCCAAATGGGACTGGAGGCACGCGGGCAGACGTGTAGGAGGAAATAGTTTTAGAGCCCAGCGTTTGGTGGGGGAGTAGGGAGCGGGGAGATTGGAGGGCTTAGATGTCTGCAGACAAAGGCAAGGCCCCAGGTCTCAGAGCTAATGTGCTTCGGTAGTATATCGGAGGAATATGCCATCTCTCTATGAGGTGAGCTGCTTAGCTAAGAATGAGGACTCCTCCCTTCCCGCTTCCTTTGTTTCTCCTTGGGGGCTGCGGAGGGGCGATTGTTAAAAGTTCAAGGTGGGCCTGGGAAGTTTCCAGAATGTAGCAAAGCGAGATGTGGCATCCCATTGGTGACAATTGTCAGAATCTGTGCCATCTAAAATGTTGTCCTCAGTACTTCAGGAGAAGAGGGAGACTTTTTATGTGCTCTCGTCACACCTGGGCCAGGTCATTGGACACTTGCTGTCCCCAAAGTCGGAGTGAGTGTTACCTACCTGAGTACAGGCAGGTTTCCAGGACTCGTGGGGTTATCCAAGCAGATACATACTTAGGTACAGACTGCCTCCTCCCTTTCTGAGCTGCTAACTCATGTTCTCAAACGAACTTCAGATAATCACGCAGATCGTGATAATAATAACTGATGGAATTCTTACTGTGTGCCAGATGCGTGCAAAGACATTACAAGTGCATTATCTCACTGTATGTTCACATCTGTCCAGCGAGACTCCACCCATCCCCAGAGGGGAAATGAGAAAAAGAAGCGAGGCGAGGTTAACTAAGTTGCCCTGTGTTAAATAAGGTATAACTGCGCCCCAAACCGCTGTAATAGGAATAATAATAGAGTTTGGAGTCAGAACCCTGTGTCTGGTTGACCACAGAGCCTGTGCTCTCGACCCCATAGGCACAAACTTCTATCCATGGTTTCCCCCTAAGTGAAAGGAGTATTAGGTTTGTTGAAAACAAAAATATGTGGAATTGCAAATACAGACGTATACCTTCTCACACTGGAGGATCAGGCTCAGCTGTCTTCACCGTGGTGGCAGGGGGCAGGGAGAAGGAGGATGGCAGATGGTTCCCTTCCTGCTCACCAGTGGTCCCTGCTGGGTACTCGGCGGAGGGATGGGGTGGAGGGAGACGGGAGGTCAGATCTCTGAGCCGATGAAAGGATGCTGCGGTCTTCTCAATGCCATTTGACAGGTATCCAGGGGATGCCTTGAACTTACAGGGTATATGGCCTGGCTGTCAGGGTAGCCCATGAAAGTTATGCAGAAGCTGTTCTCTCAAGTGTCTGAAATATGGCACAGAATGCAATAAAAACTAATAGTTCATTTCTGGAGGAATCAGAAACTTACGGGGTGGCTTATAATTTGGGATAGATTCCTGCCGTAGACATACCCATAGGAACTTCAAAGGATAACCTGGTTTCCCTCACTCATCAGGCTTTTCTCAGGGACACAGGTTATTTTAGTATCAGTTTCTTTGTTTTATGTTTTCTTTTTTTTTTTTTGTGAGACAGGGTCTTCTTGCTCTGTCACTCAGGCTGGAGTGCAGTGGTGCAGTCACAGCTCACTGCAGCTTCGAACTCCTGGGCTCAAGTCATCCTCCGGCCTCAGCCTCCCAAGTAGCTGGGTCTACAGATGTGCATCACCACACCCTGCTAATTTTTTAATTTTTTGCAGAGACAGGGTCTTGCTAGGTTGGCCAGGCTGGTCTCAAACTCTTGGCTTCAAGCAGTCCTCCCGCTTGGGCCTCCCAAAGTGTTGGGATGACAGGAGTGAGCCACCATGCCTGGCCCCAGTATTAGTTTCAATTAGGAGCACTAAATGTTATATAGCTGTACCCAAAACTTCCCTCATAGGAATAATAAAATTCTATAATAATAACTGATGGAATTCTTGCTGTGTGCCAGATGTGTGCGAAGACATTACAAGTGCATTATCTCACTGTATGTTCACATCTGTCCAGAGAGGCTCCACCCATCCCCAGATGAGAAATGAGAACACTAGGTGAAGGAAGGTTAGGAGGCTACTTTCTACATGTCACAGACTTACATGAACCCAATGAGCCTTTACAATGACCTGCGAGATGGGTGCTCTGACACCCACCTGAACAACGTGCTCACAGTCACCTGGCTAGTGAGTGTCAGAGCTGGGAATTGAAGCTGGAATGTCAGGCTCCAGAATGGAGGTTCTTAGCTCCTGCACCAGTGTCTCGATCTTCAGCGTGTGCATCACAATCACTGAAGAGCCCTTTAAGACAGATTTCTGGGTCTCCCGTCCCGGTCTGGGTGTGGGGTGGGGGCTGAGAATTTGCCTTTCTAACAAACTTGGGACACGGCCCTTGACCCACTGCCTGGCACTCTGCTGCCTACATCAAACAGAGTAAAGGTAGAAAACCCATCCGACCTCCAAAGCCAGCTCGTTTCGAGGACTTAAGCTGAGAGCTTGCTTCAGATCGGCTGGCATCTGGCTTCCTTCTCTGTGGTCTTCTGCCCTGTAAACAGTTCCTGGGCTGGTGGAGTCAGGTGCTGTGGGGCGGGAAGGCTGAGTTTTCCTGACTTGTAAGTGGGCAGCAAGGCCAAGTTGAGAGCTTTTCCTGGGCAAGCTAAGAATGCAAGCTGCGACTAGGCAGATGTCATCGGCCTGACTGCCTAGTGTCATTTGCGGTGACATGAAGCCTGCAGGAAAAGAGCAGGGAAAAATTGTGAAATATAGGGGACTCTTCCTATCTCCACCTGGCTCCTCAAGCACCTTCATCCTCTGCCGGCGTGTCCCATCTGTTGATGCTCTCCACCCGTGTCCCATCTGTTGATGCTCTCCACCCGCTGCAGTGGGAGGCTGCAGTGAGAAGGCAAAGGGCTCCTAGTGCCTGGGGAGACACGTGTTCTCTTGCTCTGCAGCCGGTCTTCATTCATTGCTCCCGAGGGTGGAGAAGGAAACCTTGACCTTAATGTTCTTTATTCCTTTGGAATTAATGGAGAGACTGCTAGAGCTGGTGCACTGTGCATGTAAGAGGGCCAAGGCCACTTGGTACAGAGTGGGAGCCGGGCATTTTAAAGGTTGTTCAAGTTTCTTAAATCTTTCTCGTGGACCCCTGTGAAGTCCAAGCAGGTGGGATTTATGGAGGGCTCTACCTCCTCCTGGCTGCTGCTACTTTTTTTTTTTTTTTTTGAGATGGAGTCTTGCTCTGTTGCCGAGCTGGAGTGCAGTGGTGAGATCTCCGCTCACTGCAGTCTCCGCCTCCTGGGTTCAAGCGACTTTCCTGCCTCAGCTCCCAAGTATCTGGGACTATAGGCGCCCACCACCACGCCTGGCAATTTTTTGTATTTTTAGTAGAGATGGGGTTTTGCCATGTTGGCCAGACTGGTCTTGAGCTCCTGACCTCAAGTGATCCGCCCGCCTCGGCCTCCCAAAGTGCTGAGATAACAGGCGTGAGCCACTGTGCCCTGCCTATAGGCTTCTTCTTTTTTTTTTTTTTTTTTTGAGACAGAGTCTCACTCTGTTACTCAGGCCGGAGTGTAGTGATGCAATCATAGCTCATTGCAACCTCTGCTTCCCGGGCTCAAGTGATCCTCCCACCTCAGGCTCCCTAGTAGCAGGAGCTACAAGTACGTGCTACCATGCCTAACAAATTTTTTGTAGAGATGGGGTTCTGCCAAGTTGCCAGGGCTGGTTTCAAACTCCTGGGTTCAAGTGATCCCCACCCACTCCATTTCATCCCCCTCCCCACCCCCGGCCTTGGCCTCCCAAAGTGCTGGGATTAGAGGTGTGAGCCACAGCGCCTTGACCATAGGCCTTTTAAGGGCTGGAACCATATTTTTGACTTTTTTTTTTTTTTTTTTTTTTTTTTTTGAGACGGAGTCTCGCTCTGTCGCCCAGGCTGGAGTGCAGTGGCCGGATCTCAGCTCACTGCAAGCTCCGCCTCCCGGGTTCCCGCCATTCTCCTGCCTCAGCCTCCCGAGTAGCTGGGACCACAGGCGCCGCCACCTCGCCCGGCTAATTTTTTGTGTTTTTAGTAGAGACGGGGTTTCGCCGTGTTAGCCAGGATGGTCTCGATCTCCTGACTTCGTGATCCGCCCGTCTCGGCCTCCCAAAGTGCTGGGATTACAGGCTTGAGCCACCGCGCCCGGCCTATTTTTGACTTTTAATACCACCTCCATCCCTCATCACACCACAGCCCCTTGCACTTAATGGGGCACTTAAGGTTTATTGGTTGATCAAGTTGCTGGGAACTAGTTTGAGGAGGTAAGTGATGGCCAAATAGGAAATAACCTCAAGGCTGTAAAGGCGGGGTTGGGTTGGATGGATGTGGAGAGGAGTAGGGGCTGGGAGGACTCAGCTAGAGAGACTGAGTGTGAGAAAGCCATCTTGCCTGCGCCATCTTGTGGCTCCTCTAGTCTTCACCTTCCTGACTGAAGAGAACGAGATCCTTCGAGGCCCTCGGACGAAGGCCCTCGGAAGTGAGCCAGGTTAGGAATCGGCAAGTTTCAGCGTGTTTTTGTTAAATGTATGATTTCATAACGTGAATATGGCTTTATAGTTAATCCTTGAACAATGCAGAGGTTAGCGACGCCAACCCTTGCACAGTCAAAAATCCAAGTATAATTTTTGACTCCCCCAGAACTTAACTATTAATAGCCTACTCTTGACCAGAAGGCTAACTGGTAACATAAGCAGTTGATTAACACTTATTTTCTACATTGTGTGTATTATACACTATATTCTTATAAAAAGTAAGCTAAAGAGAAGGAAATATTAAGAAAATTGTATAGGCTGGGCGCATTGGCTCATGCCTGTAAAATCCCTGTACTATGGGAAGCTGAAGTGAGAAGATCAGTTGAGGCCAGGAGACCAACCTGGATAACATAGCAAGATCTCATCTTTACAAAAATCAGCCGGGCATGGTGGTGCACACCTGTGGTCCCAGCTCTTCAGGAAGCTGAGGTGGGAGGATGTTTTGAGCCTAGGAGTTCGAGGCTACAGTGAGCTATGATTGTACCACTGCTCTCCAGCCTTCTGGCTCAAAAGAAAAATAAAAAATCATGTGGAAGGAAAATCTATTTACTATTAATTGAGTAGAAGTGGATTATTGTAAAGGTCTTCATCCTGGTCGTCTTCACATTGAGTAGGCTGAGGAGGAGGAAGGGTTGGTCTTGCTGTCTCAGGGGTGGCAGAGGAAGAAAAAAAATCTATGTACAGGTGGACCCGTGCAGTTCAGACCCTTGTTCAAGGGTCAACTACATATTCTTTTTTGTAGAATAAAATTAATTCATATTTATTGTAAAAAATTTGGAAAATCTAAACCAGTTATACAGGAAACAATACCGTGTTTAAAAACATTTGAAACGATGGCCTGTTGGCTTTGTACGAGCATTAAGAAAGTGGACCTAGTGGCCGGGCACAGTGGCTCACACCTGTAATCCCAGCACTTTGGGAGGCCGAGGTGAGTGGATCACTTGAGGCCAGGAGGTCCAGACCAGTCTGGCCAGCATGGCAAAACCCTGTCTCTAAAAAAAATACAAAAATTAGCAGGGTGCGGTGGCTCGTGCCTGTAATCCCAGCTACTCTGGAGGCTGAGGCAGGAGAATGGCTTGAACTTGGGAGGCAGAGGTTGCAGTGAGCTGAGATTGCACCACCGCACTCCAGCCTGGGTGACGGAGCAAGATTCGGTCTCAAATAAATAAATAGAATAGCATAAAATAAAATAAAAAAGAAAGTGAACCTAGGGACAGATGGATTTCTTGTTAAAATTCTTCTGTACGTGGTTTTTGGCTTTCTATCATGTTTCTGTCACCTGAGGAAGTTACTTATTTCTCTCATTTTAGAGATGAGAAAGGTGAGAAACAGAGCTACTGAGTGACTTCTCCAGGGTAACACAGTTAGGGAAGGGCAGAGCCAGGTTCAGGAATACCAGAGTACTTCCTCCCAGGAGTCCAGCACTTTCCTAATGAGTAAGGGGAAAGAGATGGAGGGGTCTGGAATTTCACTTGCCCCTCGCAGGCTCCAAACCTTAGAGACACCCCCTCCCCTCCTCAGAGTCCCCATGCAGGGCACACATCAGAGCTGTAGCCCTGTGAGCCCAGGGCTTCTCTTGTCATAAGAAGAAATGCAATTGATTCAACTTAGGTACCAAATTTAGATTTCAGAAAGATATTGAATAGAAGTGGAGTTACTTAAAGAAATTGAAAATCTTTGTAGAAATGGAGAGAAGTCAAAATTACCTCTTCCAGTCCTGCCCCCAGGCCACTCAGGCACTTGCAGTTGGAGTCTGAGCGATAGGAAACCAAAACTCTCCTATGTAGCCCCAGCACACCACAACCCACCCAACTGAACTCCCTAGGCAAGGGAAGTGAGTTGGCACAGAGAGACAGAGGCTCAGGTCTCCACGGTGGAGTCAGAAAGAGAGGGATGGAGTTGGCACAGAGAGACAGAGGGTCAGGTCTCCAAGGTGGAGTCAGAAAGAGAGTGATGGTGGCCAGGCACGGTGGCTCATGCCTGTAATCCCAGCACTTTGGGAGGCCGAGGCGGGCAGATCACTTGAGGTCAGGAGTTTCAGACCAGCCTGGCCAAGGTGGTGAAACCTCGTCTCTACTAAAAATACAAAAATTAGCCAGGCTTGGTGGCGAGCATCTGTAATCCCAGCTACTCAAGAGGTTGAGGCAAGAGCATTGCTTGAACCCGGGAGGCAGAGGCTGCAGTGAGCAGGGATCATGCCACTGCACTCCAACCTGGGCGACAGAGCGAGACTCTGTCTCAAAAACAAACAAGCAAGCAAACACCAAAACCAAAAACAAAAAGAGAGGCATGGCGTTTGGAAAGCATCTCTGTTCATCAATGCCAGAGGTGGTCTGGTGTTTATATTTCTTCTTTCTTGCAGCCCACAGATGCTGGATGGTACCACCATTTCCTGCAGGAAGGAGCGAAGGGAGGGAGAGGGCACATGTGCATATTAAAATCAGTCGCTGCAGGGAACATCAGAAGGAAACCAGGGCAGTTCAAGCCTTCATTTGCTGCACGCAGACATTCCACAGGGATTGAGGACAGGTGCGGGCCCTGGCTTGTGGAAGTCTCGGTCCCAGAACCAGGGCTTGGGTGCTAGAGGGACACCCACTCCCTTTACCTCTGAGGACTCAAGGTGTCTGGTTGCAGCTGGCCCCTCCTGAAGAAACAGGGAGTCCTGTTTCTGGACAGCCCTCAGATGCGGGCACATCTGTGTTGGCAGGTGAGTGTGACTGGCACCCTGCCGGGGGGGGCAGCTGCCGCCTGACCAGCCCAGAGGTAGCAGGAGAGGCAGCCAGTGTCATTCTCGCTGAAGAAACCCAACCCCCCTGACCTTTGCTTGTTGCCAAATCTGGAGTGCCCTCTGTGGACAGGAAGAAAGCTCGGTAATTACTTAGAGCTAAGAGTGACCACAGGAAGATGGAACATGAGCACACCCAAGCCCAAGGCCAGTGAAGAAACAACCTAAGATTAGATGACCTGGAAGTCTTTAAGACTATATTGGAAGAACCAGGCGCGGTGGCTTACGCCTGTAATCCTAGCACTTTGGGAGGCTGAGGCGGAAGGATGGCTTGAGACCAGGAGTTTAAGACTAGCTTGGGCAACATAGCAAGACCTTGTCTCTACAAAAAATAAAAAATTAGCCAGACGTTGTGGTGCATGCCCATGGTCGCAGCTACCAAAGAGGCTGAGGTGGGAGGAACGCTTGAGCCTAGGAGTTTGAGGCTGCAGTGAGCCGTGATTGCACCACTGCACTCATCCATCCTGGGTGACAGAGCAAGACCCAAACTCTAACAAAACCCCTCAAAACCAGTGTATTAAAAGGACACTCAGGGCCAGGTGCGGTGACTCACGCCTGTAATCCCAGCACTTTGGGAGGCTGAGGCAGGTGGATCACGAGGTCAGGAGTTAGGGACCAGCCTGGCCAACATGGCAAAACCCCGTCTCTACTAAAAATAGAAAAATTAGCCAGGCCTGGTGGCGGGCGTCTGTAATCCCAGCTACTCGGGAGGCTGAGGCGGGAGAATTGCTTGAGCCTGGGAGGTGGAGGTTGCAGTGAGCAGAGCAAGAATCTGTCTCAAAAAAAAAAAAAAAAAAAAAAAAGACAGACTGAATTTGATTTCCACTGTTGCTTATTACCTCTGTGACCTTGGGCAAGTCCCTTCACTTTTTAAGTGCAAAATGGGACTGTCATATGTCAGAATGAATTGAAATTCAAAATGTATAGCATAAGAATGAAACCCAACACACAGCAGTTGTGAGAATACAAAGTACTTATGGGAAGGGCCATGCGTGCTGTTTCCCATTATATTCCTGAGACACTTAGAGCTGCCCTCGGCCAAGGTAGGTACTCAGGAGATGTTCTCTCTCTTTCTTTCTTTTCTTTTCCTTTCCTTCCTTTTCCTTTTCCTTTTCCTTTTCTCCTTCCTTCCTTCCTTCCTTCCTTCCTTCCTTCCTTCCTTCCTTCCTTCCTTCCTTCCTTTCCTTCCTTCCCTTTCTTTCCTTTCTTTCTTTTTGAAACAGAGTCTCTGTCACCCAGGCTGGAGTGCAGTGGCAAGATCTCGGCTTACTGCAAACTCTGCCTCCCCCGGGTTCAAGTGATCCTCCTGCCTCAGCCTCCCTGGTAGCTGGGATTACAGGCATGCACCACCACATTCGGCTATTTTGTGTGTGTGTGTGTATGTGTGTGTGTGTGTGTGTGTATTTTTAGTAGAGACAGGGTTTCACCATATTGGCCAGCCTGGTCTTGAACTCCTGACCTCAAGTGATCCTCCTGCCACAGTCTCCCAAAGTGCTGGAATTACAGGCATGAGCCACCACATTTGGCGCTCTCTCTCTCTCTCTCTCTCTCTGTGTGTGTGTGTGTATTTTTAGTAGAGATGGGGTTTCACCATGTTGGCCAGCCCTCTCTTAAACTCCTGACCTCAAGTGATCCTCCTGCCTCAGCCACCCAAAGTGCTGGGATTACAGGCATGAGCCACCGTGCGGGGCCCTCAGGAGATATTTCTTGAATGGATGCATGGACAGCTAGAGATGCTTCGTAGCAGAGTGTGGTCATTGTTTTTTGCTATGTGAATCTCAAACGAGGTGAGAGGAGGTCCTTTTCCTTGTAACTTTCTTGGACTCTTTGGACTACTTTTGGATCCTTCTCTCTTCCATGTGTTTATCTGAGCCAAACTCCATTTCCTTCTTCCTTCTCCTCGCATCCCCTGCTCCTCCTCTTACTTATAATGATGGTGCCTTTGGCTGATGGCTTTTGATGCCTAGGAGAAGAAATGGCAGCCTGTCTCTGTCAAACCCAATTACAGAACATGACGGTCATTCATATCCATCAGTGAGCACTTTCTTGCTGGGAGGCGTAGGCTAGATGCTAAGAGTACAATGATGTGCAGGGATCGTGCTTACTTAGGCATTGTGGAATAGTGGAAAGATACCTTTGTGGCTTTACCAGGGATGTGCTCTGTCCCTAAAGAATATTAGACTGACTGGGCACAGTGGCTCAGGCCTGTAATCTCAGCACTTTGGGAGGCCCGAAGCAGGTAGATCACTTTATCAGGAGTTCGAGACCAGCCTGGCCAACATGGTGAAACCCCATCTCTACTAAAATTACAAAAATTAGCCAGGCATGGTGGCGCATGCCTGTAATCCCAGCTACTTGGGAGGCTGAGACAGGAGAATCACTTGAACCTGGGAGACAGAGTTGCTGTGAGTTGAGATCGCACCATTGCACTCCAGCCTGGGCGACAGATCGAGACTCCGTCTCAAAAAAAAAAAAAAAAAAAAAAGAAAAGAATATTAGACTGAGCGTGGAAGTAGGGAGGCTTGAACTGGTGCACAGTAGGTGCTTAGCCAATAAGTGCTGAATTTAAGCAAGAACACTTAGAAATTTTCGTGCATGCACAATAGGTGCCAGGTAGAGAGTCTACCTTGTGGAAGGTGTGAAAGCAAATCAGAAGAAATGGATTCTCTTGGCCGGGTGCAATGGCTTACGCCTGTAATCCCAGCACTTTGGGAGGCCGAGGCGGGTGGATCTTTTGAGGTCAGGAGTTCAAGACCAGCCTGGCCAACACAGTGAAACCTCATCTCTACTAAAAGTAGAAAAATTAGCTGGGTGTGGTGGCACCTGTCATCCCAGCTACTTGGGAGGCTGAGGCAGGAGAATCACTTGAACCTGGGAGGCGGAGGTTGCAGTGAGATGAGATCCCACCACTGCACTCCAGAGCGAGATTCCATCTTAAAGAAAGAAAAGAAATGGATGCCCTTGAGAGGTGGTCAGAGCCAGAACTAGGAATCTGCAGAGTTCCTGGCAAGGGAATGGCATGGGCGGAAGAGTGTGTGGGGACGTGTAAGTGAGGAGGTGTGGTGGGAGCTCCTTGGTGAAGGGGAGTTTGTTAGGAGGACTGGGTGGAGGCTGGACTGGGCCAGGTTTTGGATCCCAGGTTGATTTGGACTTAATTGTGTAGGCTTGGGGAGCCATTGTGTGACCAAGTCACTATGTTGACTTAACGTGATGTCATGTTGCGGCTTAGTGCATCTGGGGATGTTGGGAGAGTGGGTTGGAATGCAGCAGTAGGGCGGGGTGCGGTGGCTCGCGTGGTGGCTCAGCCTCCCAACACTTTGGGAAGGTGAGGTGGGAGGATCACTTGAGCCTGGGAGTTCGAGGCCAGCCTGGGCAACATTGTGAGACCCCATCTCTATTTAAAAAAAAAAAAAGAATGCAGCAGTGGGTATAGAGAGCTGGTGTTGCTGGCGTGGCTGGCCCTGCCATTCCTCTGAGTTGAGGACTCCACCAACCCTCTGAACCTCAGAGTGATTTCAGTTGCATGTCATTTGCTCCCTGTTTGACTCCATGATCACATCCAGAACTAAGAGTCAACATCTGGGGCCGGGTGCGGTGGCTCACATCTATAATCCCAGCACTGTGGGAGGCCGAGGCGGGAGAATGGTGTGAACCCGGGAGGCGGAGCTTGCAGTGAGCCGAGATCGTGCCACTGCACTCCAGCCTGGGCAATTGAGCGAGACTCCGTCTCAAAAAAAAAAAAAAAAAAAAAAAGAGTCAACATCTGGAATTGCTGCATTTGGAAAATCTGAATCAGCTTTGGAGCTCTCTGACCTGAGCCGTCTCTTGGGCTCCCACTTCTCTTACACCTTGTTGAGGTCCAGCCCTCAACCTTGCCACTGTTTCTAGCTCCCTGTGCTCCTGTCCTTCGTAATGGTGAGTCCGTCCAAAATCCCCTTGTCAGCTCCTCGAGTATCCTCACCTCCTCGTCATCTGCGGCATCCACCAGCAACCCCTGATGGTGGATCAGCTTATTCCTGGGAAATTTCCCACCATGGCGGGCGTTGGTGCCATAGGATGCAAGCTCAGGTCTTACCCAGGCCCTCAGCATGTCCAGTACCTGATAATCATCATTATTATTAGTTGTTCACATCCATTAGTGAGCTCTTCCTTGCTGCAGGAGGAAGCTTAGATGCAAGAGTACAAGGAGTTACAGAGGTCACACCTATCTAGACATTGTCATCTAATTGGAAGGATACATGTGTAATTTTACCAGGGATATGCCAGGTCCCAAAAGTATTACAGAACCAATAGGTTCATATGCCCACTACTCAGTAACTGACCAGTTACACCGAGACTGTAGGGTTTGTGGCAGAGAAGGAGTTTAATGATTGCAGGGCATAGAGTGAGGAAATGGGAGGAGACCCTCAAATCCATCTCCCGAAGGAGTTCTGGGCTGGGGTTTTGTTTTGTTTTTGACGGAGTCTTGCTCTGTTGTGCAGGTTGGAGTGCAGTGGCACGATTTCGGCTCACTGCAACCTCTGCCTCCCGGACTTAAGCAATTTCTCCTGTCACAGCCTCCCAAGTGGCTGGGACTACAGGTGCATGCCACCACGCCTGGCTAACTTTTTGTGTTTTTAGTAGAGACGGGGTTTCACCGTGTTAGCCAGGATGGTCTCGATCTCCTGACGTCGTGGTTTGCCCACCTCGGCCTCCCCAAATGCTGCGAGTACAGTTGTGAGCCACTGCACCCAGCCTGGGCTGGGGCTTTTAAGGGGATCATGGAGGACAAGGGGCTGTAGAATTAGGGTCATGGATTGGTCGGCATAAGAGGGATGAAATTGTCAGGATGTGGAAACTGCATTCTTTGGTGAGTCAGCTTCTTGTGGGGTTCTTCGGGTCAGCTGATGTCCACAGATTCGTTGCTGTGTAGGACCTGAAAGAGTGTCTTGAAGGGAAAACTTAACACTTCATGTTTACCTTGTCATCCATGGAGCAGTTAAGGGGAACTATAATCTTGTAACAGGGTCGCAGCCTGGCAACAAAGCGAGACTCCATTGCTACAAAAGAACTAAGAACCTAGCTGGGCATGGTGGTGCACACCTGGAGTCCCAGCTACCTGGGAGGCTGAGGTGGGAGGATCTCTTTTGAGCCCAGGAGTTTGAGATCACAGTGAGCTGTGATTGTGCTACAGCATTCCAGCCTGGGTGACAGAATGAGACCCTGTTTCTAAAATTAATAATAATAATTAATAATAAATACATAAAAATAGGGTCTGCATGATTCTAGGACAGTAGGTAGCAAAAAACCATGAACAAGCAGGTCAGAGAACAAGCTGACCTACTGATGAACGCTGAATGTGCTGCAAGCTTGGTTTATTTTCATTCCTCCCCACTCTTCTTCACTGATTACTTTTATAAAGTTCATACGGGTTTCTTTATTTTTTTATTCGTATTTTTTGAGAAGGAGTCTCACTTTGTTGCCCAGGCTGGAGCGCAGTGGCACGATCTCGGCTCACTACAACCTCCACCTCCTGGGTTCAAGCGATTCTCCTGCCTCAGCCTCCTGAGTAGTTGGGATTACAGGCGTGTGCCACCACACCCCACTAATTTTTGTATTTTTAGTAGACACTGGTTGTCACCATCTTGGCCAGGCTGGTCTCGAACTCCTGACCTCAAGTGCTCCGTCAGCCTTGGCCTCCCAAAGTGCTGGGATTACAGGCATGAGCCACCCCACAGGGCCCATATGGGTTTTTTTTTTAAAGGAATATTTCTGTCCCTTTCCATTTTCCATACCTCCCTGAGCCAAAGAGGAGGCGAGCTGTGCTGGGCTGCAGGGATTCTTCAGGAGGCAGTGGAGAGGAGTGGATGGAGTGGCCTGACTCCAGACTCAGTCTCCTCTCAGCTCCCCAACCGCTGAGTGACTGCTGATCTCAAATGACACAGAGATTTGTTCCTCCCCAGGTGCCACCACTGCAGCCCACTTCTTACTGGGATTGTCACAGCTGTGGCTGATGCAACAACTGAGTCCGCTGGTATGCGCTGAGGCCAATGCCGGTCCCGGGTCCTCTCACTCCTTCTGGATTCAGGGTTCATGTTGCAGGGGCAAGACCTGACTTCCTAGCAGCTCCTTAAGGGAGAAGAGATGGAATCCAGAAGTACAGGGAAGCCAACTCTCCATGGGTGGCTTTTGGCTGGAAGGATGGAGGAGGAGGGGAGCCACAAAGCAGCAGATAAATTATCTCCCGCTCAGCAGTGCAGTCTGGAGATGTGGTGCCCATGTGGCCCCTGGGAAGAAGTCCAGCGAGAGGAAGTGCTCACTGCATTCCCTCCCTTCTCTCTCCCTCCCTCCCCACCATCCTCCCTCCCACAGCACTTACAATAAATGCAGGACTCACAGGGGCTGAAAGACCTTCCTCTCCCCCAGTGATTGCTGCTCACAGGTCTTTAGACTGCTCTGACATGTGCATGACAATCCGCTGAGCCACTGATAGAGAAGTTTTCCCTTTTAATCATGTCCCTGTCATTGCTAACTACAGAGTCTCAGCTTTGCCATGCATGAGTAATAAACCGCTGCTGTAATTACAGGCGGCCACGTCCAGACACCAACACGCGAGCGTGCTGACGGTTAATGGGGAACAGGGTTCCAGAAGGACTTCTTCCATCCTAGCCTCGGACACAATGGCTAATTGTGTGATTAGCGTTTACTGAGGAATGTCCTGTAGTTACACACAGCTTGTTAGGTGCTGTACTTCCCTGGTGAAAGAGCATGAATTTGGGTTCAGGAGAGCATGGTTCTAGGTTTACTCTATTTCTAGGGACCAAAGTTTGTGCATCTATAAAATGAGACCGGTATGATTATAGGTTCCTTTAACCCTTAGATTATGAATAACATCTCTTTCTCTCATTGTATTTATGTATTATATATATATAATATTATATATTATATATAATTTATATATTATATATATAAGTTCTGTCCTTCTAAAGAACCCTGACAATACAATGAGATATCATATATGTATATAACATATATACATTATATATACTATATATTATATATTTTATTGTATTATATATGTATTATATTATTACATTATATAATATATATTGTATATAAGTATATATTATATGTATATATATATATATATAATATGTATAAGTATATAATATATAAATACATATATAATATATAAGTATATGTAATATATAATGTATATTATATAATGTATATATAATAGATAACAATATATACATATGTTGTATATTATATATTATATGTGATATATATAATATATATGAGTTTGTTAAGTATTAACTTACACAATCACAAGATCCCACAGTAAGTTTGTCTGCAACCTTGAGGAGCAAGGAGAGCCAGTCCAAGTCCCCAAACTGAAGAACTTGGAGTCCAGTGTTCGAAGGCAGGAAGCATCCAGCACTGGAGAAAGATGTAGGCTGGGAGGCTAGACCAGTCTAACTTTGCATGTTTTTCTGCCTGCTTTATATTCAACTGGCAGCTGATTAGATGGTGCCCATCCAGATAAAGGCTGGGTCTGCCTTCCCCAGCTCACTGACTCAAGTGTTGTTAATCTCTTTTGACAACACCCTCACAGACACACCCAGGATTAATATTTTGCATCCTTCAATCCAATCAGGTTGACACTCAGTATTAATCTTCACGTTCATCTTATTAAAATCTCAGGCATTCTCCAAGGACCATTTCTTTTTTTTTAGATGGAGTCTGACTCTGTCATCCAGGCTGGAGTGCGTGGCATGATCTCAGCTCACCACAACCTCCACCTCTCAGGTTCCAGCAATTCTCTTGCCTCAGCCTCCCCGGTAGCTGGGACTACAAGCGTGCACCACCACACCTGGCTAATTTTTTGTATTTTTTGTAGAGATGGGGTTTCACTATGTTGACCAGGCTAGTCTCAAACTCCTGACCTCATGATCTGCCTGCCTTGGCCTCCCAAAGTGCTGGGATTACATGAGTGAGCCACCGCGCCAGGCCTCTCCAAGGACCATTTCAAAAGCCCTTCATTCCCTGTAACCTCCCCTGACCACCTTGTCAGAATTAAATGTCCTTTCTTCTCACCTCTTATGGTACTTTCAGTGGATCTTCTTTTAGCCCTTGTTCATCTCTGTGTTTCCCCAAAATGAATTGTTGACATGGCCAGCCCAGTAGTTTCCAAGATAATGGGTTTTACTCATTTTTTAAAAATCACTCTCTGTGTCATTTAAGAATTAATTTGTCAGCAAGTAATTTGTTCTCATTTCACAAGTCCAGAGGTAGTGGTAGCTAGCACTGGTTTGGCATCAGAGTGTCATGGCTCATGCCATTATATTTCTTTTGGTCTTTTCCACATGGTTACAAGATGGCTGCCGCAATTCCAGCCATTGCATCTTTGTACCAGCTAGGGATTCCTGTACTGGTGGCCACATCTGCTCTTATTGTTTACCCAGGAAAGAAGATCTTTTCCAGAAGTCTACCTGGTAGGCTCCACATGTGAACCAGGACATAGTTCCATGACCAACTTTGCTTCAAGAGAATAGTTGCTTTCCAGAGAAAATAAGTATGGTGGTAGCAAAAGAGAAGGAGAGAGGGCACGCCATTTGCATTGTGCATCCACAGTGTCCACCATGCCCTCTCTACCCCAATACATTCCATTGAATATTAAAACTTAGCAAGATTCTTGGCCAACTAGAAATTCAATTAACTAGAATACTGAAGGCTGCGGGCATTCACACATACATACATAATTGTATTTTGCCTGTTAAGACATTTTTACATCTCTGAAATTGGGAGTTACCTTATGATCAGTGACATGTCATCATTTAATTGGTAGCGTATTTTTTCCCCCTCAGGGGTCCATAAAAATGGTGTATCTTACAGTTGAAGGCATCTTAGATTTGATGAAATACAGTAGTAGTATGATATTTTTATGTGTATATGTATACCATAGTTAACCATACGCAACTATTTGATTTTGTTGTTTTGAGACAAGGTCTTGCTCTGTCTCCCAGGCTGGAGTGCAGTGGCACCATCATAGCTCACTGCAGCCTTGAACTCCTGGGCTCAAGCATCCCAAGTAGCTGGAACTCCAGGTACATGCCAACAAGCCCTGCTGATTTTATAAACTATCTTTTTATGGAGACGGAGTCTTGCTATGTTGCCTGGGCTGCTGTCAAACTCAGGGCTGAAGCGACCCTCCTGCCTCGGCCTCCTGAGTAGCTGGGACTGCAGGCGTGGCGTGCACCACCACGCCTGGCTAATACAAAGCCACTTCTTCTTGTCTTTTTTTTTTTTTTTGAGACGGAGTCTCGCTGTCTCCCAGGCTGGAGTGCAGTGGCGCGATTTCGGCTCACTGCAAACTCCACCTCCCGGGTTTATGCCATTCTCCTGCCTCAGCCTCCCGAGTAGCTGGGACTACAGGCGCCCACCACCATGCCCGGCTAATTTTTTGTAGTTTTAGTAGAGACGGGGTTTCACCATGTTAGCCAGGATGGTCTCGATCTCCTGACCTCGTGATCCGCCCACCTTGGCCTCCCAAAGTGCTGGGGTTACAGGCGTGAGCCACCGCGCCCGGCCATACACAGCCATTTCTATTGAACGTCAACCACATATCAAGTGTTTTACGTTAACTTAATTCGACATCAGACCTGTTTATACTATTACACCTGTTTTACATGTGAGGAAGATGAAACTAAGGGAAATAAACAAATTGTCCAGAGACACCTACCAACTGCTCCATTCTGGGTCTCCTTTGCAAAGTTGGTACTCACTGCCTCCTGGGTATGGGATTGAGTCTTGCTTGGTTGGTGGTTGGGTCCAGGACTGCAGTGCGGGAAAATGTGTGCTGGGGTGAGCACAAGGATGCTGGCAACCAGGGTCAGGATGGTTGCAGGGAACCCACCTTCACCCAGGTTAGCAGTCACTCGTGTGTAAAGTTGTAAAGCTGTTAATTCCAGGACTCTAAATTATGCTGTGCGAGCTTTAAATCCAGCCCATAATTAGAACAAAATGTGAGAAAAGTGAAATTGATATTAAGTTAATTAAAAGGCTTTGCTTCTATTTGCAAGGAAATTAGCACAACAAAACAGGAGTGCTGACAAGTGCATGTT
Source organism: Macaca thibetana thibetana (assembly GCF_024542745.1). Lineage (NCBI taxonomy): Eukaryota > Metazoa > Chordata > Mammalia > Primates > Cercopithecidae > Macaca > Macaca thibetana. The sequence continues at coordinate 132,016,536 of NC_065580.1, read as the reverse complement.
GTTAATTTCTTCTTCATTTGGGCGACTCTCAGCAAGCCTCTGGCAAGTTTTGTTCCTTGACTTCTGCCCCGTGTCCTCCCTATGATTGCACATCCATTGTGTTGGTATCATGGTGGCTTTAATTGGGCAAGATCTAGTGTAAATGACTGTGACAGTCATTTTTGAATGGATGTTAAGCCTTGCATAGGAGCTTCACCTTCCAGCTGAGGTCGCAGGCCCTGGAAGTGTGTTGGGGGCTGGAGGAGGGGCTTTCAGAGGTTTTGTGTCATTGCCTAGGCACACGCTTCTGGGAAGCTGATACAAATGGCTGATGCAGTTGTCTTGCGTCGAGAATGTAACTCCTTTGATTCCAGGGCACCCTTCTCGTTACTGTTCACCATCCTGATCTGTGCCACAGACCTAGGTTTGAGTGGCAGTGTAGAATTTTAGTTTGGAGTTTCTGGAAGGGAAAGAGCATGTCTTTTTTTTTTTTTTTTTTTTTTTTATGGTACCTATTTTACTAGGGTCTGGATTAGAGAGGTCAATATCAAGCAGCGTAGAACTACCATTGTCTCTAGTTGCGGTGGCAGAGGCAATGCTGTGTTCACCAGGGGATTTTTTTTCCTCTCGAGCAGAGAACTAATCTTCAGGCTCCCCTGCAGTTAGATAGGGCCATGTGATTGAGTTTTGGGCAATGAGAGGTAGACGGAAGTGATGTTTGCTGTGTGATCAGGCTTGGCCCACAAAAACTCCTGCGGGGTCCTTCATGCCTTCTCTCTTTACCTTTCAGCGATGGCCTTGGAGTTCACCTCTTGGTGGCATATAAGATGGAAGGATCCTAGCCGTGCACGGTAGTGTGTGTAGTCCCAGCTACATGGGAGGTTGAAGCGGGAGTATCGCGTGAGGCCAGGAGTTGGAAGTTGCAGTGTGCCATGATCTCACCACTGCACTCCAGCCTGGGCAACAGAGCGAGACCCTGACTCAAAAAAAAAAAAGGAAAAAAAAGAGGAAGGATCCTGGTCCTTGAGTGAATACGTGGAGCAGAGTACTGTGCTCCCCAGCCATCTCCTGCCATCTCCTGCATGGGACCATTGTGTTCAGCCATTGAGATTTTAGAGCTTATCTGTTACAGCAGCTAGTGTTATGGACTAATTCAGTTAGGTAACTACCTAAGTGACAGGCCAGGCTGTCTACTCTCCCTTTCTGCACTTGATTCATGTGATCAAGGAATTTTTTTTTCCTCTTGGGCACAGAGCTAATCTTCAGGCTCCCCTGCAGTTAGATATCAATCAAATATTGATTGATCTTAAACAATAAGTTTGGGGGGGCGGTGAGATGGTTGGATTGGACACCACCTATTTCTAGATCAGCTTCTGTGCTTGATCTGCTGTTGGATTTAAGAAAATAGCCTTGGCTGGGTGCGGTGGCTCATGCCTGTAATCCCAGCACTTTGGGAGACCGAGGTGTGTGGATCACAAGGTCAGGAGATCGAGACCATCCTGGCTCACACGGTGAAACCCCATCTGTACTAAAAATGTAAAAAATTAGCCAGGCGTGGTGGCAGGCGCCTGTAGTCCCAGTTACTCAGGAGGCTGAGGAAGGAGAATGGCGTGAACCCAGGAGGCGGAGCTTGCAGTGAGCCGAGATCGCGCTGCTGCACTTCAGCCTGGGGGACAGAGCGAGACTCCGTCTCAAAAAAAATAAAAAAAAAAAAAGAAGAAAATAGCCTTGTTTCTCAGTGTACCAGTACTCTATTTACAGGATGATGGAATGATTATAATCATCCCCTACTTACGCTGCTTCTTGGAGCTGAGGGATAAGTATTGAAATACGGCTAAGTTGTTTGCAATTATAAACAACTAAATAATATATGCATTGTCTTTATTACAGTTTCTACTGAAAGGAACTGGCATTTTTCAAGATGAGACAAACTGAAAAGGTTAGTTTAAGCATTAGCAATTAAAAAAATCATGATCTTTGCTGCCACCGAATTTTAAATCATGCAAACATTTATGTTTGTGCCAAAGTTCCACAATTTCCTTTAGAGCAATTACTGAAATGCATTCACAAGATAAAAATGGAGTTCGGGGAAGAATATTTAAGAGCTCTTTAATGATGTTAAAAACTTTGCTAATTTGCCAAGTCGTTCTAAAATCCACTTTAATTTTTTTTTTCCTGCCTGCCTACCCATCTTCCTGCAATTGAACTAATTCCAGGAGACTTGAAGAAAGGGGATAAAATGACTAATAAAATACACAAATCTCATGAAATATCTTTTCAAGAGCTTTTTCTTTTCTTTCATTAGCTGAAGGTGAATACTCGGGAAGATAAAAGCATCCTTGGGCTGTGTTTACTTGCAGAAAACAGTTTGGAGGGAAAACAAAAGCCAAACAGTAGTTACAAATGGGTGGTTTGAATTAAATACTTTTTCTTTTCCAGTAAAAGAAAGGGTCTTGTATATGCAGACCCAAGGGGAGGAGTAGACTGGTCTAATGTCTTCATTCTCATCCTCTTTACAAGAACTCAGCTTAGCAAAACTGCAGTTAGTCACTCATCTGTGGTCCCTCTCCCCTAGTTAACATCATTGCTTGGTGCTCCAGCCCTTTCTTCAGGGCCATCTGAAAGCCCACAGCCTCGGGGAATCCTGATCCACTTTTCCTCTTCCCCATGAGATAGGCCCTAACGTTAATGCTTCACATTTTCTTTCTTTCTTTCTTTCTTTCTTTCTTTCTTTCTTTCTTTCTTTCTTTCTTTCTTTCTTTCTTTCTTTTTTTCTTTTCTTTTCTTTTCTTTTCTTTTCTTTTTTTTTGAGATCTTTTCTTTTCTTTTCTTTTTTTCTTTTCTTTTCTTTTCTTTTCTTTTCTTTTCTTTCTTTTTTCTTTTTTTTTGAGATGGAGTTTCACTCTGGTTGCCCAGGCTGGAGTGCAATGGTGCAATCTCCACTCACTGCAACCTCTGCCTCTCAGGTTCAACTGATTCTCCTGCCTCAGCCTCTTGAGTAGCTGGGATTACAGGTGCACGCCACCATACCCAGCTAATTTTTGTATTTTTAGTAGAAACGGGGTTTCACCATGTTGGTCAGGCTGGTCTCGAACTCCTGATCTCAGGTGATCCACCTGCCTCGGTCTCCCAAAGTGCTAGGATTACAGGTGTGAGCCACCGCGCCCAGCCAGTTCACATTTTTATTAGAGGGTAAGTTCACAGGTACCTCTCAGGGATGATTCTGTTGGAAAGCTAACCTTCCATAGGGAAAGTTTGACAGCATTGACTTCCAGACTAGAGCCAGAGATGCAGCCCTGGCCCTGCCTAGTCAGCTGATCCCTAGTCAGCTGATCTCCAGGGGTTTCAGAGAGTGGATGAAGCAAGGGCTTTGGAGATAGACAGAAGGAATCTCAAACTTCCCTTTGGCTACTTTACAAAGCCAAGCCAAAACTGGGGCTTTGGAAAAAATCACCTAACATCAATGAGCCTCAGTTTACTCATCTGGAAAACAGTAGCTGCTCCTATAAATATGATAAAGACGGTATAAGGTGATATTTGTAGCATACCTGGAAGAGCGCCTGTAATAGGAGAATGTTGATGAATGATGTTATTCACATCGCCGTGGTGGCAGTTATTACCAATACTGCTCTTTGGAATGAGACATTTGGCCTTTTCAGGACTCAGTTTTCTGCCCTGTAAAATCTAGACAAGATAGGAAGGGTGTTCAGGTTCTGTAGTTTTATGGATCAGAAAGGTAGAGTTGATGATGGAAAGAGAGTCTATTTTCATATAAACAATGGCTGGTGAGGACTGGTCAGAGTTACATCTTGGGAAGCCATGAAAAGTTCAGTCTAGAGGAATAGGAAACAATTGTCCTAGATGTGGTGATTTAAAAATGTATCTACAGGCCAGAAGTGGTAATCCCTGACATGGTAATTCCAGCACTGTGGGAGGCTGAGGCTGGTGGATCACTTGAGGTCAGGAGTTTGAGACCAGCCTGGCCAACATGGTGAAACCCCGTCTCTACTAAAAATACAAAAATTATCCAGGCATGGTGCCATGCTCCTGTAGTCCCAGCTGCTCGGGAGGCTGAGGCAGGAGAATCGCCTGAACCCGGGAGGCGGAGGGTGCAGTAAACCGAGATGGCGCCACTGCACTCCAACTTGGGTGACAGAGCGAGACTCCATCTCAAAAAATAATAATAAAATAAAAAAAAAATAAAAAATAAAAAAAAAATAAAAGCGTACCTGCAAATTTGACACTTTCCCCATCAAACAGTAGAGTTTGATTCCCCTCCTGTTGAGGATGCACCGGCCTAGGTGACTTCCTTCTAGTGAACGAATTCAGTGGAAGTAATGTTCCATGACTTCAGAGGCTGGATCAAAAGGGTGAGAGAGCCTCTGCGTGAGCATGTTCTTCAGGGACATGCATCTCTGAAGCCGTGTGCCACCATACCGGCTGCCCTGAAGCCTCCATACTGGAGGGACCATGTGGAGAGAGAGCGAGAGAGAGTGAGAGAGAGATGCCCGGGGACCCCTGGCTGCTCAGGCTTCCGGCTGTTTGTGTCTGTTCGGCACAGGAGCCAGACGCATGAGTGAGCAAGGCTCACTTTGTCCTTCCAGCCTCCCCAGTTGATACCAAGTTGGGCAAGACGGGCTGTTCCCACCCAACCCCTGCTCAAATTTCAGATCCATGAGCAAAAAAAATGCAGTCATTGTTTTAAGCCACTAACTTTTTGGGTGGTGTGTTGTACACCAGTAACCAATTGGAACATGAGGTCGGTATCCTTGTGTTTGATAAACTGTTTTTGATGATGATAGTCATGCTAACAGTAATAAACATAACAATAGCTAACAATTATTAAGCTCTTTCTTAAAGTACACAGCACCGTACTAAAGATTTTATATATAAAAGTGGGTAATGAAGTTTTCGGGAAAGTCTTGGATTTATATGCCATGGGTAGACTGTGATAACAGCTTGACTCTTGCAGTGGGGGTTAGATTGGCTAAGAATTTCAGGTGTCTTTCATCCAAGTTTCTGACAGTTGTCCTAAACCACCGAGCACTGAGTTTATATTGGAAATGCAAGAGTGGCTGGTGTGTGATGGCTCCGTCCCTGTGGGTGGACAGTTATCTGACATTGCTTATCATACCGTCTCTGACCCTAGCACCACAGTTTCTTATATCGTGCTGTTCCAGGTCTTTTAGCAGCAGAGACAAGAACACTTTCAAAAGAGCTTGTTTCTTCTTCTTCTTTTTTTTTTTTTTGGGGGAGACAGGGTCTCACTCTTTTGCCCAGGCTGGAGTGCAGTGGCACGATCTCAGTTCACTGCAGACCAAACCTCCAGGCTCAAGCGATTCTTGTGCCTTAGCCTCCACAGTAGCTAGGGCCACATATGTGCATCACCACGCCTGGCTAATTTTTGTGTTTTTAGTGGACATAGGGTTTGGCCATGTTGCCCAGGCTGGTCTCCAACTCCTGGGCTCAAGCAGTCAGCCTGCCTCAGCCTCCCAAAGTGCTGGGATTACAGGTGTGAACCACCACATCCGGCCTCCTTTTTTTTTTTTTTTAATACTTTTTTCTTCTATTTATTTATTTTTTTCTTTTTTGTTGCTACGATTGCTACCTCTGAAGACAGAGCCTATTTCCATAAGAGGCTAATGATTTTCTACTTTTTGTAGAACCTGGAGAATTTGGTGCTTCTATAAATAACACACCCTGAAAACCTATAGAGTGCGTCATGCTCTGGAGATTTAAATAGATACTGCAGACTTCTTTTATTCTAATTAAGTAGAGTAGGAAGTAGGTGGCTTGTCTGAATTATGGTCTCATAACAGAGGACACAAATCAATATTCCTCACTTTTCCTGGAGTGAGAACTTTTACAAATTTCATTCTTGGCTGGGCACAGTAGCTCACACTTGTAATCCCAGCACTTTGGGAGGCTGAGGCAGGCGGATCACCTGAAGTTGGGAGTTCAAGACCAGCCTGTCCAACATGGAGAAACCCTGTCTTTACTGAAAACACAAAATTAGCCAGGTGTGGTGGCACATGCCTGTAATCACAGCTACTCGGGAGACTTTGTCAGGAGAATCCCTTGAACCTGGAAGAGGGGCAGAGGTTGTGGTGAGCCGAGATCGCACCATTGTACTCCAGCCTGGGCAACAAGAGTGAAACTCCGTCTCAAAAAAAAAAAAAATCATTCTTAACTTGGACACACACTGTGCCTGTAGCTTGAATACTTAGCAAAGATAAGGGCATACGACAGGCTAGGCTTCCCATGCCTGATGGAGCTACATATTTACTTGGGGAACTTTGGAAAAAGTACTAATTTCCAGATTCCTCAAGCTGGAGGTTCACATTTTGTAGATATGAGGTGGGATGTGAGTTGGGAATACACATTTTTTTTTCCCCCAAAAGCTCAATGGGTGATTCTGATGAGCCACTGAGATGGTTGATGCCCTGCTTTTTTTTCTTTTTCTTTTCTTTTTTTTTTTTTTTTTAGATGAGGTCTCACTGTGCTGCCCAGGCTAGAGTGCAGTGGCGCAATCGTAGCTCACTGTGGACTCCAACCCCTGGGCTCAAGCGATCCTCCTGCCTCAGCCTCCCAAAGTGCTGGGATTACAGGTGTGAGCCACTGCTCCTGGACTCCTTTTCATTTTCTTAATGATATATTTTCATTTTCTTAATATATTTTATTTATTTATTTATTTATTTATTTATTTATTTATTTATAGAGATGAGGTCTTGTTCTGTTGCCCAGGCTGGAGTGCACTGGCATGATCATAGCTCAGTGTAGCCTTGGACTCCTAGGCTCAAGCGATCCTCCCACCTCAGCCTCCCAAGTAGCTGGGACTACAGGTGTGAGCCACTGTGCATGGTTCAACACCCTTGTTTTAAAGTACTTTCCAGTCATTTTCTCATGACAAAAGCTTTAAAGTCTTCATACCTGTGAACTACTTCTTCAAGATCTCAGCAGATACTACTCCTAGTTCCCTTATCGGCATCTGTAAAAACGTTGAGTTGTCATAAGGTTGTTGTGATGATTACATTTGTTCATTCATATGAGTTGTCTGATAAATTCCTGGCCTCTAGTAGGTTTCTTTAAAAACTTTAAAAAAATTCAGGTAATATATTGGCTGGGCGCGGTGGCTCATGCCTGTAATCCCAGCACTTTGGGAGGCTGAGGCGGGTGGATCACCTGAGGTCAGGAGTTTGAGACCAGCTTGGCCAACATAGTGAAACCCCATCTCTTCAGAGAACACAAAAATTAGCAGGGCATGGTCGTGTGTGCCTATAATCCCAGCTACTCGAGACAGTGAGGCAAGAGAATTGCTTGAACCCGGGAGGCAGAGGTTGCAGTGAGCCAAGATTGTGCCACTGCACTCCAGCCTGGGTGATGGAGTGAGACTCCATCTCAAAAAGAAAAAAATATTGAGGTAATGTATACATATATAATTCACTGTCTTTACCATTTTTGAGTGTACAGTTCAGTAGTAACAAATACATTTATATTCTTTTTTTCTCCACCGTTCTTCCCTCCCTTTTTCCCTTCCTGGCACTTGGTAATCACTAGTCTACTCTCTGTCTTCTTGAGATTCTTATTTTTAGCTCCCAAATATGAGTGAGACCAGGCAGTATTTGCCTTTTTGTGCTTGGTTGATTTCACTTAAAATAATGTCCTTCAGTTCCATCCGTGTTACTGCAAATGACAGGATTTCATCATTTTTCATGGCTGAATAATATTCCACTGTATGTATATGACATATTTTCATTATCTTTTCATCCATTAATAAGTATTTAGGTTGATTCCATACCTTGGCAATTGTGAATAGTGCTGCAATAAACAAGGGAGTGCAAATACCTCTTTGATATATTGCTTTCCTTTTTTTTTTGGATCGATACTCAGTGGTGGAATTGCTGTATCCTATGGTAGTTAGTTCTATTTTTATTTTTCTGAGGGACCTCCATTTGGTTCTCCATAGTGGCTGGGCTCATTTCTCAATCAGTGGGTGCTGCTGTGTTCTGTGGTTTTGTGGCCAAGGTAGTTGGCACTCCTTTTGGGGGTTGACTGCCTTCTTTGAGATTTTAGTGCCACTGGCTGTGCCGCCTGCCCCAAGCCTTCATCTTTCTCCATCTGAGATGTTTCTTTTGTTTTCTTTTCTTTCTTTTTTTTTTTGGAGATGGTGTCTCGCTTTGTTGCCTAGGCTGGAGTGCAATGGTGGGATCTCAGCTCACTGCATCCTCCGCCTCCCGGATTCAAGTGATTCTCCTGTCTCAGCTTCCCAAGTAGCTGGGATTATAGGTGCCTGCCACTACGCCTGGCTAATTTTTGTATTATTTATTTATTTATTTATTTATTTATTTATTTATTTGAGACAGAGTCTTGCTCTGTCGCCCAGGCTGGAGTGCAGTGGTGCAATCTCGGCTCCGCCTACCGGGTTCACGCCATTCTCCTGCCTCAGCCTCCTGAGTAGCTGGGGCTACAGGCGCACGCCACCATGCCCGGCTAATTTTTGTATTTTTAGTAGAGACGGAGTTTCACCTTGTTAGCCAGGATGGTCTCAATCTCCTGACCTCATGATCTGCCCACCTCAGCCTCTCAAAGTGCTGGGATTACAGGCGTGAGCCACCGCACCTGGCAATTTTTGTATTTTTGGTAGAGACATGAAATGTTTCGTTAGTAAGCTGGATTCTAGGTGAATATGTTTCATTCTGTTTGCTGGTAGTACAATTTTTATATTTTTTAAAGTGTAAAATCTGCCCCTCTTCTCGTGCTTCCTGTATCAGTTTATTATAATATTGATCTCATGCTTTTACAAGCTAATACCCTGTCTTTTTTCTCACACCCAATAGCTGTCCATAGCTGACTCCCATAAACCCTTGTCTCCTACAGAAGAGGTTTCTTCTGCCCCTTCTAAGCATAGCCCCTCATGTCTGACCTAGCACTTTGGAATAGACTCTGAAACTATTTCCATCTCATCTCTTACAATACTTGTCATTTTTTTTTTTTTTTTTTTTTTTTTTGAGACGGAGTCTCGCTCTGTCGCCCAGGCTGGAGTGCAGTGGCGTGATCTCGGCTCACTGCAACCTCCGCCTCCCAGGTTCACGCCATTCTCCTGCCTCAGCCTCCCGAGTAGCTGGGACTACAGGCGCCCGCCACCTCGCCGGGCTAATTTTTTGTATTTTTTTTAGTAGAGACGGGGTTTCACTGTGTTAGCCAGGATGGTCTCGATCTCCTGACCTCGTGATCCGCCCGCCTCGGTCTCCCAGAGTGCTGGGATTACAGGTGTGAGCCACCGCGCCCGGCCCCAGTACTTGTCATTTTTTAACTCAAATGTGCCTTTTCTTAGGAAAGCGGTATGTCATGTCCCAGTTCCTAAAAACATTGAGAGTTTCCTTGGACATCGTATCCCGGACTTTGAGACGGCAAAGTTGTGGTGTTATAAGCCAAAGCCTTCTATGTCTTATGAATTTTGCCAGATCTTTTCTTTTTCCAAATCTTGCCCACATCTAACTGTCTACCTTTCCTTTTTTCTAGCATTTTAAGTCTTTACAAAACACTCAACTTGGTTTTTATTGAAACATTAGTAACCGGCTTTCTTTTGTCACTCATAATGTCATCAATTTATGTAATTTAATATAATTATGCAATTATATAAGAAGCACAGCTGGCATGAAGAGGTTTGGGAACAAAACAGTTACTGTTGACAGGTGTACACTTCAACTGGCGGGAGCGGAAATGGGCAGACCTGCTAGATAAAGGGTGTTTACCACTGGTGAGCTCCCAGCATTCCTGGGTCATTGACTGTCACCGTGTGGTACGGAGATGGAGACTGTCAGTCGCTGGTGTCAGTTAAGAGAGCCTCTGTTGTACTATTATTATTTTGGTTTTTTTTTTAGATGGAGTCTCACCCTGTCAGCCAGGCTGGGGTGCAGTGGTGTGATCTTGGCTCACTGCAACCGCCACATTCTGGGTTCAAGTGATTCTTCTGCCTCAGCCTCCTGAGTAGCTGGGATTACAGGTGTGCACCATGACGCAGAGCTAATTTTTAAAATAGTTTTAGTACAGACGGGGTTTCATCATGTTGGCCAGGCAGGTCTCGAACTCCTGACCTCAGGTGATCTGCCCGCCGTGGCCTCCCAAAGTGTTGGGATTACAGGTGTGAGCCACTGCACCCAGCCGCCTCTGTTGTATATAATTAGCATGTTAATCGTGATAAATTGGGGAAACAGGGAAAAATGGAAATGAGAAATTTATCATAATTCTAAAGCATGAGAATAACAGTTTGCTTTTTTTTCTGTCAATATTTTTACATCTTTAAGATCATACTCATATATAAACACTTGTGTCCTATTTGTTCCCTTAACATTTTAATAGAAACATTTTCCCATATTATTACACCTTATAAACAATTTTAGTTGTTGTATGTTCATTCAGTGATTCGTTCAGTTCCTTCAGTGATTTTGCCATAAGTCATATTCTCGTGTTGCTATAGGCAGATACATAGTAGGCTGCTTTCAAATTTTTAATATAAATAATGGTGTGATGAACTTTTTTTTTTTTTTTTTTTTGAGACGGAGTTTCGCTCTTGTTGCCTAGGCTGGAGTGCAATGGCACGATCTCGGCTCACAGCAACCTCTGCCTCCTGGGTTCAGGCGATTCTCCTGCCTCAGCCTCCCGAGTAGGCGGGATTACAGGTGCCTGCCACCATGCCTGACTAATTTTTATATTTTTAGTAGAGACAGGGTTTTTCCATGTTGGTCAGGCTGGTCTCGAACTCCCAGCCTCAGGTGATCCGCCTGCCTCGGCCCCCCAAAGTGTTGGGATTACAGGCGTGAGCCACTGCGCCTGGCCATGAACATCTTTATATATCAGACAAAAATAGTCTCTCGTGGAACTTTTAGGCCAAAAGGTATGGCCTTTTAAATCACTTTTTATTTTATTGTATAGATAGGGTCTCACTCTGTGGCCCAGGCTGGGATGCAGTGATGTGATAGCTCATAGCTCATTGTAACCTTGAACTCAGGCTGCGCTTCTGCCTCAGCCTCCTGAGTAGCTGGGACTACAGGTGCATACCAGCATGCCTGGCTAATTAAATTTTTTTTTTTTTTCCATAGAGATAGAGTCTTGCTGTGTTGCCCAGGTTGTTCTCAAGCTCCTGGGCTCAAGTGCTCCCCAAGCATTGGGATTACAGGTGTGAGCCACCACACCTGACCTTAAAGGAATTTTGATATATTTTGTCAAACTGCTTTCCATTAGGTTTATACCTTTTACCAGCAATGCATAAAATCTTTGTGTCACCTTATCCTCTCAAACAATGAATAGATATTATAATTTTTTAAACCTTGCTAATTTGATACATTACAATCACACCGTTTTAGTTTTTGTTTTCTTGATTGATAATGAGATCGAATATTTTTCCAAATGTCATTTATTTGCATTTGCATTTGTGCAAAATTTGAGGTTCTGTTTATCTGTTAAAAACCATTTATCAGTTGATTAACTCAATTGTTGATTTGCATGCATTTTTAATGTCGTGAAGGAATTATCTTTGTCTTTAATATTTATTACGAATATGCTTTCCACGAACTCATTTCTTACCTTTGAATGTTGATCAGTTTTTTGGATGGGATGGGCAGGTTTTGCATTTTTTAGTGGAGTACTTAAACTTACAAAGTTTTCTCTCATTCAGTATCTGAAAAAATATTCAGATTTTTTTCTGGTTTTATTTAAAAATTGATTTCAATTTTTTGCATGTAACTTTTTTTTTATACTTGGGAATTCAGTTTGTAAGTTGATAATTTCCACTTGTTTTAGATAGTTCACCACCATTGGTTGGATAATGCTACCTTTCCACCTGATTTGTAATCGTCTTTTACTGGCCTCTCAATTGTTACATGCACAAAGAAGGATAATTCTTCTGAGGTGTCTATTCTGTTTCAACATTGTATCTGTACAGAATCATGGCCGCTTTATGTTAATTATAAGCTGATATTAGGCCCCCTCATTTATCATCTTCCCTTCTCTTCCTGTCTCCTCCCCTCCCCTTCCCTTTTCTTTTCCATCTTCCTTTCCGCCCTTCCTCTTTTTTTCCTTCTTCCGTCCTTCCTCCCTCCCTCCCTCCCTCCCTCCCTCTCTCCCTTCCTTCCTTCCTTCCCTCCTGTTGCTTTGCCTTTTTTTGGTCACACCTTCCATTTATTGGAATTTTTTTTTTTTTTTTTGAGACAGAGTCTCGCTCTGTTGCCCAGGCTGGAGTGCAGTGGCCGGATCTTAGCTCACTGCAAGCTCCGCCTCCCGGGTTTACGCCATTCTCCTGCCTCAGCCTCCTGAGTAGCTGGGACTACAGGCGCCTGCCACCTCGCCCGGCTAGTTTTTTGTATTTTTAGTAGAGACGGGGTTTCAGTGGGTTAGCCAGGATGGTCTCGATCTCCTGACCTCATGATCCGGCCGTCTCAGCCTCCCAAAGTGCTGGGATTACAGGCTTGAGCCACCACGTCCGGCCCATTTACTGGAATTCTTGCTTTCGTTATTCTCTCAAAGATCAGTAAGATTCCTGAAGGAAAGGTAAATAATTAATTTTCAGAGATCTTGTTTAATATTTTTCCTTTGCCTTTATATACTTGGCTAACCATGGAAGACCTTTGTCAGAATCTTTCCCCTGAATACTCTGAACATTATATTCTGGCATTTGATATTGCTGTGTATAAGTTGAGTCTATCCATCTATCCATCCATCCATCCATCCATCCATCCATCCATCCATCCATCCATTCATCCATCCAGAATGAGCTACATAATATGTGGGGTCCAATAAAAAATGAGAATGGGAGCTCCTTGCTCAACAATTACTAATTTCAAGATGATAAACGAGGTTCATTAAACTAAAGGCAGGACCCTTCTGAATATAGGGCTCCATGTAACTGCATGAAGTCACCCATGAAGTCAGCCTTGCATCCATCCATTCATTCATCCATGGTTACCCATCCTATGGATACATACTGAACATCCACTATGTGTTGTGTGCTTTGAGAGAAAGAAACCTCCAGATACTCAGTCTAGTGGAGGACACAGTTGGTCATGATGGAAGTGTGCACAGGATGCACAGACGAGAGAGAACTCCACTAGACCCAGCTGCCAGAGACAACTTTCTGGAGGAGATGATATTTACACTAATGTGTCCAAAGCTTTTGCTCTGATTGATGTAGAGAGGCTTAGGAGGGTTTTGAGCTCAAAGGAGTGACATACTCCAATTCAAGTACTTTGTAAGGATGACTCTACTGCATGGAAGACACACCGTGGAGGACAAGTGTAGAAGCAGTTAGGAAGCTAGCTATTGCAATGATCCAGGCAAACGAAGATGGAAATGGCAACTTGGATATGTTTGGAGGTAGTGAGAAGTGGTCAGATCCTGAATATATTTTGAAGAAAGCACTGTTAAGATGTGTTGATGAAATGGATATGAGGTATAAGAGAAAGAGAGTAGTTAAGAATGACTTCCAGGTTTTCCAATCTGATCAATTAGAAAAATGATACCATTCACTGAGACAGGGAAGACTCGCAGGGGAACAGGTTTGGGAGAGATGAAACATTCAGTTTTGGATGCATTGTTTCTGATTGCTTGTTAAACAACCAAGTGGAGATGTTGTCCAGAGAGTTGGATGTGCCATTCTAGATCTAGGTTTGGTTTACATGGGGGAAGAGAAGGGAGGGAAGAGGCTTTGCCTATGAGGTTGCTACAGAAGACTAGAGAAGAATGACCCTTTTGATAAAATGTTCATGGTGACTGACTGGATATGAAGAAGAAGGAAGCAGATTCAGAAAATGAAACTGACCAGCCTTTAAGGCTCCTTTTCCCTAATCACGAGCCAAACGGGGATTGCATTTTGGAATCATAGTTCTTTCTTTTGGAAACAGCTTGTCTTGGAATCGTTTCTTCTAGTTTAGATTCCTGTGGGAGATGGTGAAGGCAATTTGTTGATATTTGTTTACGATGAAGAGAGAATGTGCTGTCACTGAAATGTTGAATTATTAATGATTGAGGAGGAAATGACTTCTTTCAGAAACACCTATTCTGAAGGCCTCTTAGATAGAGGCCAGATAGTAAATTACCTCTTTCAGTGACAGAACTAAAGAGTTGATGCAGATCGAAAAGGGATGTAGTGATTGCCTTCTGTGAGTCCAGAATCAATTTAATATTTATGGCATTCAGCACATTTTAGAATCTCATCTTTGCTCATAGTATCCATTACTCCTATTACCTTTTAGTAGCTGTTTTACAAGAATCAGAAAGTACTGTAGAGACACTGCCATTTATGATAGGAAGAAGGCCTGGTACTCTAGAACCGATGGATTTAGAGTGGAAACAGAGCATTTCTGTTATTGAGGAAAGAGCTAAATGGATCCCAGGTCACTCTGATCCAGCCTTGGGAGACAATGCTGCCCATGTCTGGCTATCTTGTCCTAGGAGTGTTGGTGAATTATGCATGGAAAAAGCGTAGTTGTCTGGATTAGTCAATTTTCACACTGCTATAAAGATACTACCCGAGACTGCATGATTTATAAAGAAAGGAGATTTAATTGACTCACAGTTCCGCATGGCTGGGAGGCCTCAGGAAACTTACAATCATGGTGGAAGCTGAAGGGGAAGCAAGGCACGTCTTACATGGAAGCAGGAGAGAGAGAGAAGCAGGGAAGTGCCCGACATTTATCAGACAACCAGATCTTGTGAGAACTCACTCACTATCATGAGAACAGCAAGCGGGAAGTCCACCCCCATGATCCAGTCACCTCCTACTGGGATCCTCCCTCGGCTGGGGGGAGATTACAATTTGAGATGAGATTTGGGTAGGGACACAGAGCCAAACCATATCATTTTCTCCTTTCAAAATTAAGAGAAATTTTTGCAGAGAAGGGAAATAGTGGGGAAGTGCACTTAAGTGGGACTTGGAACATATGGTTCTGTCTTCAACACAAAATTCAATAAGGGGGTAGCGATCACAGAGCCAACACATTTTCAGACAATGTGGTAACCTGGTGAGTGTGTGTGTGCATATGACAAGGTACTTATTTTATCCTCCTCTCAGTCATTCATTCACTTTTAAAGATGAGGTTAAGTTATCTAAGGATGATTGCTGAGCTCTGAAATGAATTAAAACCCATCTTATTTACAGCCAATGATTTAAATATTGTATAGCTCATTTATAATTGAATAAAACTGTGGTGACTCTTTGTAGATTTTTGAAGTCATCTTCTCTAAGAAGCCTGTTTTGTTTTCATCTTTTTGAAATAAACATGAATTTGCATAAGAAGCAAGGAGCCTTTGAAAGAAATCAATAAAATTAACTGGAATTGGATTTCACACTTTGAATGCATTACATCTTTCTATTAGGGGAGATATAGGAGAAGCTGAGGCTCATAAAAAAGTGACCTACTTGAAGAAGATGAATATTTAAAATAAGAGCTTTAAAAATAATTCGCTTTGAATTGGTGGACCATAGCTCAAAATAACAGAAAGCCTAACAAAAGATAGGTTTTTCAGGGACTGGGAAGGGCAACTGGCACGGTCTTGAGGGCAATACTTGAAGTACCCAGTGGGAGCACTAGGCTTGGAGTCTGAAAATCCGAGTTCAAGTTCTGGCACTGCTACTTAGTTTATTTGAGATATGTGTTAGTCTGTTTTCACACTGCTGATAGAGACATACCTGAGACTGGGTAATTTACAAAAGAAAGGAGTTTAATGGGCTCACAGTTCCACGTGGCTGGGGAGGCCTCACAATCATGGCAGAAGTTGAAAGGCACGTCTCACATGGCAACAGACAAGAGAAGAGAGAGAAGAGTTTGTGCAGGGAGACTCCACTTTATAAAGTCACCAGATCTCATTAGATTTACTCACTGTCATGACAATAGCATGGGAAAGATACACCCCCATGATTCAGTTATCTCCCACCAGGTCCCTCAAGGCACACATAGGAATTATGGGAGCTACAATTCAAGATGAGATTTGGGTGGGGACACAGCCAAACCATGTCAAGATACATGTTTTCGTTTTGACCCTTAAAACTATTTTCCTTTGCATTGCAAATGAAATGTGCTTTACTTGACGTTAATGTTGAAATTAAACCTGTTTAATTTCTGTCGCTGCAGAATTGAACCGAGACTTTAGGAGTTCAGGTCAAGCTAGGTCCTTAGGGTTGTGGGGCTGAGTAGGTGGAGTATGTGACTATGCAAACCCCTCCCTGACTGGGTGAGGCAGTGCCCTCTCTGGAGTCAGTGTGCAAGGATGTCAGTGAAAGGTGCTTTTTTTTTTTCTCCTGAAACTCTCCTCACCTCTTGTTTGCAAGGGCCCTGTGTAAATGGGTCATGTACCATGCAATGTATAAATATTCAGAGAGGTGCTTCCTGCATGTCCTTCTGAAGAGCTGTGCTTTGCAGAGTTTTTGTGACTTCATAGTTCAAATGCAATGTGCACATCTGTTGATTTTTCTTTGCAAATGGACGTTGGCGCTCAATGTAGGACAGTCTTGTAGTGCTAAAGGAACGTTCTCTGTTCAGCTAAATACTGCGTGTGCTTGAGCAAGTAGTTCTGAATTTCCTCATGAATAACATGGAGAAAATCCTATTAGATTTGTTCAGAAATCCACCTTTCTTTATTATTTACTTGGGCTTTTATTAAGTTTTATTTTAAAAGAGTTTTATTGAAGTATAATTGACATACTAAAAACTGCACATTTAAAGGGTACAATTTGATAAGCTTTGGCATATGCATGCACCAGTGAAATAATCTGCATGATCAAGACAGTGACACAACTATCACCCCCAAAAGACTCTGTGCCTCAGCTCGTCCCTCGTGTCTTCCTGTCCCTGCCATCCCTCTTTACTGAGGCAACCACTGATCTGCCTCCTGCCTGTACAGAGTAGTTTGCCTCTTTCTAGAGTTTAACATACGTGGAATAATATAGCATGTATTCTTTTTTGTCTGACTTCTTTCACTCTGCATAATTGCAGTGTATCCGTCATTTATTTACTTTTATTACTGAGTATATTCCATTATATGGATATACCACAGTTTGTTTACCCATTCTCTTGTTGAGGGCCGTGTGTATTGTCTCCAGATTGTGGCAATTTCCAATAAAACTGTCATGTATTAAATAATCTTTGCTTAGACATATGCTATCTTTTTCCCTAGGTAAACACCTAGATACCTAGGAATAGAATGGCTAGATCTTTTACTAAGTGTGTATTTTAACTTTTTTTTTTTTGAGACGGAGTTTCGCTCTTGTTGCCCAGGCTGGAATGCAATGGTATGATCTTGGCTCACCACACCTCCGCCTCCTGGGTTCAAATGATTCTCCTGCCTCAGCCTCCTGAGTAGCTGGGATTGCAGGCATGCGCCACTGTGCCTGGCTAATTTTTTGTATTTTTAGTAGACACGGAGTTTCTCCATGTTGGTCAGGCTGATCTCAGACTCCCGACCTTGGGTGATCCGCCCACCTTGGCCTCCCAAAGTGCCGGGATTACAAGTGTGAGCCACCGCGCCCGGCCAACTTTTTTTAAGAAAGGAGGTTTTGTTATGTCACTTAGGCTGGAGTACAGTGGCATGACCATAGCTCACTGCAACTCAGGTGATCTTCCTACCTCAGCCTTCCCAGTAGCTGGGACTATAGGTGCACACCACCATGCCTGGCTAAATACTTTTTTCTTTTTTTTGGTAGAAACAGGGTCTCTCTATGTTGCCCAGGCTGTTCTCGAACTCCTGGCCTCAAGTGATTATCTCTCCTTGGCTTCCCAAAGTGCTGGGATTAAAGACATGAACCACTGTGCCCGGCCTTTTCTTACTTTTTAAGAAACTGCCAAACTGTTTTCTCCATTTTATCTTCCCACCAGCCATATAGGCAAGTTCCAGTTCCTCTTAATCTTTGTCTATACTTTTACATTTTAGCATTTTAATGTATGTAATGTTATCGCTTTGCAGTTCAAATTTCATGTCGCAGGTGACTAATAACGTTGATTGTATTTTTGTGTGTTTAATTGTCGTCTATATAGCTTCTTCAGGAAGTTTCTATTCAAATCATTGCCCATTTTCTTTCTTTTTTTTTAGTTTTTCTTTTTTTGTTACTGAATTTTGAGAATTCTTTATGTATTCTAGGAGCAAGTACCTTATCAGATAGATGACTCACAAATATTTTCTCCTAATGTGTGCCTTATCTTCTCTTTCTCTTAATAGTGCCCTTCAGAGAGCACAAGTGTGAAATTTTTCTGTTTATTCTTTTATGGATCATGCTTTTGGTATCATATTAAAAATCTGTGTAACTCCTTGTCATGGAGGTCTTATTTTATATTTTGTTTTATTATTATTTTTGAGATGGAGTCTCACCTACTGTGTTGCCCAGGCTGGAGTGCAGTGGCGTGATCTTGGCTCACTGCAACCTCCACCTCCTGGGTTCAAATGATCCCCCTGCCTCAGCCTCCCAAGAAGCTAGGATTACAGGCGTGGGTCATGATGCCCAGCTAATTTTTGTTTTTCCATGTTGGCCAGGTTGGTCTTGAACTACTGACCTCAGGTGAGTCATTCTTTCCAGCCTCCTAAAGTGATAGGATTTCAGGCATGAGCCACCACGCCTGGACTCCTTTTGTGTTTTATAAGTGTTATAGTTTTAGATTTTACATTTATAACTGTGTCTATTTTGGTATATGATGCAAGCTATGGCTTGAAATTTATTTTTAAGTTTTTACATATAGATATCCAGTTGTTCCAGCACAAATTGCTTGTGTCTTTGTCAAAAATTTATTGTCCATGTATGTCTAGGTGTGGTTTTGGACTCTGTATTCTGTCCATTGCTGTGTTTGTCTGTATTTGCAGTGATACCACACTGCCTTGATTAGTTTTATAATAAGTCTTGTTATCAGGTAATGCTGGTCCTCCAACTTTGTATTTTAAAATTTTCTGTATTTGGGCCTGGTGTGATGACTCATGCCTGTAATCCCAGCACTTTGGGAGGCCGAGATGGGTGGATCACGAGGTCAGGATTTTGAGACCAGCCTGGCCAACATGGTGAAGCCCTGTCTCTACTAAAAATACGAAAATTAGCTGGGCGTGGTGGCGGGCAACTGTAACCCCAGCTACTCAGGACACTGAGGCAGGAGAATCATCTGAACCCGGGGGGCAGATGTTGCAGTGAGGCAAGATCGCACCATTGCACTCTAGCCTAGGTGACAGGGTGAGACTCTGTCTCAAAAAAAAAAAAATTCTGTACATAAGGTGTACTGTAGCATGATGTTTTTATGCAGGCATATATAGTGAATTAAATATTTAATACTACAGTCAAGCAAATTAACACATCCATCAGCTCCACACAGTTACGTGTGTGTGTGTGTGTGTGTGTGGTAAGAGCACCTAAAATCTACTCTCTTAGCAAGTTTTGAAAAGTTGTTTCGATTGCTTTAGGTCCTTTGCATTTCTGTGTGAATTTTGGGACCAGTTAATTTCTGCAGGGGGGAATAAACTCTACCTGTCCATCTTTTTTTTTTTTTTTTTTTTTGAGACGGTGTCTCAGCCTGCCACCCAGGCTGGAGTGCAGTGGTGCAATCTCGGCTCACTGCAAGCTCCGCCTCCCGAGTTCACGCCATTCTCCTGCCTCAGCCTCCCAAGTAGCTGGGACTACAGGCGCCTGCCACCATGCCCAGCTAATTTTTTGTATTTTTAGTAGAGACGGGGTTTCACCGTGTTAACCAAGATGGTCTCGATCTCCTGGCCTTGTGATCCGCCCACCTCAGCCTCCCAACGTGCTGGGATTACAGGCGTGAGTCACCGCGCCCGGCCTACCTGTCCATCTTTTAAATATATTGTTGAATTTGATTGCCGACATTTTGTTTAGAATGACTGTGTCTGTGTGTCCTCTGGCTGGTAGCAACAGAGGCTCTCCCTGGCCCTTTGAGAGTCCAGGCTCTGTCACCTCTAATCCTTTGGAGTGGGTCCTTTCTCCCAGCTTGGGGTCTTTTGTTCACTCTGTGGATGTGATTGGTATCCAGCTCACTGACTGAATGGGAACCACTGCACATCTCTGGAGTTCTCCCTCTGTGCAGCTTTCTCCTCTGAGCTCCTCAGTCCTACAAGTTGTATTAGGTTGTTGCAAAAGTAATTGCGATATTTGCACCCACCTAATAGCTGCCTCGATCTCCTTGCATCCTCATCTCTGTCTGCTCAGCTCAGGGAGTCTGCCAGCATCCCCTGGGCCCTCTTTTCCGACCGTGCAGCCTGGGAACCCTCTCAAGGTAGTGGCCTCACCTCATTTCTCTGTGTCTCTCAGGGATCACTGTGCTTTGTGGCCTAATAGTCAGTGTCTTCAGAAATGTTCTTTTGTGTATTTTGTCTGTTACTTCGGTGGTTTCAGTGGGAAAAACCATTGTGGTCTCTGTTTCTCCATCTTGGTTGGATGTGGAAGTCACTGAGTTGGATTTTTATGTAATGGGTTTTTGATATAGTTTGCTGCACATATATTTATTTATTTATTTATTTATTTGAGACAGGGTCTCACTGTTGCTCAGACTACAGTGGTGTGATCATGGCTCACTGCAGCCTCGACATCTTGGCCTCAAGTGGTCCTCCCACCTCAGCCTCCAGAGTAGCTGGAACTACAGGTGCATGCCACCATGCCCGGCTAATTTTGCTATTATTTGTAGAGATGGGGTTTCACCATGTTGTCCAGGCTGGTCTGAAACTCCTGGGCTCAAGTGATAAGCCCACCTTGGTCTCCTGAAGTGCTGAGATTACAGGCATGAGCCACTGCCCCCAGCCTTGGTGTACTTTTAGATTGGATTGTTGCCCTACACTTTTTGTATGTGAGTGGAAGTTGTATCCAACCAGAGTCCTTTTCTTAGTATTAAATTGATAACACTTTATCTTACCTTCGTCTTTTTTTTTTTTTTTGAGATGGGGTCTTGCTATGCCGTCAAGGCTGGTCTCAAACTCCTGGGATCAAGTGATCTTCCTACCTCATCCTCTACATAGCTGGGACTACAGATGCCAGCCACCGTGTCTGGGTCTGTTTTTCCTCTGTCTCATTTGACTGTCCTGTCCTTGAGGATTGTGGCTGAGTCTTAATTTACATCTTGCCTTGATAGTGAATGTTGTGTAATGAATGAATGAATGAAAGTGAATGAATATTTCCATTTCCTTAAGAATATCCAGGATACTGTTTTTCTCCTCCCCCTTCAAAGATGTAGATCGAGAAGGGATATGTTCAGTTTAAAGGTTGAAGCTTTGTTTTTTGTTATATATGTATTTATTTATTTTTTGAGACAGAGTCTCGCTCACTCACCCAGGCTGTAGTGCAGTGGTGCCATCTCGGCTCACTGCAACCTCCGCCTCCTGGGTTTGAGCGATTCTCCTGCTTCAGCTTCCGGAGTAGCTGTGATTACAGGCACGTGCGATCACCCCTGGCTAATTTTTGTATTTTTAGTAGAGACGGGGTTTCACCATGTTGGCTAGACTGGTTTGGAACTCCTGACCTCAGGAGATCCTCCCACCTCGGCCTCTGAAAGTGCTAGGATTACAGGCATGAGTCACCACACCCGGCCTGAAGCTTTATTTAAAAAATAGCTTATTTTGGCCGGGCGCAGTGGCTCACGCCTGTAATCCCAGCACTTTGGGAGGCCGAGGCGGGCGGATCACGAGGTCAGGAGATCGAGACCATCCTGGCTAACATGGTGAAACCCCATCTCTACTAAAAACTTCAAAAAATTAGCCAGGTGCGGTGGTGGGCGCCTGTAGTCCCAGCTACTCGGGAGGCTGAGGCAGGAGAATGGTGTGAACCCAGGAGGTGGAACTTGCAGTGAGCCGAGATCGCGCCACTGCACTCCAGCCCCGGGACAGAGCGAGACTCCGTCTCAAAAAAAAAAAAAAAAAAAAAAAAGCTTATTTTGAATTTTGAGTGTGTGTGTGCATGTGTGTTTGTCCTGATGAGGGATGTTTGGTATTTTAACACTGGCAAAGGGATGGCTGATTGGGAGTTAAATTACCCCCAAATAATTCAAGCTGTATGATACATTTCTCCCGAGGAGATACAGATCTGAGGTCATATGATTCCGGACTTTGCTTTTTAATGAAAGTTGATTAAACAAAAGCCATTTTACTTTATAGCTGTTTTAAATAACCTGTGCTGTTTAGTTCTTTTTTTTCCCCCTTTTTCATCTTTGTCGCTAGATGGGTCAGAGGCAGAATTTCTCAAAAGTGATTAGTAGGACACCTCTCTGGGAATTTTTTTCCCCTTAAGATGCCTTAAAATGAGTTTGAGGAAGAAACAGTACAAGGGTAAAAATTTAAAAGAAGCTGTATATCTCTGAATAATTCTTTTAGAAAGATAGTTTAAATCTCATTAGAAATCTTGATTTCCAATTCCTCGGAAGTGAATGTGCTCATTAGCAGTGTACTTTGTTCAGTTTTCTGTGCTTTGTGAAGGTAGTGACTATAGAATGTAAAATGTAAAATGCTTGGGTATGGTGGCCCCATGCGTGTAATCCCAGTGCTCTGGGAGGCCGAGGTGAGGGAATTGCTTGAGGCCAGGAGTTCAAGACCAGCCTGAGCCACATAGTAAGACACTCCCCCCATAAAAAAATTTAAAATAAAAATTAGCCAGCAGTAGCTATTACTAGGGAGGATGAGGTGGGAGGATGGCTTGAGCCCAGCAGTTCAATGTTGCAGTAGGCTGTGATTGCACCACTGCACTCCAACCTGGGCAACAGAGCGAGACCCCGTCTCCAAAAACCAAAACAAAACAGGAGAATATGAAACGGAAAACAAATGTAGACAAATGTGTATCCCACTGTAATGGAATTTGTTCTGTAGTGCCAAAGGATTTTTATATTCTGAAGTTTCTGTGCTATTTACTTTTGCTTTATTTGCAAAAGATTCTGGGATGTTGCCAAGGATAACTAGGAATTGCTTGTAACTATATTAGAAATACACACGATGAGGTTGAATGTGGAAATGCAGCTGCATGTGTTGTAAATCAGTCCTAGAGCTGCTGCTGGGCTTGGTAATAGCTTTTCTTTAACTAATTTTGGTGATCACATTTGTAAGGAGACAGGCAGTATCATGAAGAATGGAGGGTTACGAATTTCTGAACAATTTAAGTGAAAGTTTCTAGAGTGTTCTCCTTGACTATTTTTGACTTTCCATCGTTTGAAATTTACTTTCCAGAAAGGATGCACCCTCCCACTCCCAGCCCACCTATCCAATCTTCATGATTAATTGTTTTCAGCTCTTGGGTTGCCTGGGTGTGGTAATGTGAGAGAGATTTTACGGAAGGTAATTGAGGAATAGGTGGAAGAAAAACCACATAGGACAGATGGGAAACAGAATATATGAAGAATATTAGAGGAGGGTAAAGAAGTGAAAGGAGAAGTTAAGGTGTGTGTTTTCACCATAACTATGGATGAGGCTGGGTGCAGTGGCTCACGCTTGTAATCCCAGCACTTTGAGAGGCCAAGGCGGGAGGATTGCTTGAGCTCGGGAGTTGGAGACTAGCTGGGGCAACATAGTGAGACCCCATCTCTACGAAAAATGAACCACGCATGGCATGTGCACCTGCGGACCCAGCTACTCAGGAGACTGAGACAGGAGGATTGCTTGAGCCCAGAAGTTCAAGGCTGCAGTGAGTTATGGTCACACCACCACTGTACTCCAGCGTGGGTGACAGAGACTCTGTCTAAAAAAAAAAAAGAACTATGGATGAAGCTAGCTAGACTTAGGAACAGACTCTGAACCCTGAAATACATCTTTTCTGTCTCTAATGTGATCTGTGATGTTTGGTTATCCCCAGAGCAATGGATAGAGGCCAACACAACTGCTCAGTCTGGAAGACACCATTAGGACCACTCCTCTGGAGTGAGAGCTGCCAGGGCAACACTTTATCACCCTGTCTCCAATTTCTACAGTGCCTCGGACCTAATAGTAACTTCATAAATGTTTACTGGATAGATATAAGTCCCCTAGCCTTGGAATTGCACAGAAACCCAGGATTTCTTAATGAATGAAGTAATTTGATAACTGAGATAAGCAGTTCTGGGTGGCCTTGAAATGTCCTCATGCTCCTGTTTGCTTTGAAATGGGACTTTTGAAATGAGGTGTTGTTCTGTCCCAAAGGAGAGAAGAGAGACTGTGGAAGAACTGACGACAGGAACAGCAAAACTGAGAGAAGAAAATGGGGCCAGGAGAGGAGCAGATGCTCGAACAGGATTTGGGTTTTCTTTTTTTTTGAGACGGAGTCTCGCTCTGTGGCCCAGGCTGGAATGCAGTGGAACGATCTCAGCTCACTGCAAGCTCCGCCTCCCGGGTTCAGCCATTCTCCTGCCTCAGCCTCCCGAGTAGCTGGGACTACAGGCGCCCGCCACCTCGCCCGGCTAGTTTTTTGTATTTTTTAGTAGAGACGGGGTTTCACCATGTTAGCCAGGATGGTCTCCATCTCCTGACCTTGTGATCCATCCGTCTCGGCCTCCCAAAGTGCTGGGATTACAGGCTTGAGCCACCGCGCCTGGCCAGGATTTGGGTTTTCTTGGCACTGCAAAGCTCCTGTATATTTATTGCTATCCTGATGATGATTGCTCCATTTTAAGAGGCTAGAAGTCTTTTCTGGCTGTAAGTCTACCTGTCTCAACACAATGTAGATGCTGGACGCTGGCCCTGGACACTGACATGCCTGTTCCAGGAGAAATCTGGAGGGATGTTACATATTGACTTGGTCGTTTCTTTGAGTCTCCGATGCGATAGTGCATGGGGGATCCTCAGGGACCCTCAGGGCTTGGAATGGTTCTACATGTGAACCCTGGCATCTCCAGCCATGTCAGTGTGAACGAAGACAGAGATTTTATACTCTTGGGGTCATAGCATGACTAGAGGCTGCATCTCTTGGGCTGTGCATATTGTGATAAGGTGATGGATATCGTTGCTTAGTGGGAGGAGAGAATATTAGTTTAGTTATGACTTTTAATATTAGTTTAATGGGGATTTCTAATATTACTATCTTCTTATTAAAAGCAAGCCACTCAGTGATCGGGTATGGTGTTTCATTCCTGTAATCCCAGCACTTTGAGAGGCTGAGGTAGGCAGATCATTTGAGGTCGGGAATTCGAGACCAGCCTGGCCAACATGGCAAAAACCCATCTCTACTAAAAATACAAAAATTAGCCAGGCGTGGTGGTGCACACTTGTAATCCCAGCTACTCAGGAGGCTGAGGCAGGAGGATCGCTCGAACCTGGGAGGCGGAGGTTGCAGTGAGCTGAGATTGCGCCACTGCACTCCAGCCTGGGCGATGGGGCGAGACTCTGTCTCAAAAATAAATAAATAAATAAATAAATAAATAAATAAATAAATAATACATAATAAATAGAAGTAAACCACTCAAGCTCACGGTATTTTTTTTCCTATTTTGTTCACATTATGTCCTTAATATCAGAGCAGTACTTAGCACAGAGTAAGCATTCAATAGATGCAGTTGAATGCATGAATCTATTGAATATATAAGTGCAGTGAATGGGAGCTCAGGAGAGAAAACTGGGGAGAGGAGGACTGAATACTTATGCCTGAACCAATTTCTTCTGTTTCCACTGTTTTCTTGGAGGCAACTTAAGAGATTCTTCAGTGCCCCGGCACAGTGCCAGGCATGCAGTTGACAAGGATGGGTAAAACCCTTGAGGGACTCATATTCACACAGGAGAGGGTTTGGGGTACGTAACCCATAGCCTCTCAGAGTGTTACTGTGGGCTCTGCTCCAGGTACCCGGGGAGTCCTGGCAGATCTCCAGGGTCCGGGAGGCCCCCGAGGAAGGGACATCTGAGCTGAGTGTTGATACCTTCATAGGTTAGTGGAGAAAAAAGCCGGGGGGAGTGCAGAGGCCATGACCACACATTGGCACCGGGTGTGAGATGTCAGGGGTCTGCACGTGGTCAGGACGGCCTGGGGCTCTGGGGACCTGTGGGGAAGGTGCATAGGACAGCAGAAGCCAGATGAAGAAGAGGCTGGTGTGTCTTGCTTAGGAATTTGAGTTTTTGTCTTTGGGGAGCGATGGAAGGTTTATTTCCACTTTTGAAAACTTTTTAAATGAAAAATTTCAAACATTCATATAAGTAGGAAGGACCATATTGATATCAATGAACTTAACCCCTAGATTCTACAATCAATGTTTTGCCATGTTTGCTTATCCTTCTTTCTATTCTATCTATATCTATTTATCTATCTGTCCTTCAGTCTATCTATCCGTCCGTCCATCCATCCCTCCATCACTATCTATAAACCCATCCATCCATCTACCCATCCATCAATCTGTCCATCCAGTCTTTTTCTTTCTTTCTTTCTTTCTTTCTTTCTTTCTTTCTTTCTTTCTTTCTTTCTTTCTTTCTTTCTTTCTTTCTTTCTTTCTTTCTTTCTTTCTTTCTTTCTTTCTTTCTTTCTTTCTTTTTCATCTATCTATCCATCCATCCTTCTATCTATCCATCCATCCATCCATCCCTCCATCACTATCTACCCTTCCATCCATCTGTCCATCCATCAGTCTATCTGTCCATCAATTCATCTATCTGTTATCTATCTCTCAATTATCTATCATCTGTCCCTATCATTTATCTGTCTGTCTTTATCATCTACTTATATCTATCTATTCATTTCTATCATCTGTCAATCTCTATTATCTGTCTTTCTGTCTATCTATCTGTCTATCCACTATTTATCTATATCTATCTATCTATCTATCTATCTATCTATCTATCTATCTATCTATCTACTATCTGTAAGAATTTATGCAGGGGAGTGACTTGTGACTTAGAGGGTCCCTCTGGGAGGAACATGGAGGATGAAATAAAGAAGGAAGGGAATGGAGTTTGGGAAGACTCACTGAGAGTCTCTTGAAATTGCTGGGAGGAGAGGTGGTGGTGGTGTGAACTAAAATTTGGCAACTGGGCTGGAGAGTGGAGGGCTCAGAGATATTTATGGGAGTATTCTAGTGATTATGTCTCTGTACCAAATTGTCCAAAAACTTAATAGCTTAAAATAATGACAACAGGCCAGCCATGGTGGTGCACACCTATAGTCCCAGCTACTGAGAAGGCTAAGGCAGGAGGAATGCTCGAGTCCAGGGGTTCAAGGCTGCAGTGAGTCATGTTTATGCCACTGCCCTCCAGCCTGGGCAACAGAGTAAGACACTATCTGAAAAAAAGAGACAATGTTTATTTTTCTTACAAATCTTCAATTTGGACATACCCTGGCAAGATGACCCTGTTTCTGGTCTACTGGATATCACTTGTAATGACTCAAATGTGGAGGTCTGTAGTCATTTGAAGCCTGTCCCTCCCATCTGTCTGGTTAATGCTGACTCTCAGTAAGGATCTTATTTGGAGCACCTACGTGTGGCCTCGACATGCGGCCTGGGATCCTTCACAACACAGTATCTGGCTTATGAGGGTGAGTGGGGAGGAGGAGGCAGAGAATGAGAACACCAAGCGGAACAATATTGAATTTTAGGATGTAGCTTCTGAAGTCCCCATATACCGCCACTGTCGCCCCGTTGTGTTCATCAAGCCCGGCACAAGTTCAGGAGGAGGGAAGATTATCCCCTCCTCTTGACGGGGTGTGGCAAGATCTCAAAATGTTGCTGTGACCATTTTTGGAAAACCCAGTCCGTCCAGGGGCTAAAGTGACAGGATTTAATCATTGGGCGTGAGCAATGGGGAAGATTTTTTGCTCTTCCCCATTATGCCACTGCCCTCCAGCCTGGGCAACAGAGTGAGACACTATCTCAAAAAAAAAGAGACACTGTTTATTTTTCTTACAAATCTTCAATTTAGACAGAGCTTGGCAAGGTGACCCTGTTTCTGGTCTACTGGATATCACTTGTAATGGCTTAAATGTGGAGGTCTGGGGAAGCATTGGGGAAGAGCAGAAAATCTGAGCTGACACTCAGAGTTTGGATTCGTGTCTCCAGGGTGGGGAGGCATTCACGGAGAGGGCAGTGTGAGTGGCAGGACAGGAAAGGGGAATGAGGAGGATGGAGTTAGATTTGGGGTCCCATTGATTTGTTGGGAAATACTGTATCAGGATGGTTTCATGAACTGCAAACCCACAGAGGTAGCTGCTTCTAGGAGCAGACAACCATGTTTCCTAGTTTTTGGACAGCTTTGAGCCGAATAGGGTTTACTGGCCTCCCTGGGTCCCTATAGGAGGCTGTTGTGTACTGTGAACCTGAGTGGAGGCGGGAGGTGTTTGATGTGTCCCCATACGTACTGGGGATGATGTCTCCCTCAGTATTTGCTTCCCTCTGTGGAGCTGGAGCAGCTAGGTAGGATGCAACATTCATTGATTTCATCCAGCAGGCATTTATTTGAGCACTCGTGGTATGCTGGAACCTAAAACAATTTGAGTATACGTTAAACACCATGCCCGACCTAAAGAGCTTTGTCTCTAGAAGGGGAGAGGATGCTTGAGGTTGCATGCTCATGCTAAGCTCCGAATGTAGTTACTAAAAGGACAGAGCTCCAAGCAGGAGCAGATGTGATATGTGATATGCACTTGCTGGGCTTTTTCCTTGCCTCTGGGTTCTCCATGGGGTGCACTGTTGCTGGTGTCTCTTCTGGAGTGCATAGGGTCCTGTCTGAGCGGGGTGGGGCAAGCTACTGTCCTCACATGTTCGGGGACGTTTACAGACACTGAGCTCTCTTGGTATCTAAACCAAACTCAGCATTAACAGGCTAGTTTCTCTCCCTAACCTCCCCTTCCCCCTTGGGGAATAGGACAGAGCCATATGTCCTTGATCAATATCTCTGTCTCCAGTCACTCAGGGTCTTAGAAAGCCTCCTCCCCTGGGAATCCCATCCCACTCTGTCCCTCACTCTCTGCTTCCCATGTCTGGACTCCGATTTTGTATCATTTTCCCTGGGTGGTTCTGATACTGAGTTCATTTGAAAACCATGGCTGAAAATCTGATTCCTTGTAGCTTGTACTCAAACAACTATAATTCAAGTTAGAAAGCACTGAAATACCGAGACAGTTTCAGAGAGGTTCAAGGAAGCCCTTCTGCCTGGGGAGAAGGGGGAGAGTTTCAGGGCATTAGAGCTGCACTCTGAATGTTAGGTAGAGTTGGACACACAGAGATGATAGAGATGATGGAAAAGATGTTTCAGTTAGAGAGCCAGCATGGAAAAAAAGCAAAGGACATGACAGAGTTGTTGTTTTAAAATTAATTTTACCAACGATTTGCTTATATGAGCATGCGTATAGCTTGTGTCATGTTATTTACTTTTGTCTTAAAATTATTTTGTTTCACTTGCATATATGAAGACATTTACTTTTATCAAGAAACTAGGGTATAGCCATCCAGATGAATCTAGAGATTATAATCTATATATATTTATGTTAAAAATAAGAAAAATAAAGCAGGAAGGTAGGGGTTGCTTGCCTGATGATTTAGGTAACCTTCTAAATGTGTATATTTTTCCTGTGGCCGTCTGTCTTCAATTCAGAGACCACTGTATACATTCCATGTCCATTGGTATTCACTCCCTCCTGTATACCTGAGATACCATCTAGAGTCATTTCCTTTCGGGCTGAAGAAATTCCTTTAGAATTTCTTGTAGTGTGGGTCTGCATATAATAAATTCTCTAATTTTCTTTATTTGAAAATGTGATGTTTCATTTTCGTTTTTGAAGAGTAGTTTTGCTGTATATAGAATTCTGGGTTAACGGTTTTTCAAAATTCTGCACTTTAAAGATATCATTCTGTAGTCTTTTGGTCTCCATGGCTTCTGATAAGTTCATTATCATTTGTATTATTGTTGCCCTGTATGTGATATGCCATTTTTTTTCTGGTTGTTTTTGAGATTTTAACTTTGTATTTTAGCAGTTTTCCTAGAGGTAGTTTTCTTTATATTTATCCCTGCTTGGGTTTTGGTGATCTTCTTGATTCTATATTTTTGTCTTTCACTAAATTTGTAAGTTGTAAGCCTATTTCTTCACATCTTTTCTACCCTATTCTCTCTCTCTCCTTTCCTCTGGGACTCTAAATATAAGTATATTGAATGGACTGATATTGTCACACAGGTCTGGGTGGCTCTGTTCTATTTTTTTCAGTCTTTTTTTCTTCTCTGCTTTTCAGATTGGATGGTTTCTGTTATCTTTCTTGAAGTTCCTAGATACTTCTGCTATCTCTGATAATGCTGTTAATCCCATTCCAGTTAGTGTATATTTTACTTTTAGATGATTCTTTTTTCACAGTTTCTGTTTGGGGGTTAGATTCCCCCATCTGTTCATTCATTGTGTATATATATTTCATTTAAAATTCTTGGATGTATGTATAATAGCTGCCTTATAGTTCTTACCTACTCATTTCAACATCTGGATCGTCTTGGGGTTGATTTTTTTAAATTAATTTTTTGCTTGAGTTTGGATTATATTTTTTCATTTCATCAGCTGTCTAGTGATTTTCGATCAATTCCTGGACGCTATTAAGTATATATTGTGGCGATTCTGGATCCTGCTATATTCCTTTCAACTGATTTTTATCTAACAGGGTTAACTTGGCTGGGCTCAAACTTCAAACTTGATCCTTTGGGCAGCTAATGTGAAAGGAAAAGATCCTGGGTCCCCAAAATCCCTAAGTGAAAGGGAAAAGTCAAGCTGGGAACTGCTTAGAGCAAGCCTGCCTCCCATTCTATTCAAAGTCACCCCTCTGCTCATTGAGGTAAATGCATGTCTGATGCCTCCTTTGGAAAGGTGAATCAGAAACTCAAAAGAATGCAACCATTTGTGTCTTATCTACCTGGGACCTGGTAGCCTCCTTTATGCTTTGAGTTGTCCTGCCTTTCCAGACTGAACCAGTGTTCATTTTACATATGTTGGTTAATGTCTCATGTCTTCCTAAAATGTATAAAACCAAACTGTGCTCTGACCACCTTGGCCACATGTTGTCAGAACCCCCTGAGGCTGTGTTACAGGCGTGCATCCCCAACTTTGGCAGAATAAATTTTCTAAATAAACTGAGACCTGTCTCAAATTTTTGAGGTTCACACCAGGCAGCAGCTGACATCTCCACTCTTTCTTTCAACTTCCAGCTGCTGCTTTTTCAACATACTCCTGTGGTTTCTCACATCCACGTGTAGGCTCTTGGTGAGCCAAGGATTTGGATGGATTTCATACACAGATTTTATGGGTTTGCACCATCTGCAGTGGCCTGCCTACCAGGGTTCCACCTCTGACTTTCTGGCTGTTCTTCTAGCCCCTAAGTTTTTTTCTGATACATCAAGCCAGTTACAGTTCTGGATCTCAGGCAAAAGACTGCTACACACTCACAAATCTTAACTTCTTCAGTTGTCTTTCAAGGATGCTCCTATCTACTTTCTGCCTACTTTTCATCACTCTCTGGATCCTTAAATAAATTCACTAAAAAAAAAATTGTGCTCAAATTTGATAATTGTTACCTGCAGGAGGTTTGCTATATACAAGCTACTCTGACAATACTGGACACCAGAGTCAAGTATGAGATTTTGTTGTTTAAATAGCTTTATTGAGGTATAACTGATATAAAAAGCTTTAAATAAGTACACAATTTGATGTTTTAATATATGTTTACACCTTGAAGTCATTGGTATAATCAAGACAACAGTGAGTATTATTATTATTATTATTATTATTTTGCCTTTTTTTGAGACAGAATCTCACTCTGTCACCCAGACTGGAGTGTAGTTGTGTGATCTTGGCTCAGTGCAACCTCCGCCTCCCAGGTTCAAACAGTTCTCCTGCCTCAGCCTCCCTAGTAGCTGGGACTACAGACACATGCCACCACGCCTGGCTAATTTTTTGTATTTCAGTAGAGACGGGGTTTCACTCACAGCCCAGGCTGGTCTTGAACTCCTGAGCTTAGGCAATCCAAGGCCCGCCTCGGCCTCCCAAAGTGCTAGGATTACAGGCATGAGCCACCGCAACCAGCCAATGAGTTTTTGAGTTTTATTAAGAAATCATGTGCAGATGAATGGTGGGAAAGAAGACTCCTTCACGTTGACCTCCTGCCTTCTATTTCACAGATTGCTTTCAAATGTGGTCTCTCATTTTGATCTTCAAGATGCCCTTGGGAATGTAGTCATTCTTAATATCACCCTTCTGCAGATGAAAAACCGAAGTGGACGTATTAAATGTCTTGCCCTTTTCATGTTTCCTTACACCACTACACACCTGGGGAGATGCATACGCTGTCGTCCATAGCTTCAGGAGTTCTGTTGTATTTCAGCTGGGAGACAAAACTGCTCAGAGCTGGGGAAAATTACTTTGGGGTGGGAGAAGTTCAAGCCCATGAAAGCTGAGTGGTGGCATCTGGATGGTGTGCATGAGAAGGGAAGGGCTTGGGGAAGAACAGAGGCCAGGAACTCAGTTTGGGAAGCAGGTGTAACAAGCTAGGTATTATATAATGTGATGAACATGGTCATTGTGGAAATATTAGGTTGGTGCACAAGTAATTGCGGTTTTGCCAATGAAAGTCATGGCCAGGCCGGGTGTGGTGGCTCACTCCTGTAATCCCAGCACTTTGGGAGGCCGAGGCAGGCAGATCACTTGAGGCCAGGAGTTCGAGACCAACCTGGCCAACATAGCGAAACCCTGTCTCTACTAAAAATACAAAAAACTAGCCAGGTGTGGTGGTGCACACCTGCAGTCCCAGCTACTTGGGAGGCTGAGGCAGGAGAATCGCTTGAACCCAGAAGGCGGAGGTTGCAGCGAGTCGAGATCACATCACTGCACTCCAGCCTGGGAGACAGAGTGAGACTCATCTAAAAAAGACAAAAAGTCATGGCTAAAACCGCAATTATTTGTGCACCAACCTAATATTTAATAGAAAGGAAAAACAGGTATCGGAGCGCTTTCAAAAGAGGAACTGAGAGGAAGTAGGAGTCTGGATATAGGAGAGAAAAGAAAAGGGAGGGTCAAGGGTAACCTTTCTTTTCATTCTTGACCCCAGGGCCTTTCACTGATCCTGACACATAGTAGTTAGTAAATGTTAGTTGAAACAAATTAGCTGGTGATGAGAAGGATGAAGGGGTGATATTTGCTTATGAACCATTAAATTGACACTACTGAAGTATGCATCAGAATCACCTTGATGGGGGCTGGGCATGGTGGCTTATGCCTGTAATCTCAGCACTTCAGGAGGCCAAGGAAGGAGGATGACTGGAGGCCAGAAGTTCAAAACCAGCCCTAGGTAACTTAGTGAGATCCCATCCCTATAAAAAAGTAAAAATAAAAAAAAATTAGCCAGATATGGTGGCACACACCTGTAGTCCCAGCTACTCCAGGAGGATCACTTGAACCCAGGAATTCAAGGCTACAGTGAGCTGTCATGGCACCACTGCACTCCAGCCTGGGGCAACAGAATGAGACCCTGACTCTTAAAAAAAAAAACCAAAATCTGTCACTGTGGCTCACGCCTATAATCCCAGCACTCTGGGAGGCCAAGGTGGGCGGATCACCTAAGGTCGGGAGTTCAAGACCAGCCTGACCAACATGGAGAAACTCCGTCTCCACCAAAAATACAAAATTAACCGGGTATGGTGGCCCATGCCTGTAGTCCCAGCTACTCAGGAGGTTGAGGCAGGAGAATCACTTGAACCCGTGAGGAAGAGGTTGTGGTGAGCCAAGATCGCGCCGTTGCACTCCAGCCTGGACAACAAGGCGAAACTCCGTCTAAAAAAAAAAAAGAGAGAGAATCACTAGTTGGCATTGGGTGGGTCCTATCTTGAGTTTCTGGTTCAGTAAGGGGAGGAGACATCAACCAGTCATCTCGGACTTCCAGTTTCCAGGACTGTGAGAAGATACATTTATACATTTCTGTTGTTGCATTTTGACTAAAAGCAAACACTGACATATCTTGTGGACACTGTTGGCCCAGGGCTGCACTTGGAGATCTAGTTGTACAAAGTCATAAGAACCTTTTTGAATTCTGCTTCTTCACCTTTATGCTCCAGGCCGTGTAGGAGTATTTTTCTCCTAGTCTTGTCTACTGGAGCTGACAGTTAGAGAGGTGTCCTTGGGATCGTTAATCAGCATTTAACATTTGTAGGAAGTCTACTTTATTACTCAGCTTAAACTCCGGAGCTCAGAGTCTTGTTTCTGAAGTCTCTCGGGTAACATTTTGAGAACACTGCATGTTCCGCCACAAATTCTTCGTGAGCAGTTGAGGAGGTTTTCCAAATGTTACAGCAGATCCTGTGTCCCTGGGAGGGCAAAGCTAGCCGGCTCCAGCAGCTGACAGATTGGGGAGGGACTTATGGGATTACGTTATGCTCATTTGCTAACCTGCAAAATTATGACTGCATGTATCATGGGGTAGGGCACTCTGGTCATCTTGTCCATTTGTCACAGTCTTCCCGGGCTGCTGTTTGGACTCAAAAGAATCTTTCTCTGTTCATGAACCACTTAATGTTTTCAGGCGCTTTGCAAGCTGGCCCTTTGGATGCAGAGGGCAATTGTGTCTTAGAACAGACCATGTACATTTCATGCCAGAGCACTGCAGGGCTGCTGGCGCATTGTGGACCTGGCAGAGTTTTGTGATTCTTTGAGGATTTCATGACCCAGATGTTCAGAGTGGAAAGGGTGCAGCTTTTTCAATTGAGCATCCGTGCAAGGCAGAAACTGTGCCAGAGAAGGTGAGAGTGACCCGGTTGCCTTTTTTTTTCCTCAAGGAATCAAGCCTAGTGCTTGGGGGCACATTCACTCTCTAGCTGGGCATTTCACGATTTCACTCATCTGGTACTAGAAAGCTGATGGCTTTGCTGTCTTCATACATTTCTTCCCTGTGTAGCTCTTGAAGATGGAAGGAATCGCTCCTGGGCACATCCCACTGATCTTGGCCTGGTGTGCTCTTTGGACACACAGTTGCTGTCTTCCCACAATTCCTTCCTCTCCATTCAAAGGCTCCCACTCTTGCATTTTTGAGGTCAAGGGACTTCCTAGGGGTATTGAATTCCTCCTGTGTAGAAGAGTGTTCATGTTAAGATGGTTCCCCCAGGTAAGAGTTGATTCCAGGTATTGCTCGCCAAGACCCTGAGGTCAGGCCCCTTGGGGAATTCCCCTTGGAGATCCCCCCAGCCAGAAATACAATGTCTGTTCCCTTTTTGTAAAAACCAACACGCATCACGCCTGTAATCCCAGCACTTTGGGAGGCGAAGGTGGGTGGATCACCTGAGGTCAGGAGTTCAAGACTAGCCTGGGAAATATGGTGAAACCCCGTCTCTACTAAAAATAATAAAACTTAGCCAGGAGTGATGGCAGGCGCCTGTAATCCCAGCTACTTGAGGCAGGAGAATCGCTTGAACCCGGTAGGCAGAGGTTGGAGTGAGCCAAGATCGTGCCGTTGCACTCCAGTCTGGGCAACAAGAGCAAGACTCCATCTCAAAAAAAAAAGAAAAAAAAAATCAACACACAAAGCAGCCGCAGGGATAACCACATCTTCACTAAGAGCTACTGTGAGTTACAGACTGAATTGTCTCCCCTGAAATTCATATGAAGTCCTAATCTCCAGCACCTCCCTCAAAATACTACCCTATTGGGAGATAAGGTTGTTAAATAGGTAATTAAGTGAAAATGAAGGTGTCCTTATAAGAAGAGGAGATTGGGACACAAACACGCAGAGAAGACCATGAAAGGCAATGGAAGAAGGCGACTATCTACAAATCAAGAGAGACTGACCTCTAAAGAAATCAGCCCTGCTGACACCTTCGTCTCGGACTTCCAGTTTCCAGGACTGTGAGAAAATACATTTCTGTTGTTTAAGCCACACAGCTTTGTTATGGCAGCCCTAGTGGAGTAACGCACAGTGTCATGGTGATGGAGTAACCTAAACCCTCTAACCACTCAACGATTTGATCTCTGCTAGCTCGGGTGCTGGGGCCAAATTACACTGGCCTCTCCAGCTCTGCTCTCCTGACCTTTCTAGAAAGCTTATAATCAGAGCCCATCTGCTGGCTGATGTCTTCACCACACACACTTTACTGCAGGTAAATCCTCCCCATCTTGAGCTCAGGCATCTAAGAGCCTTACCCTCTTAAAATAGGCTCTGGTGAGTTAGAAACTGCCCCGCTGACTGAAGTCGCCAGCTCCCTGGCCCAGTTCTTAAACTTCCCTTCCCCTCTCTCGAGGTGGGAAATAGCTTGTTACTTGGAAAGGGCCATGCACTTTTTGCCCTTCTTGACTTTACTGTATGACAGGTATTATTAAAGACCCTGTTACATTAGCCCCTGTGTAACCATACCTGCAAGTGCTGCGTCAGTTGCATTAGCTGGAATTCTAAATTGACTGTTACAGCAGCACTAAAAATAGTGTGGGAAATGATGGAGTTTAGGGCAGTGCTTAATTAAGACTTCTGGATGTGGAGGCAGCCTGCTGCACAAGCCCTGTGAGCTGGGGTCATTCTCTTCTCCTCTCCCCTCTCCTCTTCTCCCCTCCCCTCCCCTCCCCTCCCCTCCCCTCCCCTCCCCTTGTCTCCTCTTCCTCCTCCTCCTCCTCCCTTCTTCTCCCTCCCCTCCCCTCCCCTCCCCTTGTCTCCTCTTCTTCCTCCTCCTCCTTCTTCTCCTCCTCCCTTCTTCTCCCTCCCCTCCCCTCCCCTCGCCTCCTCTCCCTCCCCTGCCTTCTTCTCCCCTCCCTCCCCTCCCCCCTCCTCACCTCCTCTCCCCTCCCTCCCCTCCCCTCCCCTCCCTTTCCTTCCTCTCTGTCCCTTCCTTCCTCTCTCGGTCTCTGTCTGTCTGTCTGTCTGTCTCTCTTTCTTCAGACAGGGTCTGTCTCCGACACCCAGGCTAGAGTGCAATGGTCTGATCACGGCTCACTGCAGCCTTGACTTCTTGGGCTCAGGTGATCCTCCCACCTCAGCCTCCCAAGTAGCTGGGACTACAGGCGCACGCCACCATGCCCGGCTAATTTTGTTTTTTATAGAGACGAAGCCTCTGTTGCTCAGGCTGGTCTTGAACTCCTGGGTCCAAGAAATCCTCCTGCTTTGGCCTCCCAAAGTGCTGCAGTTACAGGCATGAGCCCCTATACCTGCCCCATTCTCTAATTTTCTACAACTCCGTTTCCCTATCTGCAAAATGCAGCTAATAATCATAGTCAGTCATAGAGTCGTCGTGAAGTTGAGAGAGAAAATATGTGAAGCACAGGCTGTGTCTCACACAAACACTCAGGAAATGTTGATGAGCTGTTAGGATGATGACTTTCATAGTAAAGGCCTCACAGATCATTCAAGATTCCTTTATGCCCTCTGAATCAAGAGAGATGCATTAAATATTGGTGGTTAAGATCCGTATATTAGTTGTAAATTGCTCCATTTAGGTTTTCCAAAAATGGTAATCCATGTAAAGAAACTGTACGCAACCCCCATTTTTGAACAAAGAGGATTCTGCTCTTTATGGGTCTTTAAGCCCTTACATTAATGTCTTCTGGCTAATTTCCTTATATTATTTCAAACCAGAAGCTAAAATTGCATCCCTCTCTACTGCCTCTTCCCCCTTATCCTCTCCAAGAGGAGGGAACACTTACGTACTTGGTTCAGAATCTAGGAACCAGATGAGGCCAGTTTACGATGGGTTGGGCTGCTGCTGGTGAAGACTCAGTGTACAAGAGAGTGTGGTCTCTGCTTCCTCTCACCCCTGCCGCAGGCCTAAGCTGAGCAGGGCCTCTGCCTCCTGGGGCAGCCCTTACTGTCTTACTATCTTTTTCTTCTGTGGACCCTTCAAGGCCTTCAAGTCCTAGCTGGAAAGTGTAAGAGTTTACATTTCAGGCTTGGGCTAAGCAGGTGGGAGAGGCTCCTAGAAGCTGATCCTGAGTCCCCTGCTCCAGCCAGATTTCACTTCCAGTTTGCCATTGCCCTTCATAAGCCGATCAGTTCCGGAGGTGACGGAAAGGAGGGTGGACTGGCTCACTATTACGAAAACTGTAAACTCAGTTCCCTAACAAAGGAGTTTATAGCTGTTATTTCTGTAGCCAGTACCAAAATGAAAGCGGGAGTTTGGCCTGTACAAACAAACTCAGCTACCTGGTCATGTATGTCCAGACTGGTGTTCTACTGGGAAAATGAATATTTTCCCTGAGGCAGGAAAGGCTGGGCCTGCTGTAGCCTGGCAACTCCTTCTCTGTGGACAGAGCTTGCGCTTCTCTTCATTTTTCCTTTTACTTCCCCAAGGTAAACATGCAAGTAGACGGCTTCCCTTACTTTCATCCCCCAGGTCCCCTTTCCTGTTTTCTCTGGATTTTGTATTTAGAAGCAAAGCTTAAATCTCTGACAAATGCATCCAGCTGCAGTGTGAGAAGGCACTCACTGCAACAAAGAGAAGACGACTTCAAGTTTCAGTAGATACTTAATTTTTTGTTGTTGTTTTGTTTTTAGAGACAAGGTCTTGCTCTGTTACCCAGGCTAGAGTGCAGTGGCAGGATCATAGGTCACGGTAGCCTTGAACTTCTGGGCTCAAGTGATCCTTCTGCTTCAGCCTCCTGAGTAGCTGGGACTACAGGCACATGCCACCATGCCTTGGATAATTTTTCTTTCTTTCTTTTTTTTTTTTTTTTTTTTGTAGAGATGGGAGTCGTGCTGTGTTGCCCAGGCTGGTCTCGAACTCCTGGCCTCAAGCGATCCTCCCACCTCAGCCTCTTTAAAATTGTGAATGCAATAAGAAGATCTGGCATAAAGACATTAAGAAACTTGAGAGGAACAGGTGGAAATTTCTTCTGAATTACGTTCACTTCTCTCTGCTTCATTTATTCGTATCATTGTTACTTTTGCTCGCTAGTCATGTTTTTGAAGCAGCCACAAAAATTAATTGTTTCCTAATATTATTTCCACCTCCCCCCTCATCCACTTTTCATTGTGGAATTCTTTTCAGAGTACAGTTTGTGCTTCAAAATTCGGAGATACTGACGTGCACATAGGTTGCAGATGTCCTGGTCTCTCTGGGGGAATGGCTGAGGAGGGTGTTTCCTGTTGAGGACCAAATCACTTTTTTTAGAAAAAAAAAATGTGATTTCCATAGAGTTTTGGGGAACAGGTGGTATTTGGTTACGTGAGTAAATTCCTTAGTGGTGATTTGTGAGATTTTGGTGCACCTATCACCTGAGCAGTATAAACCACATCCAGTTTGTAGTCTTCTCACCCTTTCCGCCTGAGTCTCCAAAGTCCATTGTAACATTCTTATGCGTTTGCAGCCTTAGAGCTTAGCTCCCACGTATGCGTGAGAACATACAGTGTTTGGTTTTTCCATTCCTGAGTTACATCACTTAGAATAATATTATAGTCTCCAATCCCATTCAAGTTGCTGCAAATGCCATTAATGAATTCATTTTTATGGCTGAGTAGTATTCCATAGTGTATATATACCATAGTTTCTTTATCCATTACCCATGTGATGGGCATTTGGGCTGGTTCCACATTTTTGCAATTGCGAATTGTGCTGCTATAAACGTGTGTGCAAGTATCTTTTTCATATAATGACTTCTTTTCCTCTGGGTAGATACCCAGTAGTGGGATTGCTGGATCAAATGGTAGTTCTACTTTTAGTTCTTTAAGGAATCTCTACACTGTTTTCCATGGTGGTTGTACGCGTTTACATTCTCACCAGCAGTGTAGAAGCGTTACCTTTTCACCGGAACCACCCCAAAGTCTATTATTTTGTTATTATTATTATTTTTTGATTATGGCCATTCTTGCGGGAGTGAGGTGGTATTGCATTGTGGTTTTGATTTGCATTTTCCTGATCATGAATGATGCCGAGCATTTTTTCATATGTCTGTTGGCCATTTGTGTATCTTCTTTTGAGAATTGCCTATTCATGTCCTTAACCCACTTTTTGATGGGATTGTTTGCTTTTTTCTTGCTAATTTGTTTGAGTTCATTGTAGATTCTGGATATTAATCCTTTGTTGGATGTATAGATTGTGAGAATTTTCTCCCAGTCTGTGAGTTGTCTGTTTACTCTTCTGACTGTTCCTTTTGCTGTGCAAAAGCTCTTTAGTTTAATTAAGTCCCACCTATTTATCTTTGTTCTTACTGCATTTGCTTTTGGGTTCCCAAGTCACTTTTTGAAATATTCCCAGCACAGCTTTGGATGTGTCACTGGGCCACTGGACACAGGCATATCTCACAGAAAATAGAGCCGGGGAGAGTGAGAGAATAGGAGAGCTTTTCTGGAGAGGCAGCCCGGTTTAAATGTGAAATACACTTTGGTATACTGATTCATGCTCTACAGCTCTTGAATAAGAAAAAATGAGGTTTCAAAACAAGAAGGAGGGGAAGACTAGACAAAAGAGCTTGTTGCTTTATATGGTTTGGCTGTGTCCACACCCAAATCTCATCTTGAATTGTAGCTCCCATAATTCCCATATATTGTGGGAGGGACCCGGTGAGAGACAGTTGAATCATGGGGGCAGTTTCCCCCATACTATCCTCGTGGTGGTGAATAAGTCCCATGAGATCTGATGGTTTTATAAGGAGTTTCCTTTTTTTTGCTTGGTTCTCATTCTTGCTTGCCTGCCACCATGTAAGATGTGCCTTTCACCTTCCGCCATGATTGTGAAGCCTCCCCAGCCACATGGAACTGTGAGTCCATTAAACCTCTTTTTCTTTATAAATTACCCTGTCTTGGGTATGTGAAAATGGACTAATACATTGCCCCTTGGAAGACAGCTTTTCTCGGGGTCCTTCACTCAGAACTTCTCTGCCAACAGAGGTGGTGGGGGGTGGCATGTTTGATGTGTAGGCTTCAGAGGGATTGATAAGACCTGGTGACTAGCTGGCGTGCAGGTCTCAGTCCTTGGAGAGAAGGGGCAGTTGGAGGGAGGAAGGCAGAAATGATCTTGGCCGGGAGGATGTGTTGCAGTGGTTGGTGCAGGGAACAATCAAGGCTTTGTGGTCATGGATGCTGCGGGTGTGGCTGGAAGAGATCCTTAAGGGCCGTCTTGGGTGGAGGTTTGGAAGAAGAGTTGGCCTGACTACAACTCTACTTCAACCAAAGCATCTTTAGTTTGAGCTTTTAATATCTTGGGCCTGTCTGGCAGGCTTGTTTGAACAAACACTATGCATAAAATAAGCAAGAACCATTTCTTTCTTTTTTTTCTTTTTTGAGATAGAGTCTCACTCTGTTGCCCAGGCTGGAGTGCAATGGCGCGATCTCAGCTCACTGCAACCTCTGCCTCCTGGGTTCAAGCAATTCTTCTGCCTCAGCCTCCAAGTAGCTGGGACTACAGACACCTGCCACCATGCCCAGCTAATTTTTTGTATTTTTGGTAGAGACAGGGTTTCACTGTGTTAGCCAGGATGGTGTCGATCTCCTGACCTCATGATTTGCCCTCCTTGGCCCCCAAAGTGCCAGGATTACAGGCGTGAGCCACAGCACCCGGCCGCAAGAACCATTTCTTCTGAGGAATATTCCCAAGAAGCTCGAGGCTTGGTCATACTAATGACCCAACTAATTTTTGTATTTTTTGTAGAGACAGAGTTTCACCATGTTACCCAGGCTGGTCTCAAACTCCTGGGCTCAAGCCATCTGCCTGCCCCAGCCTCCGAAAGTGCTGGGATTACAGGCATGAGCCACAGCACCCAGCCACAAGAACCATTTCTTCTGAGGAATCCCAAGAGACCCGGGGCTTGGTCATTAGGAACAGCTGATCTTTGAGAAAAAAGTTGCACAAGGTGGACTTTGATATAGTTTGAATATCTGTACTTGCCAAAGTATGATTTTGAAATGTAATCCCAATGTTGGAGGTGGGGACTGGCGGGAGGTATTTGGATCATGGTAGCGGATCCCTTGTGGCTTGGTGCTGTCTTTGTAACAGTGAGTGAGTTCTTGCAAGATCTGGTCATTTAAAAGTATATGGCATCTTCCCCACTGTCTCTCTTGCTCTTGCTTTTGCCATGTGAAGTGCCTGCTCCTGCTTCACCTTCATCCATGACTGAAAGCTCCCTGAGGCTTTACCAGAAGCCAGGCAGATGCCGGCACTATGCTTCCTGTGTGGCCTCCAGAAATGTGAAGCCAATTCAACCTCTTTTTTTCATAAATTACCCAGTCTCAGGTGTTTCTTTATAATAGTGCAAGAATGGTCTAATACAGATTTGAACTTGATTTTTAAAATTAAAAAAATTTTTATTTAAAAAATTTTTTCAGACAGGGTCTTGCTTTGTCACCCAGGCTGGAGTGCAGTGGTGGTGTGATCATGGCACTCTGCAGCCTTAAACTCCTGGGCTCAAGCGATCCTCCCACCTCAGCCTTCCGAGTATCAGGGACTGCAGGTGTGCACCACCATGCCCAGCTAATTTTTGTATTTTTTGTAGAGACAGGGTTTCACCGTTGTTGCCCAGGCTGGTCTCAAACTCCTGGGCTCAAGCGATCTGCCTGCCCCAGCCTCCCAAAGTGCTGGGATTTTACAGGCATGAGCCACTGTGCCTGGCTTGAACCTGAATTTTAAATGCTAAGAATGCACAGAGTCCAAAGACACAAGATAGGCGGCCCGATTCAGAGGTAAGATCCTGCCCTTGTGTTTCTTGGAAGTTTTTTCATTTTTTGGTGTTTTAAAATTGAGATGTAATTTACATATAGAGTGAAATCCACAGATCTTAAATGTGGTTTGATTCGTTTGACAGACACATACATTTATGTAACCCACACTCTACCAATACATAAGACAATTTCATCATCTCAGAAATTCTCTTGTATCCCTTCCTAGTCAATCTTCCACATTCACCAGAAACAAGCACTATTTTGATATTTTTAGCCCTAGATTAGTTTTGCCTGCTCTAGAACTTTATGGAAATGAAATCATGCATATATATTCTTTTGTTTCTGTGTTTTGTTTTTCACTCAGCATTTTTTTTTTTTTGCATTTTTGTCAAGAGGTCTGCAGTCTTTTAAAAAAGAAGCAGAAAATAAATACGTTAGACTTGCCAGCCACCAGATCTCTGTAGCAACTACTCAACTCTGCTGTTGCAGCAGGAAAGCAGTGGAGACAATATGCAAATAACTGCATG
Organism: Macaca thibetana thibetana; assembly: GCF_024542745.1. Taxonomy (NCBI): domain Eukaryota; kingdom Metazoa; phylum Chordata; class Mammalia; order Primates; family Cercopithecidae; genus Macaca; species Macaca thibetana. The sequence goes on along the minus strand of NC_065580.1, from coordinate 131,973,548 downwards.
TGGCTATGTTTCAATAAAACTTTATTTACAGAAAACAGATGGCTGGTTTGCAGGCATAATTGGCTGACCTCGATATATGTTGTTTATCAGAAGTTTTGTTCCTTTTTATTGCTGTGTCGTCTTCTGTGTGTGGATCTGTCACAATTTATTTATCTGTTTTCCTTTGATGGACACCCAGACCATTTCAGTTTTTGGCTATTATGAATAAAGCAGCTGCGTTTGCTTTTATATATGACTTTTGTCTTCCTACATTTTCATTTCTTTTATAAGTACCTAGGAGTGGAATTACTGTGTCATAGGGTATGTATTAGGTTCTCTAGAGGGACAGAACTAGTAGGATAGATGTATATATGAAAGGGGATTTATAAGGAGAATTGACTCACAGGATCACAAGGTGAAGTCCCACGATAGGCCATCTGCTAGTTGAGGAGCAAGGAAGCCAGTATTGGCTCAGTCCCCAAAACCTCAAAAGTAGAGAAGCAGCCGACAGCGTAGCCTTCAGTCTGTGGCCAAAGGCCCAAGAGCCCCTGGCAAATCACTGGAGTGAGTCCAAGAATCCAAAAGCTGAAGAACTTGGAGTCTGATGTTCGAGGGCAGGGAGCATCCAGCACGAGAGAAAGATGAAGACTGGAAGACTCAGCAAGTCAACCTCTCCCACCTTCTTCTGCCTGCTTCATTCTAGCCATACTGGCAGCTGATTGGATGGTGCCCACCCCTATGGAGGGAGGGTCTGCCTCTCCCAGTCCACCGACTCAAATGTTAATCTTCTTTGGCAATGCCATCACAGACACACCCAGGAACAATACTTTGCATCCTTCAATCCAATTAAGTTGACATTCAATATTCACCATCACAGGGTAGGTGTATATTTAACTCTTTTTTTTTTTTTTTTTTTTTTTGGTGATAGAGTCTTACTCTGTCACCCAGGCTAGAATGCAGTGGCACAATCTCAGCTCACTATAGCCTCTGCCTCCCAGGTTCAAGTGATCCTCCCGCCTCAGCCTCCCAAGTAGCTAGGATTACAAGTGTGTGCCACTGTGCCCGGCTAATTTTTGTATTTTTAGTAGAGATGGAGTTTCGCCATGTTGGCCAGGCTGGTCTTGAACTCCTGACCTCAAGTGATCCACCTGTCTTGGCCTCCCAAAGTGCTGGGATTACAGGCATCAACCACTGCACCCAGCCCTATATTTAACTGTTAACTGCCAAATAAATTTACAAAATCATTTTAACATTTTTCACTTTTGCCTGCAACATAGGAGTGTTCTGGTTGTGCCTCATCCTTGCCAACATTTGGTGTTTTCAGTCTTTTTCCTGTTAGATATGGTAGTGGCAGTGGCATGGTAGCCCACGCGCTTCCTTGAATACTTCTTGACTGATGTGGTTACGTCACATGTGTTGTCTTTATTTCTGAGGTACCTGGAGAGGTGATCCTCTATGATTAACCTCTTCAGGCACTTAACAGCCTCTCTTTACACAAGCTCTGCATGAGTAAGTGGCATGTGTGCACCCAGAGTCTTTGAGAGACTGCATCTTGGTCTACCATCATCTACTATTTATTTATTTATTTATTTATTTATTTATTTTTGAGACAGGGTCTTGCTCTGTTGCCCAGGCTGGAGTGCAGTGGTGCCATCATTGCTAACTGCAGCCTTGACCTCCCGGGCTCAAGCTGTCCTCACAACTCTGCCTCCTGAACAGCCTAGACTACAGGCGCACACCACTATGCTCAGCTAATTTTTAAATTTTTAGAGGTGGGGTCTTGCCACATTGCCCTGGCTAATCTCAAACTCCTGGCCTCAAGCAATCTTCTTGCTTTGACCTCCCAAAGTGCTGGGATTACAGGTGTGAGCCACCACACTTGCCCCTCAAGTATTGCAATTGTCCACATGCATCAGATTTAACACTGATACCCATTTGTCTTTTTTTTTTTTTTTCGGTGCAAACATCCCCTTTCCAGGCTTTGACTCAGTGGAGGAGAGCTGGGAGAAGGTGTCAGCAGTGACATCATTTCTGGTTTTACAAATGCCAGGGTCCTTCCTCCTTCAGTGCCTGGAGACCAAGCCAGGCCCCATTTATCACAACACCCGGCCAACTCCTTCCTGCCATATGGCTGATTCTCCCCTGGGGGGAAGATTGAGAAAATAGACCCATATGCTGCTGTGATTCTGTTTGTGTTTGGATGTGGAGTTTAATTCGTGTCAGAAAATAGCACTATTCTTATTTCATTGATTTCCTTTTTGCTTCTTTTATAAAAGGAAAGAATGAAAGCTGGGGAATTGGCTACAGAAATAGCAAGTGAATAATAAAATAATGTGTTGTGGTCCACGTGCAGTTACAAAAAGGAATGGTGTTTTACTCTCTTTTGGTGCATACTGACCAAGAGCTATCCTGGTTTCTTGTATCGATGTGGTATTTTAGAGGTATCAAGCATTCTTGTATTCATTGTCTTACCTAGTTATAAAAGTAACCTTGCGAAGTGGGTGGTCCTTAGCCAGTCATCTGCTTTATTTATTTATTTATTTATTTATTTTTGAGACAGGGTCTTGTTCTGTCACCCAGGCTGGAGTGCAATGATGCAATCGGAGCTCACCGCAGCCTTGACCTCCTGGGCTTAAACGATCCCCCCACCTCAGCCTCCTGAGTAGCTGGGACTCCAGGTGCACACCATCATGTACCACCGTATCAAGCAGATATGATGTCCATGTCATAAATGAGGAATTTGACACTTACAGAGGTTTAGGAACTTGTCCCAGACAACTGAGCTTGGACTGCGGTCCTCATTGAATAGTTACTTGAAATTCTCAATTTCTTGGTTTGTCACCAGATATTTCACGGCACACATTTTTCGCCACCTGGGAAAAGGGTATATGGGATCTTAAGAAAAGGATAGGGGAGTTAGAGCATCATGGTCAAATAATGCTATTCTCTGACAGATACACTATTGGAACTGGAGGAGGGAGAAGGAATAGGTAGGTTTTGGGGAAGATAACTTTATACAGAGATTCACCCATGTCAGAGCCTGACACTGGTGGTATTGCTGATGAGTGAGGACATGGAGTTGGCAGGGTGACAGCCTGGGCCCTGAGCACCTGTGTGTCCCTGACTAAGCCACTCCATCCCTCTATTCCTCAGTTTTTCATCTGCAAAATTGGGTTCTTACATATGATCTTCTTTCTCCTTTCCAGCTCCAAACTTTATTCATTACCAAAAGCAACTTCATTTTCTCCCCTTTGGTTACTCCCTTGAATTAAAGCATGCTACCTTGGTGGAGTTACACCAGAGCCCTTCAGCATCACGGTGCTGTCTCAGGTTTGTACAGCCCTGTTGGAGCAAAGTCTTTAAGGAAATGGATGGACCGAGGGATGGATAAGAGCCAGACACTGCCGCAGTGTCTGGAGGCACCATCCGACCACGGCTTCTCATCATTACACTCATCTTTAGATTCCTGGATGTGAATTGATGTAGAAATATGTCTGTCTCGCACCTAGCTTTGGCTGGGGGTTGATGGCATAAGTGGGGAGGCAATAGTAGCTAATATGTATATGCATGTCTATTCTGTGTCTGCCACTTGCTGATAACTTTACAGACATTACCTTGTTATATCTTCAAAACAACTGTAAAGAATGAGCAGAATGATGAACCCCTTTTATGGATGCAGCTTCCTACTGAAGCTGTTGCCTAAATCTGGAGACTGTGATTTTTTTTTTTTTTTTTCTCCAGATGAAGCCTCTCTCTGTTGCCCAGGCTGGAGTGCAGTGGCATGATCATAACTTAGTACCACCTCGACCTCCTGGGCTCAGGAGATCCTCCCACCTCAGTCTCCTGTATGTGGGGCCACAGGCACGTGCCACCATGCTTGGCTAATATTTTAATTTTTTTTGTAGAGATGAGGTTTCACTCTGTCACCCAGACTGGAGTGCAGTGGTGCAATGATAGCTCGCTGCATCCTTGAACTCCGGGGCTCAAGTGACACTCTCTCCTCAGCCTCCTAAGTAGCTGGGATTGCAGGCACACACCACCATCCTTGGCTAATTTTTAATTTTTTTTGTAGAGATAAAGTCTTGCTGTGTTGCCCAGCCTCATCTGGAACTTCGCTCAAGCGATCCTCCCACCTCATCCTCTCAAAGTGCTGGGATTACGGGTGTGAGCCACTGCACCCAGCCGAGCCTATCATCTTAACCATTATTTAATGAGTAGCCATAGATTAATAAAAATACGTAAGCCAATGTTTCTTGACACTTGTGACCAGCCCCCAATAAAAATCTTGCATACTAACTCCCTAATGAGCTTCTCTAATGGGAAATGCTTCTCATGTTGTCAGAACAGTTTGCTGGAGGGATTAGCAGCATCCCCTGTGACTTCACTGGGGTAGGACTCGTGGGAGCTTGCACGCAGTGTCCTCCAGACCTCCTCCCATGTGCCTGTTCCCTCTGCTGCTGCTTTGTTTTTTTTTTTGAGACAGGGTCTTGCTCTGTCGCCTAGGCTGGAGTGCAGTGGCACAATCTTGGCTCCCTGCAAACTCCGCCTCCCAGGCTCAAGCAATTCTGCTGCCTCAGTCTCCCCAGTAGCTGGGATTCCAGGCACCCGCCACCAAGCCTGGATAATTTTTTGCATTTTTAGTAGAGATCGGGCTTCATCATGTTGGCCATGCTGATCTCGAACTCCTGACCTCAGGTGATCCACCTGACTCGGCCTCCCAAAGTGTTGGGATTATAGGCGTGAGCCACCGTGCCCGGCCCCCTCTGCTGCTTTTGTTTTGACTCCTCCACTTGTAATAAATCAGAGCCACGAGTACAATGTGCCGAGTCCTTTGACTCCTCCAACTGAATTATTGACCTGGGGGTGGTCTTGGGGACTCCCAGAATACCTCAGTTGAAAACCTGGTTATGCTACTTGATAGTGTGTGGCTTTGAGACTGTTGCTTAATTAAAAAAAAAAATTGTTTTTGTTTTTGAGACAGAGTCTTGCTGTGTTGCCCAGGTTGGAGTGCAGTGGCGTGATCTTGGTTCAAATGATCTTGGTTCACTGCAACCTCTGCTTCCCAGGCTCGAGCAGTTCTCCTGCCTGAGCCTCCCTAGTAGCTGGGACTACAGGTGTGCGCAGTGATACCCGGCTAAATTTTGTATTTTTAGTAGAGACGGGGTTTCCCCATGTTGGCCAGACCGGTCCCAAACTCCTGACCTCAAGTGATCCGCCTTCCTTGGCCTCCCAAAGTGCTGGGATTACAGGTGTGAGCTACTGTGCCCTGCCAATTTTTTTTTAAAAAGTTTATTTTTAATTTCTGTGGGTACATAGTAGGTGTATATATATTTATATAGTACATGAGATACTTTGATTGAGACGTGCAGTGTATAATAATCCCATCATGGAGAATGGGGTATCCCTCCCCTCAAGCATTTATCCTTTGTGTTACAAACAATCCAATTATTACTCTTTTGGTTATTTTAAAACATACAATTAAATTGTTATTGATTATGGTAAACCTGCTGTGCTTTTAAATACTAGGTCTTATTCATTTTATCTAATTATATTTTTGTACCCATTAACCATCCCCACTTTCCTCCACCCCCATCCCCCCACCTTCCCAGCCTCTGGTAACCATCCTTCTACTCTCTTATCTCCATGAGTTCAATTGTTTCCATTTTTAGCCCCCACAAATAAGGGAGAATGAGCAATGATTATCTTTCTGTGTCTGGCTTATTTCATTTAACATAATATCCTCCAGGTTTATCCATGTTGTTGCAAATGACAGGGTCTTATTTCTTTTTAGGGCTGAATAGTACTGTACTGTGTATATGTACCAAGATTTTCTTTATTCATTCATCTGTTGATGGATGATTATGTTGCTTTCAAATTTCCTTATTTATTGTAATCTTCTGTAAAAAGGGGATGCAGGCCGGGTGCGGTGGCTCATGCCTGTAATCCCAGCACTTTGGGAGGGTGAGGTGGGTGGATCACCTGAGGTCGAGAGTTTGAGACCAGCCTGGCCAACATGGTGAAACCTTTTCTTTACTCAAATTACAAAAAATTAGCTGAATGTGGTGGTGGGCACCTGTAATCCCAGCTACTTGGGAGACTGAGGCAGGAGAATCACTTGAACCCAGGAGGCGGAGGTTGCAGTGAGTTGAGATTGTGCCATTGCATTCCAGCCTGGGTGACAGAGTGAGAGTCTGTCTCAAAAAAAAAAAAAAAAGAAAAGAAAAGAAAAGAAAATGATGTAAATACCAACTTCAAGTGGATATGGTGTGGGTTAAATGAGAAATATGCACATAGTGGCCCCCAACAAATGTTGGTTCTTTCCTGCTATCCCATCCAAAAGCAGTAACTAACCAAAATGGGTGTAGTGAGTATTTGCGCATTGCTGCAGTAACAGAAAGACCTTCAGTTTCTTGGCATCATTTCCTTCATTCATTGAATTATTTTCCATGCTCTTTGCTGACCTAGACTCTACTTACTAAACATGGTCCTTAGATAGAGAGATCGAGAAGAAGCCAAAGTCTTTGAGCTTCCAGGATTTTCTCCGGAGACAGCTAACCTGGACTACCAGTAAGTGGTCAACACTAGCAGTAAGGGACTGAAACCAACACAGACCTGTAAGAATGAAGAACCTCCTAATTAACGATGCTCTAGCTTGGGAAGATAGGTACTTCGGATTGACAAACCATTTTAGTCTTGGTTTCTGCACGTGGTGTGGCTGAACATTCAGAATCAAAACAATTTTCATTTCATTTCATCTAGAAGGTCTCTATGTTTTCTTTTAAAGAGACTGCATTTTTGCTTCTCTCTCTCCCCACAAAAAGAAATCTGGTCAGAACTAAGTACATTCCCTTCATTTATGTGTTGGCTGCCATGGTTCATAAACTTTAGTAGGTTTCAGAATCACCTGGAGAGCTTGTTGAAACATGAATTGCTGGCACGATCCTCAGAATTTCCGATTCCTTAGGTCTTGGCGGGGCTTGAGATTTTGCCTTTCTAAACTGTTCCCAGTTCATGTTGATGCTCTTAGTCCTGGATAATACTTTGAGAACCTCTGTGTAGCCGCGGCCTCTATCACAGCGTATCTGGGCCCTGACTGAGATACATCTCTTATCTGTCAAGAATGACTCATTTAAGCACCTCACTACGCTGCATGTACTTTGATTAAGTGGTCAAGGGAGTGGCTAAAGCTGAATTTATAAGGCAAGGAGCCCTGAAATTCCTTCTTTGAAAGATCTCACAAATGATCTATTTATTTTTCATGGGATGACTTTCCAAATCTTTGGTTTGCTTTCCTATTTGGCTTGTGTTAGAACACTAGTGTTCCTAAAGTTGTAATTTTTATAACCCAATGGCATATGTAAGTGGTTTGCACAGGTTCTTGTGGATTAGGATTTCTAATCATCCATTATCTGTCTCTCCACTTGTCCACTCACCCACTCACCCATTCATCCATCTGTTTACCCTTACCCTCTCTGTCCCACTCATCTATCCACACGCACATCCATCCACTCACCCCATCCATTCGTCCATCCATCCATCCATCCATCCATCCATACATCCATCCATCCGTCCGTCCATCCATCCATCCTACCTACCCATCCACTCATCAATCCATTCATCTGCTCACCTGATCCACCCACCCACCCACCCACCTACTCATTCGTCACTCACCCCATCCACCCATCTGTCCGTCCATCCATCCATCCACTCATCCATCCCTCCATGGGTCCACCCACCCTCCCGTGCACTCATCCATTAGCTCACTCCATCCATCCATCCACCCACTTATCTATCCGTATATATATTCATCCATCATTCATCCATCCAACATAACATACTTATAGACTATAGAGATACAAAGAAAAACAAGACCATGTCCCTATCCTCAAGGAGTTTACGGTACTGTAATAGAAGCTCTTCTTTTTTGTCTTCCTTACAGAAAAGTGCATTTCTTGCTTTCTAGTGAGTTGAGATAATAGTTAAATCCATTAAATTAATATTGACCTTTCTTGTAAACACACATCTCCTCAGAAAATGTTTTGAGAAATCTGCTGACTTCTTGAAGTAAAGGCACAAATGTCTTTAACCCAGTACCTTTTGTTGAAAATCAATTCCTTTCAGGGAGGCGTTTCATAGCCTCTTGGTGGTGATGACAAGAAGGTTTCCTCTGAATAAGTATGGTATGTTTTAGAAAGTTCTGCCACGTTATCAGGTTGGCTTGAAAGCTCCATGTCTGTATCAGTAAGCCTGGCCCGTGGCTTTGTGCAAGATGTTTGTAGACGGTGTGTTTGTATTGATGAAGCGTCTGCTCTGAGTCAGCCTGCACTGCATACTCAACCATTAGTGAGCACCCTTGTAAATAATTCTAGGCCACCTTCCTTGGGATCCTTTGACCAGACGTTTTTGGCGTTTACTACTAGGTGCGGTAATAATCCAGGTGACTGCATGTCCACTGGTGTAAACTGCTTTAATGGTTCCTAGAGGCTGGATTTTAAGTGTTACAATCACTCTCTGCATCCCTTCATCCTGCTAAAGTGTTTAAAAACTTGAGATATAAACTTTTCTTAAAATACCTGAATTATTTTCATCTCTCCTTGTCCTAGTTCCATCTTTATTTAAACACATGGAGCTCTTTGCGTGGTTATAGTCATTACGGATATTCAATTTTTTTCTGCTTTTCTCACATTACATTATTTAGTAAATGTTCTTTCCTGCTCCTACATAGCTATGATAACTCTATAATAGTGCACGGTTTAATGTACCTTTATTGCTTTTCCATTTTCTATCACTAGTTATTAGGTCATTTCTATTTTTTTTTAAATAATGAATGCTTCTATACCTACCATCTAGACTCAGAAAACAAAACAAAACTCTTTTTTCCTTCTTTAAAATAATTACTTACATACATTTATATGATATTTATATATATTATTATTTTTATTATATTTATAAACACTCGCGATATAGTCAGACTTTCTTCCCAAAGAATTCAGGCAATTCAGTTATCTCTGTGCCAAAATTGGGCTTAATGGTTTTTCTTTGTTTTTCTAATTCAGTAATTTTAAAGAGTGTGCCCACTGTTTTGATTTGCATTTCTTTAATTACATCATTAAATCCATTTTCAGTAATTGGCTTATTAAAGGACTTCTGTTTATGTGTTTGTGTATGTGCTGGAAACTGGTACCATATTTTTTCTTTGTATGAGGTATGTATATATAATTTGTGTGTGCATGCGTGTGTGGATTAATACTATACATGTGTGGATTTTCCAGTGATACTGCTTTTCTTTTCATGTGTTTTTTTCTGGCTTCATAATATTGATGCCTGCTGAGAACTCAAATATTTATTGAATGAATGAATGTTTATCTTTGCTTTGAGTCTCTTCTGTTACAAACATTCAAAACTCTTACATGAGAGGACAGTGTTCTTTGTTTTATTCCAGATTTTCTTATTTGATTTGTGAAATTTAGCTTATTTTTTGGCGATGAAATTTAGATTGGATACAGATCTAAGTTTATTTTTCTCCATTTTTTTGGTTTGATTTCTGTCCTAATTCATGAAATTATATTTTATTTTACTTTGCCAGTTTTTACTTTCTTGAGACAGAGTCTCGTTCTGTTGCCAGGCTGGAGTGCAATGATGTGCTTTCGGCTCACTGCAACCTCCGCCTCCTGGGTTCAAGCAGTTCTCCTGCCTCAGCCTCCCGAGTCGCTGGGATTACAGGCGCGCACCACCAAGCCCAGCTAATTGTTGTTATTTTTAGTAGAGACGGGGTTTCACCATGTTGGCCAGGCTGGTCTCGAACTCCTGACCTCAGGTGATCCACCAGCCTCAGCCTCCCAGAATGCTGGGATTACAGGCATGAGCCACTGCGCCTGGCCTACTTTGCCAGTTAAATTCTTTAAACATTTGGGATCTATGTCTGGGATGACACTTCTTTCTCAGTGATCTGTGACTTGGTTTTAAGGTATTTTTTACTCCTTATGACATGTTCATTTCAAACATATAATATTCAATGAAGAAAATCCTCTTTTATTCTTTCCCCCAAAAAATACCCAAATAGTATTTTTTCTTTTTTTTTCTGTTTTAAATTGCATTTTACATAAAACAATATAAACAAGCAATGAAAAGTTTTCCAGGGCAAAAGCAGTATAAAGTGCAGACCTTTATTCTGTAGCTTCAGTGAAATATAATTAGATAAATTTTAATTAAATTAAAATAATTCATCACACAGACAATATTATAACAATGGTAAAGAAAAGAAAGTGAAATTTTCACCCACAGTCACCCGTAAGTTTTTTCAGCTGTACACACTTCTGTTTAAACCTTCAGTTTAAAGGTATACGAAGTCTGCATTGTTTTAATTATAGCTTAGCTCTAGTTGCATATTTGCAATTTTTCATATAACTTGATGTCACAAAGATTTTTTCCATATTAATATTTTTCTTTTTAAAAATGTAGTTGAATTAAACATTTAATTAACAAGTAATGATTGTATATATTTATGAGGTACACTGTGATGTTTTAATATCTATATACATGATGGAATGATTAAAGCCATCTAATTAACATGTCCATCATTGCACATACTTATTTATGGTGAGAACATTTAAAACCTAATCTCAGCAATTTTCAAATATGGGATACATTATTATTAACTATATAGTCACCGTGCTGTGCAAGATATCTCCAAAACTTATCCCTCCCGTCAAACGGAACCTTTGTAACAAACCCCCACGGCCACTGCTGCCAGCCTTTGGTAAACACCATTCTATTCTCTGCTTCTATAAGTTTGACTTTTTTAGATTCCACGTATAAGTGAGATTACGCAGTATTTGTCTTTCTGTACCTACTGTTTTCACTTAGATTAATGTCCTCCAGGTTCACTCATGTTGTTGCAAATGACAGGATTTCCTTCTTTATAAAGGCTGAATAGTGGGTATATGTGTAATACACACACACACACACACACACACACACACACACACACACACCCCATTTTCTTTCTCCGTCATCCACTGATGGTCACTTAGGTTGATTCTGTGTCTTGGCTATTGTGAGTAGGGCTGCAATGAACATGACAGTGCTGGTATCTTTTCAATATACAAGTTTGGGTCCAATGGATATGTACCCGGACGTGGGATTGCTGGATCATATGGTGGTTCCATTTTTAATTTTTTTTTTTTTTGAGACGGAGTCTCACTGTGTTGCCCAGGCTGGAGTGCAGTGGCGAGATCTCTGCTCACTGCAAGCTCCGCCTCCCGGATTCATGCCATTCTCCTACCTCAGCCTCCCAAGTAGCTGGGTCTACAGGTGCCCGCCACCACGTCTGGCTAACTTTTTTTTTTTTTTTTTTTTTTTGTATTTTTAGTAGAGACAGGGTTTCACAGTGTTCACCAGGATGGTCTTGATCTTCTGATCTCATGATCCGCCTGCCTCGGCCTCCCAAAGTGCTGGGATTACAGACGTGAGCCACCATGCCCAACCTCATTTTTAATTTTTTGAGGAGTCTCCATACTGTTTTCCATAGTGGCTGTATTAATTTTCCATTCCCACCAATAGCATACCAGGGTTCCTTTTTCTCCACATCCAACATTTATCTTTCGTCTTTTTTAAAACAGCCATTCTAACAGATGTGAGGTAAAAATCTCATTGTGTTTTTAATTTGCATTTCCCTGATGATTAATGCTATTGGGCATTTTTTAATATACTTGCTGGCCATTTGTATCTCTTCTTTTGAGAAATATCTATTCAGATTCTTTGTCCATTTTTAAAATTAGGTTGTTTCTTTGCTCTTGAGCTGTTCAAGTTCCTTATACATTTTGGATATTAACCCCTTGTCAGGGGTATGGTGTATTAGTCTATTCACACACGGCTATAAAGAAATACCTGAGACTCGATAATTTTTAATAAAAGAGATTTAATTGGCTCATGCTTCTGCAGGCTTTACAGCAAGTGTAGTGCTGGCATCTGCTCAGCTTCGGGGGAGGCCTCAGGAAGCTTTTAATCACGGCAGAAGGCAAAGGGGTAGCTGACATGTCACATGACATTTGGTGGAGCAAATGAGAGAGTGGACCAGGAGGTGCCACACACTTTTAAATGACAAATATCCAAACCGTGTCATATGGTTTTCACATTATTTTCTCCCGGTCCATGGGTTGTCTCTTCACTCTGTTGATTGTTTACTTTGCTGTGCAGAAGCTTTTTAGTTTGATGCAGTCTCATTTGTTGATTTTTGCTTTTGTCATCTGTGCTTTTGGGTTCATATTTAAAAAATTCATTGTCCAGACCAATGTCATGTTTTGTTCTAGTAGTTTAAAAGTTCCAGGTATTATGTTCAAGTGTTTAATCCATTTTGAGTTGATTTTAGTATATGGTGTGAGAAAAGGATCCAATTTCATTCTGCTTATGGATATCCAGTTTTCTCAACACCATTTATTAGAGACTGTCCCTTACTCATTGTGTGTTCTTGGCACCTTTGTTGTAAATTCATTGACTGTTAATGTGTGTGTTTATTACTGAGCTCTCTGTCTGTTCCATTGGTTGATGTGTCTGTTTTTATGCCAGTACCATGCTGTTTGGATTACTGTAGCTTTGTACTATATTTTGAAATCAGGTAGTGTGATGCCTCCAGCTTTGTTTTGTTTGCGTGAGATTGTTTGGGTATTTGAGTCTTTTGTGGTTCTATGCAAGTTTTAGGATCAATTTTTCTTTTATTTTTGTAAAAATGTCATTGGAATTTTGATAGGGATTGCATTGAATCTGTAGATTGCTTTGGATGGTATGGACATTTTAACAATATTAATTTTTCCAATTTTTGAACATGGAGTGTCTTTTCTTGCTTTTTCTTTTTTTTTTTTTGAGTCAGAGTCTCACCGTGTTGCCCAGACTGGAGTACAGTGGCACAATCTTGGCTCACTGTAACCTCCGCCTCCTGGATTCATGCAATTCTCCTGCCTCAGCCTCTCAAGTAGCTGGAATTATAGGCACCTGCCACCATGCCTAGTTAATTTTTGTATTTTTAGTAGAGATGGGGTTTCACCATGTTGGCCAGGCTGGTCTCGAACTCCTGACCTCAAGTAATCTACCCTCCTTTTTGTATTTTTAGTAGAGACGGGGTTTGTCCATGTTGGCCAGGCTGGTCTCAAACTCCTGACCTCAAGTGATCCACCTGTCTTGGCCTCCCAAAATGCTGGGATTACATCTTTTCATTTACTTGTGTCTTCTTTAATTTCTCTTGTCAATGTTTTATTTTCAGTGTACAGATCTTTTGTCTTCCTGATTAAATTTATCCCTAAGAATTTTATGTTATTTTTTACTTTTTACTATTTTTTTTTTAGACGGAGTCTCGCTCTGTTGCCAGGCTGGAATGCAGTGGTGTGATCTTGGCTCACAGCAGCCTCCGCCTCCCAGGTTCAAGTGATTCTCCTGCCTCAGCCTCCCGAGTAGCTGGGACTACAGGTGTGCACCACCATACCCAGCTAATTTTCATATTTTTAGTAGAGACAGGGTTTCATCATGTTGGCCAGGATGGCCTCAATCTCTTGACCACGTGATCCACCTGCCTCAGCCTCCCAAAGTGCTGGGATTACAGATGTGAGCTACCGCTCCCGGCCACTTTTTACTTTTTCTTAGAGACAGGTCTCAGTGCAATGACATTCATTGCAGCCTCGAACTCCTGAGCTCAAGCCATCCTTCCATCACAGCCACTCTAGTACCTGGGAATACAGGCAGGCTCCACCACATGCTTGACTGATTTTTAAATTTTGTGTAGAGATGGGGTCTTGTTATGTTGCCTAGGCTGGTTTTGAATTTTTTTTTGATGCTACTATAAGTGAGATTGTTTTCTTGATTACTTTTTCAGAGGATTCATTGTTAGTGTACAGAAATGCTGAATTCAGTAGAGTTTCAGGATATTGCATCAAAACACAGGATTTCTCTATATTATTATGCTTTAGGTGATTATTGTTTTACATGACTCTTTCATTGAGTTAGGATTTAATAATTCTAAGCAGTTCCTTTGATTGAATAGTAGGTTGTTTCTAACAATTTGCTGTGATAGATTATACAGTAACAAACTTTGCAGTGCAGATGGCTGCTTTTTGTTGAGAATGATTTCTTTTTGATATGTCACTGAGCCACTGCATGTAGTCACATGGGTATTTATACAAATTACCAAATTGCTTTGCCAACTACAGAATATATATATATATATTTGACGTGTATGCTTGTCAAATAAATGTATGAGATGTGTGTGTTCATGTGTGTATATACATGAGGTGTGGGTGTATATATGAGGTGTGTGTGTACATGTGTACATATGTGTGTGTTTATATATAAAAATATATATTATATGATATATAAAATATAGATTATATATAATATATAAAATACATATTTTACATTATATGTATTTTATATATAATATATAAAATACATATTTTACATTATATGTATTTTATATATGTATTTTATATGTATTTTATATTATATATAATAATATATAATATATAAAATATATATAATATATAGTTAAAAAATATATATATATAAAAGCCACTCTAGTAGCTGGGAATACAGGCACGCTCCACCACACGCTTGACTAATTTTTGAATTTAAAATTTTTAAATATATATGTAAAAAAATTTTTTTTTTTTTTTTGAGACGGAGTCTCGCTCTGTCGCCCAGGCTGGAGTGCAGTGGCCGGATCTCAGCTCACTGCAAGCTCCGCCTCCCGGGTTTACACCATTCTCCTGCCTCAGCCTCCCGAGTAGCTAGGACTACAGGCGCCGCCACCTCGCCCGGCTAGTTTTTTGTATTTTTTAGTAGAGACGGGGTTTCACCGTGTTAGCCAGGATGGTCTCGATCTCCTGACCTCATGATCCACCCGTCTCGGCCTCCCAAAGTGCTGGGATTACAGGCTTGAGCCACCGCGCCCGGCCAAAAATATTTTTTAAATATATATATTTTATGTATTTATATATATATAAAATGACTTAATCAGCAAAGTGAAGGGTAAGGATGCCTGGGTGGGTTGGGGTAGGGAGGTAGGGTACATGTCATGCCATGTGGACTGCCTGAGCAAGGGCTTCCGGAGGCAAAACACAACAAAACACAATATTCCACTATGGGTAAGTGTCACCTGCACCTGGAGTTTGGGAGAGCATAGTGAGAAATGAGCTAAAATATATATATATAATAAAATATATAATATATATTATAAAATATATAATAGAAAAATATATATTATATATTTATATGTATATTATATATAAATTATATATTATATATAAATAAAATAAATTTACATAAAATATATACCATTATATAATTTTATATGATATATATTTTTATATAACAAAATATATATTTTATATAATTTTATATGTGTATAAAATATATACATTTATATATGAACACACACCAAGTGGTTGTCTTGTGCTCATGAATTTGTACTCATAAATTCAGCTCTGTATGTGAAGTGTGCTCAGCAGCACCTGGGCAGGGCACTTAACCCCATCTAGATCTCCCACCTTCCCAGTCCATGGACGCTTTCTGCCAGCGGTGGTGATGAATTGGCCACGTGAACCACGAGAATAGAATAGCATCATGATTCATGGCATGGTCTCCCCTGACTTGGTCAGAGGCAGCGGGAGAAGCAGTGGTGCTCAGAGCCTCTTGAGTGTGGAAGCCCGTGTTCATCGTTTTGTAAATAAGTCACATGCTACCCTTTGCAATACTACTTTGTAAGGTGGAAACCCACTTCCCAAATTGCTTTCCAGATATTTCCTCAAGGTAGTGAGGATCCTAATTATTAATTACTTGATTTGCAGGCTTTTCTTAATATGATTATATTTCTGTAAGGTGTAGGGGAAGTTTTACTGTCAGGGCGACCAAAATGGTGGGTTTCTAGTGCAGTTTTGATGAAGACCTCTACTTGATCAGGGTCTCGTACTTCTGTGGCTAAAGGAATGCAGACCATATCTGGATTCTCCTATTTTCTCTGTCTTCCACTGTCTGCACAAGGTACCCCTTTTCTACTCAAGACTGATCAGTAGGTTGGGCGTGGTGGCTCACGCCTGTAATCCCAGCACTTTGGGAGGCCGAGACAGGCGGATCACGAGGTCAGGAGATCGAGACCATCCTGGTGAACATGGTGAAACCCCGTCTCTACTAAAAATACAAAAAAATTAGCCACGCATGGTGGCGGGCGCCTGTAGTCCCAGCTACTCGGGAGGCTGAGGCAGGAGAATGGCGTGAACCCGGGAGGCGGAGCTTGCAGTGAGCCGAGGTTGCGCCACTGCACTCCAGCCTGGGTAACAGAGCGAGATTCAGTCTCAATCAATCAATCAATCAATCAGTCAATAAAATAAAAGACTGATCAGTAGCAGAATCAACCAGCCTCACTTTTTGCTTTTCTTCTCGTCAGAGAGCCCTTTCCTGAATTTTGCCATTGATCAATTGTGTTGTGTTAAGTAAACCACATATGTTTATATTTTAATGTGCTCTCAATGGTCTTCTCATCTTTAACTTGTAAGTTTAAATCATGTCCCTTTGCTGTGCTACCTTATCTTTGGTTTTATTTTATTTTTGATGTTATTTATTATTATTGCATTACTACCCTCTTCTCTCCTTTCTGCCCCCATGTCCTTCTCTTCTGTTACGTGAAGCTGGATAATTTAGTTTGCCTTTGTCTTTTATAGTGAAGTGGGAGGTAGATACTCTATTTCATTCTTCTACTGCTATGCAGTACCAGCTAAAATGACTTAATCAGCAAAGTGGAGGGTAAGGATGCCTGGGTGGGTTGGGGTAGGGAGATAGGGTACATGTCATGCCATGTGGACTGCCTGAGCAAGGGCTTCTGGAGGCAAAACACCACATTCCACCATGGGTAAGTGTCACCTGCACCTGGAGTTTGGGAGGGCATAGTGAGAAATGAGCTGAGACCCACTCACCAGTCCTTGGGGGCCTTGTGTGCCCATTTATGAGTGTAGACTTGATCTTGAAGACACTTGGAGCTCAACCATCAGCATTTTTCTGAAATGGAGTTCGTTGAAGGCGGTTTTGTGGGCATTATATTTGCCATGGGATTTGTGATGGGTCCAATATTTAGAACCACTGGTGTATACAAGCAATGAGGTGGACACATGTCTGTAATTTCTTTTCTTCCTTCTTTCTTTCTTTCTCTTTCTTTCTTTCTTTCTTTCTTTCTTTCTTTCTTTCTTTCTTTCTTTCTTTCTTTCTTTCTTTCTTTCTTTCTTTCTTTCTTTCCTTCCTTCCTTCCTTCCTTCCTTCCTTCCTTCCTTCCTTCCTTCCTTCCTTCCTTCTTTCTTTCTTTCTTTCTTTCTTTTCTGTTTCTCTCTCCTTCCTTCCTTCCTCCCTCCCTCACTCCTTCCCTACCTCCCCCCCCTCCCCCTCCTCCTCCCCCTCCCCTCCACCTCCTCCTCCCCTCCCCTCTCTTTTTTTGAGACAGGGTCTCACTCTGTTGCCCAGGCTGGAGTGCAGTAGCATGATCACAGCTCACTGCAGCCTTAACCCCCCTGGGTGCAAGTGATCCTCCCACCTCAGCCTCCCAAGTCGCAGGGACTAGTCATGCCACCGCTGTGACTGGCTGATTTGTGTATTTTTTGAAGAGATGGGTTTTCCCCATGTTGCCTAGGCTAGTCTTGAACTTCTGGACTCAAGCGATCTGCCTGGCTTGGCCTTTCAAATTGCTGGGATTACAGGCATGAGCCACCACACCCGGCCCATGGCTATAATTTTGAATTAAATGTGATGTTTCTCAAAACACAACAGATGCCTGCTCCCACAGTGAGACTGATAAAAGAGAGACGGAACTTCCCATTCACAGATTACTATAACCAAAAATCTCAGCCAGACCTACTCAGTGCAGACAGATACCCGTCTAGAAACACTAATGGCATAGCCTTTACATTGTATTTGTTTTAACTTAACAGATGCTTTTTTTCTTTTTTTCTTCTTTTAAGAGATAGGTTATCTCTCTGTTGCCCATGCTGGCGTGCAGTGGTGTGATCATAGCTCACTGTAGTCTTGACCTCCTGGGCTCAAGTGGTCCTCCATCTCAGCCTCCAGGGTAGCTGGGACTACAGGTGTATTTGTCTGCCTTGAGTAGGTCTGACTGAGACTTTTGGTTATATTTTTGGTAGAGATGAGGTCTTGTTATGTTGCCCAGGCTGGTCTCGATCTCCTAGACTCAGGCTATCTTCCCGTCTTGACCTCCCAAAGTGCTGGTACTACAGGCGAGAGCCACTCCACCTGGCCACAAGTGCTTCTAAAAATCATATAATGTATTAATATTTTAATTTTTTTCTAGTAAGAAGTTTCTGTATTTTAATGATATGATATGGGCTTCTAGGAATGGAATCTCCGCTTATAACATTACACTCAGAGGAAACAAATAATTGATTTATAATTACTTGATTTGCTACCTTTGTCCAGTAATTGATTAGGTTAGGGGTTGGCAGACTTCTCCTGAAACGGGCTGGAGAGTAAGTATTTTCAGCTCTGTGGGCCATATGGTCTCTGTCATAACTATACAACTGTGCCACTGCAGCGTGAAAGCAGGCATAGACACCTCATAAACAAATGAGTGTGGCTGTGTTCCAACCAAACTTTATTTTTGGAGAGTAAAATTTGAATTTTATGTAATTTCCATGTGTCGCAAAATATCATTCTTTTTTGAATGTTTTTCAATCCTTTACAAATGCAAAACCATTCTTTGCGTGAGGGCCTTTCAAAAACAAGGCAGTGGGCCAGATTTGGACCACAGTTTGGCAGTCTGTTCCTCAGGTCACAATTTAGGGTTGTAGAGCTGTGATTTACTTAGCAAATTCTATGTGCTGGGTACTGGAGTGTATGCTTTCCATATATAGGCTTACATAATCTTCACAAAAACTCTAATTATATATGTATTTGTTTGTCTATGGGTGGGGAAACTGGGGCTTCTTGAAGTTAACTCACTTGCCCAAGGTTATATTTTAGTTATGTAATAGTGGTGGAATGACACTTTATTTTTTATTTTTTTGAGACAGGGTTTTGCTGTGTCACCCAGGCTAGACTGCAGTGTGATCATGGCTCACTGCAGCCTCCAACTCTCAGGCTCAAGCAATTCTTCCACTTCAGCCTCCCAAGTAGCTGGGACTGCAGGTATGCATCACCATGCCTGGCTAATTTTTCTATTTTTTGTAGAGTCAGGATTTTTCCATGTTGCCTGTGTTAGTCCATTTTCATGCTGCTGATAAAGACATACCCGAGACTGGGAAGAAAAAGAGGTTTAATTGGACTTACAGTTCCACATAGCTGTAGAGGCCTCAGAATCATGGTGGAGGCAAAAGGCACTTCTTACATGGCGGTGGCAAGAGAAAATGAGGAAGAAGCTAAAGTGGAAACTTATGATCAATCCATCAGATCTTGTGATATTTATTTATTTATTTATTTATTTATTTATTTATTTATTTTGGGACAGAGTTTCACTCTGTCACCCAGGCTGGAGCGCAGTGGCGCCATGTCAGCTCACTGAAACCTCTGCCTCCTGGGTTGAAGCAATTCTCCTGCCTCAGCCTCCTGAGTAGCTGGGATTACAGGCGCCTGCCACCATGCCTGGCTAATTTTTGTAGTTTTAGTAGAGATGGGGTTTCACCATGTTAGCCAGGCTGGTCTTGAACTCCTGACCTCAGGTGATCTACCTGCTTCAGCCTCCCAAAGTTTGAGATTTACTCACTATCACAAGAATAGCATGGGAAAGACCGGCCCCCATGATTCAATTATCTCCCCCTGGGTCCCTTTTGCAACGCGTGGGAATTCTGGGAGATACAATTCAAGTTGAGGTTTGTGTGGGGACGCAGCCAGACTCTATCATTGCCCAAGGTGGTTTTGAACTCCTGAGCTCAGGTGATCCTCCTGCCTCGGCCTCCCAAAGTGCCGGGATTACAGGCATGAGTCACCACTCCCGGCCGAGTGACAATTTGAACTGAAGTCTGCCAGAGTTTAATTTTAACTATAAAGGCCCTGTTCTTGTAGAGTTTGCAGAGCTGTGGTGAAGACAGTGGGTAATTAAGTAATTTTCGAATTGTTAGTAGAATATTATAATTAGACTAATAAGTAGCTCTCCTAGATACACCGTATTGGTAAAGCCTAGAATGAAGTTGGCTCTTGGGTTGTTCATCACTTTTAGGGACAGTGCAGTGGACAGGAGAGATTGTTTGCGTTTGAATCTCACTCCACTCCATGGAAGTTCAGTGACCTTCCAGTTATTTAGCCTCCCTGTGCCTCAGTTTCCTCATTGGTGAAGTGGAAGCAAAAAGAGTGTTTGCTTAGGAGCATTGTTACCAAGATTATATGAGATGGGAGACTGCAGGTGATGGGCGTATAGTACATTGTCAACAAACGTGAGCTCTTACTGTCACTATCTTTTAAGAGTCAAATAAAACCCACTGGCTGTATTTAAGACTCACAGTGCTGCTAAATTCTTTTCTCCCCTGCTGTATATTTCCAAAACTATTTTTGGAAAAAAGATTCAGTCTTGTCAATTACATTGTTCAGATCAATGTCTTTGCTTTTTACTAAACTATATTACTAAATTCTAGTGACCTGATTGTATGGTATACCACCACAACAGAGATTCTATCCGGTTCTCTTTACCTTGGTGATATGGTTTGGCTGTGTCCCCATCCAAATCTCAACTTGAATTGTAGCTCCCAGAATTTCCACGTGTTGTGGGAGGGACCCAGGGGGAGGTAGTTGAGTCATGGTGGCCGGTTATTCCCATGCTGTTTTCATGATAGTGAGTAAGTCTCACGAGATCTAATGGGTTTATCAGGGGTTTCCGCTTTTGCTTCTTCCTCATTTTTCTCTTGCTGCTGCCGTGTAAGATGCAGCATGTGCCTTTCACCTCCCAACATGATTCTCAGGCTTCCCCAGCCATGTGGAACTGTAAGTCCAGTTAAACCTCTTTTTCTTCCCAGTCTTGGGTATGTCTTTATCAGCAGCATGAAAACAGACTAATACAGTTAATTGGTACCAGCAGAGTGGGGTGTTGCTGAAAAATATCCAAAAATGTGGAAGCAACTTTGGAACTGGGTAACAGGGAGAGATTGGAACAGTTCGGAGGGCTCAGAAGAAGACAGGAAAATGTGGGAAAGTTTGGAACTTCCTAGAGACTTGTTGAATGACTTTGCCCAAAATGCTGATAGCGATGTGGACAAATAAGGTCCAGGCTGAGGTGGTCTCAGATGGAGATGAGGAACTTTTTGGAAACCAGAGTAAAGGTGACTCTTGTTATGTTTTTGCTAAGAGACTGGCATCATTTTGCCCCTGCCCTCGAGATATGTGGAACTTTGAACTTGAGAAAGATGATTTACGTTATCTGGTGGAAGAAATTTCTAAGCAGCAAAGCATTCAAGACGTGACTTGGCTACTGTTAAAGGCATTTAGTTTTACAAGGGAAACAGCATAAAAGCTTGGAAAATTTGCAGCCTGACTATGTGAAAGAAAAGAAAAACCCATTTTCTGGGGAGAAATTCAAGGCAGCTGCAGAAATTTGCATAAGTAGCAAAGAGCCTAATGTTAATCCCCAAGACCACGGGGAAAATGTCCCCAGGCCGTGCCAGAGACCTTCACAGCAGCCCCTCCCATCACAGGCCCAGAAGCCCAGGAGAAAAAAGTGGTTTTGTGGGCCTGGCCCAGGGTCCTTGTGCTGCGTGCAGCCTGAGGAGCTGGTGCCCTATGTCCCAGCCACTCCAGCCTTGGCTGAAAGGGGCCAACATACAGCTCAGGCCGTGGCTTCAGAGGGTGGAAGCCCCAGGCCTTGGCAGCTTCCATGTGTTGTTGAACCTGAGGGTGCATAGAAGTCAAGAATTGAGGTTTGGGAACCCTCACCTAGATTTTAAAAGATGCACGGAAACACCTGGACGCCCAGGTGAAAGTTTGCTGTAGGGGTGGGGCCCTCATGGAGTACCTCTGCTAAGGCAGTGCGGAAGGGAAATGTGGGGTCGGAGCCCCCCCACAGAGTCCCTACTGGAGCACTGCCTAGTGGAGCTGTGAGAAGAGGGCCACCGTCCTCCAGACCCCAGAATGGTAGATCCACTGACAGCTTGCACCGTGCACCGGGAAAAGCCACAGACACTCAATGCTAGCTTGTGAAAGCAGCCAGAAAGGGGGCTCTACCCTACAAAGCCACAGGGTTGGAGCTTCCCAAGACCATGGGAGCCTACCTCTTGCATCAGTGTGACCTGGATGTGAGACCTGGAGTCAAAGGAGATCATTTGGAGCTTTAAAGTTTGACTGCCCTGCTCGATTTCAGACTTGCATGGGCCCTGTAACCCCTTTGTTTTGGCCAGTTTCTCCCATTTGGAACAGCTCTATTTACCCAATATCTGTACCCCCATTGTATCTAGGAAGTATAACTAGCTTGCTTTTGATTTTATAGGCTTATAGGAGGAAGGGACTTGCCTTGCCTCAGATGAGACTTTGGACTGTGGACTTTCAGGTTAATGCTGAAATGAAATAAGACTTTGGGGGACTGTTGGGAAGGCATGATTGGTTTTGAAATGTGAGGACATGAGATTTGGAGGGACCGGGGGTGGAATGATACGGTTTGGCTCTGTCTCCACCAAAATCTCAACTTGAATTTGTCTTCCAGAATTCCCACATGTTGTAGGAGGTACCCAGGAGGAAATAATTGAATCATGGGGGCCAGTCTTTCCTGTGCTATTCTCGTGATAGTGAATAAGTCTCACGAGATCTTATGGTTTTATCGGGGGTTTCTGCTTTTGCTTCTTCCTCATTTTTCTCTTGCTGCCACCACATAAGAAGTGCCTTTTGCCTTCTGCCATGATTCTGAGGCCTCCCCAGTCATGTGGAACTGTAAGTCCAATTAAACCTCTTTTGCTTCCCAGTCCCAGTGTGTCTTCATAAGCAGCATGAAAACAGACTAATACACTTGGCAATCAGTATTTATGTATATGTTTCATAGATGTTTATTATTTTGTAAATACACAGTCAGTGTTCTCTGGTTTTCAATTTTCATTGTGCCTTTGACATTTTATATTAACTGTATATCCATTTCTTAAGTA
This sequence comes from Macaca thibetana thibetana, assembly GCF_024542745.1. Classification (NCBI taxonomy): domain Eukaryota; kingdom Metazoa; phylum Chordata; class Mammalia; order Primates; family Cercopithecidae; genus Macaca; species Macaca thibetana. The sequence continues at coordinate 131,950,476 of NC_065580.1, read as the reverse complement.
AATTTTGATTCATTTACTCAGTAACCCAGCCATTTTTACTTTTATTTCTTTTTAGAAATCTGTATACATCCCTGTGAATACTTTTCATCCATGTGTAACAGATTTCACTTAACTAATCCAGTCAGGAACTCCTTTTTCTCCCACATGGGATGATAATTAAATTCTTTTATATTGGGTGTTATATTTGGATCATCTTCTGTCATCCTAATTTTTATTTTCATTTTAATCATTCTTTTGACATCTCTTTCCAATTATAACTGCAAAATCCTGGCCATTCCTCAATGCCTTATGCTTTCTTTTTTGTCTCCTTTATTGATTACATTCTTCTGGTAACCAGCCTATTCCTACTGTAGTATTACTGAACCAAATTGCTCAACAAACTCTCATCTCTCTATACATCTGTTTAAACTTTTAACTACTTATGTCAGTCCAGCAATTTGGATCCTCTTGGTGGAAAAACAGTTGTTACTCTTTCCTTCTTAATAGTTCTGTCTTTGATACCAAATGTTATATGGTCTTCCTTGGTCTGTGATGGTGTTGCTTCTTATTTTTCACAATAAAGTGGCCTTTCCCATGAGTGCCCTTGGTTTATCTCCTGGAATTGGCATTTAAACTCAGTTGCTGTTGGAAGTAATTCTAGAAGTGAAATTTGTCAGTGAGAGGTGTGCACTATGAATAATTCCTTCAAGGGCTGGATGCACTTAGGTCCTTCTGTTGCAGATGCTGTTAAATGACAGCTTTTCTGGACAAAGAGTACCTTGAAGTCTATCTGCTTTTATTTCTGAGGGTTTATGTATGTCACTAAAGTCTCAAATGAGAGTTCTGAGAAAAGGCTTGTTTGTTGCATTTCTTTAAATGACCTAGTATCTCTTTTTCCTTGCATTAAGAAGGCATTTCCCAAGAGAGGAATTGATATCTTTCTCTTTGGCAATTCTGGAAGAATGTCATGAGCCCCTTTCATCTCCAAACTTGATTTCAAAACAGTCTGGAAAAACTGCTTCCTCCCAGGTCACATTTTTCTGTTACTTCTTGATTTGACCTTTTTTTTTTTTGACATGGAGTCTCACTCATGTTGCCCAGGCTGGAGTGCAATGGTGCGATCTTGGCTCACCACAAATTCCACCTCCCGGGTTCAAGCAATTCTCCTGCCTCAGCCTCCCGAGTAGCTTGGATTACAGGCACCTGCCACCACCCCTGGCTAATTTTTGTATTTTTAGTGGAGACAGAATTTCACCATGTTGGCCAGGCTGGTCTCGAACTCCTGACCTCGGGCGATCTGCCTGCCTGGGCCTCCCAAAGTGCTGGGATTACAGGCATAAGCCACCGTGCCCGGCCTTTTGATTCAGCTTTTACAGACACCCTTCAACATGAAGATTAGGTTCCTTGTTGCATACATCGTTTGCTCCCCTGCATTCATTGAGTTCTACTTGATTCTCTGTAACACGTTTCATTGATTTGATGTTTTGCAGAACTAATTCTGTTTTGGACTGCATTTCTGGGATGTTCTTAATTGTCTTATCATTTTATCCTAAGCTTCTTTTAAACCCCAGTGTAACCATTGATTTTGAAATGCCACCTTTCATCTTTTCGGGAGCGAATGCTAAGTGTTCTCTGCATAACATTGTTTGAATCTTGTAGTCATTCCATTTTGGTTACCAGAGTCCGGTTCCGGATTCATTCCCCTTGCCGGCTCCTAGGGCTTAGAGCTTCTGCCACATAATGAATTTTCACTGATCTTTTTCTTCCCCATCTTGTTGTTGTTTGTTTTCTGTTTGTTGACATTCTTAGTGGAGGAGCCTGCTTTGTCATCTTTAATTTTTAGACAGCGTTGTCATTATCATTATGTTTTGAAATGGTCTTGTATTTTATATTTTTTCCTGATGTAACTGTTACTCTAAAAAATGAAGATAATTTACTGAATATCTTTTTATCTTTATTATATTGTGACAACAAAATTAAAAATGCTATCTTAAAGTAGAGAGGATTGTAAATGTACCCCCACAGACCCATCTGTCACCTGGTTTTACTGATGATCAGTTTTTTCAATATTGTTTTGCTGCCACCCCACAGACACCCTTGTTCATCCTGGAGTATTCTAAAGCAAATCCCAGATACTACGTCATGTCACCTATAAATGTCAGATATTACATCCTGGGGCTTTGCTGATGCTTCCTCGTGGAATTTAACTTGCTTCTATAGACCCCTGTATTTGCTATAAACTGCTGGTTAGAACAAGGGCAGGGTTTTCAAACTGTGGCCTCAGGAACCCTTCACAATCTTACAATTTATTGAAGACCCCCAAAATGCTTTTATTGACATAGGTCACACATATTGATATTTTGCCTATTAGAAATTTAAACAGAAAAATTTAACACATAAGGAGACATAAGCACATCCTCCCTTGGCCATTAGAGAGCTGATGTCAGGCTGAGGCAGGAGGATTGCGTGACCCCAGGAGTTTAAGACTAGCCTAGGCAATATCATGAGACCTCGTCTCCACAAATAATAGTAATAGTGAAAAAAAAAGCCGAGTGTGGTGGTGCACACCTGTAACCCCAGCTACTTAGGAGGCTGAGGTGGCAGGATTACTTGAGTCCAGGAACTGGAGATTGCAGTGAGCCAAGATCGCACCACTGCACTTCAGCTTGGGCAACAGAGCAAGACCTGTCACAACCAAACACCAAAACAAAAAGAGAGAGAAAGAGATGATGCCGTGATATATCACGCAGCTTCTGGAAAACTCTGCTGTACACTTTGTAGAGAATGAGAGTGAAAAGGGCAAATAAGTCTTTGTACTATTAAGAAAATAGTTTTGATTTTGTGGACTTTGTGAAGTAGCTCTGGGGGAACGCCAGTAGCCTCAGACCACACTTTGAGAACCACTGATGTGGTGACTCAGATACATTCAACTTCATCTTTGCTTTTGGAGGGGAGAGGGCAAGAATACCGCCTAGGTGATAATGTGTACTTCTTACTGCACACACATATACATACATATATTATACAAATATAACACACATATACACACACACATATACAAATACACACACTTATACATATCTACACACATACACACAAACACACAAATACACACACATATGCATACATATATACAGACACACAAATATATATACACACAGACACAAATACACATATATACACATATATACACAGATGCATATGCACACATATACACACAGACACACAAATGCACGTATATACCTACACACAGATACACATATATACACACACGTATGCACACACACATGTTTTTATTACTATAGTAGTTACATAACTACTTTATGTCTGGGAGTACAACTTTAATACCTTAGTCATTTATTTTCTCCTTTATTGTTATATAATTTCCGTGTGTGTGTATTTGTGTGTTAATTTTCCACTTACAAAATTTTTAAAATTTGTTTTTAGTTCGATTTTGTTTGAGACAGGGTCTTGCCCTGTCACCCATCCTGCAGTGCAGTGGTGTGATCTTGGCTTACTGCAGCCTCAACCTTCTTGGCTCCAGTGATCCTCCCACTTTAGCCTCCTGAGTAGCTGGGACCATGGGCGTATGCCACCATGCGCAGCTAGGTTTTTCTTTTTTCTTTTTTTGGTAGAGATAGAGTTTTGCCATGTGGCCCAGGCTGGTCTTGAACTCCTTAATGATCCACCCACCTTGACCTCCCAAAGTGCTGGGATTACAGGCATGAGCCATTGTGCCCGGTGGTGCTTTCTTTTTTCTTTCTTTTTTTAACCTTGTATTTTTGGCTTCAATTTTCATTTGTGGGTATATTGTTGCTCTTGCATTTGATTAACCCAATTTTATATTTTAATCCTAGATGTGTTTAGTTTTCATGAGCCTTCAGTAATCAGCATATTGTTGCATTTGATTTACCACAGATGGAGAATTTTCTTCTCTTTATCAGACCAATTAGGTTGCTTTTATCTAGGGCTGTGACGGTTAGATTTCAAATACCTTATATCATTCTAGTTTTCTCTCTTTTTTTTTTTGTTCTTACCTCTATAAGTCATGCCCTCCTTTTATTTATTTTTAAAGAAGTACCTAAGTCATGTACATAGTCGTTGTTGAAAAAATTCAGTAATAGGGAAACAGAGTAAAGCAACAGCCCATCTCTGGGCTTTCCAGCTCCATGCTAATTTGCAGTGTGGATATGCATCATGCACCTTTCAAAACATTTTCTACACATATTGGCACATGCAGAAATCAAATAAATGTTTGAGTTTTATGACTTTTAGGTAGGCTGGGTGTGGTAGCTCACTCCTGTAATCCTAGCAGTTTGGGAGGCTGAGGGGGGTGGATCACTTGAGGTCAGGAGTTGGAGGCCAGCCTGGCCAACATGGAGAAATCCCATCTCTACTAAAAATAGAAAAATTAGCCAGGCATGGTGGCAGGTGCCTGTAATCCCCGCTACTCGAGAGGTTGAGGACTCTTTTCCATATGGTGGGGCACATTAGTTTCATCTTCTGTTGTGTTTTGCTCTTTACTTGGAGATGCTTATTCTGGTGCCCAGGGTACAGCTCTGCTCTGGCTCTCTGCTGGCCCCAGGACAGCTGTAAAACCCCCCTAATAATTATTTCCACTCTGCTATGTTCCGTGTCCTGTTTCCTTGAGCAGCAGCATGAGTTTTAAATGTAACTGTAGGGTTTTACTTGATTCTAAGTTCAAAGTAGTGACACAGGGGTCCCGAACCCCTGGGCCACAAACTGGTCCATGGCTTGTTAGGAACCTGGCCTCACAGCAGGAGGTGAGTGGTGGCAAGCTAGCGAAGCTTCATCTGTATTTGCAGCCACTCCCCATTGCTTGCATTACCACCTGAGCTCCACCTCCTGTCAGGCCAGTAGCAGCATTAGATTCTCATAGAAGTACTGAACCTTTGTGAACTGTGCATGCGAGGGATCTAGGATGAGTGTTTTTTTTTTTTTTTTTTTTTTTTTTTTTTTTTTTTTTTTTTTTTTTTTTTTTTGAGACGGAGTCTTGCTCTGTCGCCCAGGCTGGAGTGCTGTGGCCGGATCTCAGCTCACTGCAAGCTCCGCCTCCCGGGTTCCCGCCATTCTCCTGCCTCAGCCTCCCTAGTAGCTGGGACTACAGGTGCCCGCCACCTCGCCCGGCTAGTTTTTTGTATTTTTTAGTAGAGACGGGGTTTCACCGTGTTAGCCAGGATGGTCTCGATCTCCTGACCTCGTGATCTGCCCGTCTCGGCCTCCCAAAGTGCTGGGATTACAGGCTTGAGCCACCGCGCCCGGCCTAGGATGAGTGTTTTTTATGAGAATCTAATGCCTGATGATCTGTCACCATCTCCCCTCTCCCCCAGATGGATCTAGGATGAGGGCTTCTTATGACAATCTAATGCCTGATGATCTGTCACTGTCTCCCATCACCTCCAGATAGGAGACAGTGACATTTAGTTGCAGGAAAACAAGCTTAGGGGTCCCACTGATTCTGCATAATGTTGAGTAAGTAATAATAATAGAAATAAAGTGCACAGTAAATGTATTGCTCTTGAATCATCCCCAAAACACCCCTCCCCTCTAGTCTGTGGACAAATTGCCTTCTATGAAACTGGTCCCTGGTGCCAAAAAGGTTGGGGACTGCTGTAACGGCAATAACTCACATTGATTGACCAGGTACTATGTGACAGTCACCTCAGATGTCCCATCTCATATAATATTTGCCGTAACTCTATTAGGTAAACACTATTTTTGCTTTCATTTTACAAATGAGGGAACTGAGGCATAGAGAGGTTAAATAACTTGAGGGTAATTATTCCAAGGGGGTGGAGTCAGATTCAAACCCAAACAATCTCTCCTGTGTACTGCACTGTCATTAAGAGTGATGAAGAGCCCAAGAGCCAGCCTCATTCTAGGCTTTACCAATATGTGTATCTCTTTCTCTTTTTTGATTTACTTTCTCAGAATTTTTGGTTCTAGTAGATTTTAAAAATTAAATCTTTGTTTCCTCTGCCGTCTCTATTATCTCTTTCTGAAATGCTTCTGTGTCAGGTGCTGGATCTCAGTTGATCCCTTGCTTGTTATTCTCTCACCTTTTTTGGCCTTTTTATTTAATTTTCTGAAAAGTTTCTTCAACTTGATCTTCCAACTCTTCTGGAGTTTTAAATTGTTTGTTATATTTAATTTCCAAGAGGCTTTCTTATTTCCTACCTTTCCCTTTTTCTAAGTATTCTGTTCTTGTTTAATGAGTATGGTATCTTTCCCCTGAGTCTCTGAGGATGATAAGGGGGTTTCCCTTGTGTTCTGCAAGGGGTCTGCCTGCTCCTTTCTCCAAGTGTATTTTACCTATTTGTTGGCTTTTATGTCTGTCCTCATATTTTGATTTTCCTCAAATGTCTGGTGATGCTTTGTTCTTTTGTATTTATGAGGAAGGCACTACGATATTTGGTAGCTTTCTGTGCATTGTGGTGGTAAGGGGAAGCCAATGGTTCTCACTGGTAGGTGCTCTGGCAGGTGGATGGCTGTTTTGCTGGGTGTATGAAATGAATTGTGTCCCTCCGAAATTCATTTGTTGAGTCCTGTGAACCTAAGTTCTCTGAAAAGTAATTTGGAGGAGAGAGACTTCATTCCAGTGAATAGTTTGCCAATAAGGGAGCCACGTCTTTGGTGTAAAACAAAGGTGAGTTCCAGAGAACAAATACGTTCAGGGTTTATAGCAAAACTCCCTGCTGAGGTTCCCAATTAAGTCCATTTATGCAAATGAAAGATTCAGACTTGCTTAGTTCTGGTTGGTCACACAGCTGAATCGTGACTGGTTGATGTGGTTGAACCCTGACTGGATGGAGTGGGTGAGCTCTGATTGATTGGTTTCCAAGCCCCAAACCAGAAGTCTCTGTTAGACCTTTCAAAAGGCCAGTTGGGAGGTGGGGGAATTCTTGCTTCAGTTTGTCTTGGCACCAGCAACAGAAACTGATTTGGCTTGATTGTGGAAAGGGAGGTCCTGTGATACTTTCATAACATCTTTCTGAGAACACATTGTATGTGACTTTTATAATATCTTTCTGAGAACGCAGTGTATGTGACTGAACCTTCACCCAGCCATGACCACTTGGTTCTGCTCTAACTCACCCTAATTAGCCGTGGGGGGTAGTCCATTTTATCTGTCAGCAGAGGCATACTTTCAGGGTCCTAACCCCAAGTATCCCACAATGTGTCTGTATTTGGAGATAGGGCTTTGAAGGAGAAAATGGGAGTTAAACGAGGTCACTGAGGTGGCCCTTAATCCAATATGCCTGGTGTCCTCATAAGAAAAGGAGATTATGAGGGAAGACCATGTGAAGACATTTGGAAGATACAGCCACCTACAAGCCAAGAAGAGACGTCTCAGAATGAAACCAACCTTGCTGACAGCTTGGACTTTGAGCCTCCAGAACTGTGAAAAAATACATTTCTGTTGTTCCAGACACCCCCCTCTGTAGTAGTTTGCAATGGCAAACTAATATATGGAGTGAAGCCCAAATACCCGTATCTATAGATCTTTCCTCTAGGGCTATTCAGTTTTCCTAGAGAAGAAACTTCTAGTCTTCTGCTGGGAGTCTAGGCCTGCTGTGTGCATGCTGGGGGCTGAGCCTCATGAAGGAGCTCAGGAGTCTCCATCTGGGATCTAGACTTTCATGGAACTTGACTTTGTACCCATTACCCCTTGCCCTTTTCTGTGCCTGGGACCCCAGCCCTGGAGCCCCTAGTGGGAGGTACTCAGCTATCTGGGTGAAACTGGCACAGGGGTGGACTATGGAGGACTAAGGGGAGAGCAGCACTTCTATCCATGTTCCCACAAAAGACAGGATCTCCTTTTTTATGGCTGCATCGTATTTCATGGTGTATATGTACCATATTTTCTTTATCGAATCTGTCATTGATGGGCATTTAGGTTGATTCCATGTAACCTTATACAGAATTACAGTCATACTTTATTTTTTTTTCCAACCCTACAACTTGTTCCTCACCTCCCGGAGCCTCCTCTCTGGGGTCCTGGGCATGAATTAACATCTCCCTCCGTAGACAACTGGTATTCCTCTTGGCTGACTTCTCCTTCATTTCTTCTTTCAAACTTCTGTTCGTATTGCCTGTCTGCAGTCTCCTCTTGCTTTCTTGTTCTTATAAATCTGTAGATTCTCCCTGCTATGGACCATAAGGGACTAATTGATAGTCCAGTGGTCAGGCTGATGTTAGCATGCTCCTGCAGTGGAGGAATCTGACCTAGAAACTCATCTCTTTGCATCTCTCCACGCTGCTGCCTCTGATGTAAGCTTCATTTTTAACTTTGTGTTTTGAAATAATTTTAGACTTGCAGGACAGTAGCAAAGATAGTACAGAGAGTTCCCTAATGGTAACATCTTATGTAATCATGGTATGATGGTCAACGCTCATAAATTAGCACTAGTACAATGCTGTCAAGTAAACTACAGACCTTATTTAGATTTTTTTTTTTTAGACGAAATCTCACTTTGTTTCCTAGGCTGGAATGTGGTGACATGATCTTGGCTCACTGCAACCTCCACTTCCTGAGTTCAAGCAACTCTACTGCCTCAGCCTCTGGAGTAGCTGGGATTACGGGCACCTGGCACCTTGCCCGGCTAATTTTGATTTTTTAGTAGAGATTGGGTTTCACCATGTTGGCCAGGCTGGACTCAAACTCTTGACCTCAGGTGATCTGCCATCCTTGGCTTCCCAAGGTGCTGGGATTACAGGTGTGAGCCACCACTCCTGGCCTTTATTTAGCTTTTACCAGATTTCCCAGTAATGTCCCTTATTTTCTGTCCCCAAATCCAATCCAGAGTCCTATATTGTAGTTCACTGTCAGGGTTCCTTAGTCGCTTCTAATCTGAGCCTCACACACCCAGGCCAGAGTACAGTGGCTCAATCTCGGCTCACTGCAACCTCTGCCTCCCAGGCTCAAATGATTCTCCTGCCCCAGCCTCCCGAGTAGCTGAGATTACAGGTGCCCACACAACACCAGGCTAATTTGTATATTTTTAGTAGAGACAAGGTTTCTCCATGTTGTCCAGGCTGGTCTTGAACTCCTGATCTCAAGCAATTAACCTGCCTTGGCCTCCCAAAGTGCTGGGATTACAGGAGTGAGCCATCGTGCCCAGCACCTGACCTTGATGCTTTTGAAGAGGACTAGTCATGTGTTTTGTGGAATGTTTCTTCATTTGAGTTTGTCTGGCTTTTATTCATGATTTGGTTTAGATTTGGGGGAAGGACATCAGAGAGGTGACATGTCCTTCTTAGTGCATCATATGTCTTACTACGGGTGACATTGTTACTGATTCCTAGCTTAAGATGGTTTCTGCCCGGGTGCAGTGGCTCACGCCTGTAATCCCAACACTTTGGGAGACTGAGGTGGGAGGATCACTTGAGGCCAGGAGTTCAAGGCCAGCCTGGGCAATGTAGCCAGACCCTGCCTCTACAGAAAAAGCCCCCCAAATTAGCTGGTCATGGTGGTATGCACTTGTAGTCCCAGGTACTCTGGAGGCTGATAGGGGACCATCACTTGAGCCCAGGAGTTTAAGGCTGCAGTAGCTATGATCACACCACTGCCCTCCAGCCTGGGCAACAGAGAGACACCCTGTCCCCCTCTTAAAAAAAGATTGTTTCTTTCAGGTTTTTCCTGTAAAGTTACAGTGGAGTGTAGAGGTTTCTTTTTATGTAATACATACTCGCAGGCTATGCAAATATTTTATTTTTTTCTTAAACTTTTGCCCACCGTTTTTAGCATTCACTGATGGACATTGCTGGCAGTCTAAGTGGTGCGTTTCTAGCTCTCTCATTCCTCCCATATTTATTAATTGAAATTCTTCTGTAAGGAAGAATTGTCCCTTCTATCCCAGTTATTTGTTTATTCAGTCATGTGTTTATGTCAGTATGGACTTATGAATATTTATTTTAACCTTTAAGCTATATCTAATCTATGTTTATTTCTCTTCTTGCTCAAATTATTCTAGCTTTGACCATTGGGAGCTCCTTCAGGTTGGCTTCTGTGCCCTTTGACATGACCCGATAATCCCAACTTTTTTTTTTTTTTTTTCGAGTACTTACTTTTTCTTTTTTAAAAAAACCTTTATTTCAGGTTCAGGGGTACATGTGAAAGTTTGTTACACAGGTGAACTCATGCTACGGGGGCTAGTTGTATAGATTATTTCATCACCCAGGTATTAAGCCCAGTACCCAATAGTTATCTTTTCTGCTCCTCTCCTTCCTCCCACCCTCTACCCTCCATGCTCAAGCAGGCCCCAATGTCTGTTCTTCCCCTCTTTGTGTTCTTGTGTTCTCATCATTTAACCTCCCACTTATTAGTGAGAACATGTGGTATTTGGATTTCTCTTCCTGTGTTAGTTTACTAAAGGATAATGGCCTTCAGTTCCATCCATATTTCTGCAAAGGACGTGATCTCCTTCTTTTTTATGGCTGCATAGTATTCTGTGGTATATATGTACCACATTTTCTTGATCTAATTTGTCATTGACAGGCATTTAGGTTGATTCCATGTCTCGATTATTTTACTTGTATTTTGACGAGGTTTCAGAAGGAAGCAGAGAAGCAGGCGTTCAATACATTTTTATTTTTATTTTTATTGTTTTTTGTGTCTGTTGCCCAGGCTGGAGTGCAATGGTGCGATCTCAGCTCACTGCAACCTCTGCCTCCTCGGTTCAAGTGATTCTCCTGCCTTAGCGTCCTGAGTAGGATAGTCGTATGCCACCACGCCTGGCTAACTTTGTATTTTTTAGTAAATGGAGTTTTGCCATGTTGGCCAGGCTGGTCTCAAACCTCTGACCTCAAGGGATCCTTTGCCTCGGCCTCCCAAAGTGTTGGGGTTACATGCATGAACCGCGCCTGGCCTCAATACATTTTTCCTAAACTTTTTTGATCATCAAGATTTTCTTTGTTTCTTATGATGTTTTCCATTATTTTAAATGTATATTAGCAGTCATCTAAACAAATAATCTCTACAGTGGGCATCTGTTTGAGAGAGTGCTTCCAGTTCTCATCCTTCTAAGAATAGTAACCTGAATTTACTTCCCATCCTTACCCATGTGTGCTTGGGGGCTGATACTACATGCAGGTTTAAACCATGTGGTACATCCACCCTGGTCAAAGCCAGCAAACCACAATAATACCTTTTCTAGGGCTTCTGGAAAGGGGAGGTTTCTCTTTCTGGCAAGGAAGTAACCAGAGGAATTGTTCTCTCTTTCTTTGGATGATGATGTGTTCTGAACCAACATCTGGAGCTGCTGTAGCCATTGGATCACCATGAGTTGAGGCTGGAACTGCTCTGAGAGCCCCAGGGGGAGCCCACCCTGGGAGGAAGGGGAATTCCAAAGAATTAGCACCTTGGGGTTTTCTTTGAGTTGCTACTGTAGGAAGCCTCACCTAACCTCCTTTTGAATTTTTAACCCGTGAACCAAAATACTCTATTGTTGAAGCCAATCTGTATCGGTTTTCTTGGCAACTTCAGTCGTAACCAGCATAAACTCAATATTTTATTTTATTTTTTCTTTTTGAGACAGAGTCTCCCTCTGTCACCCAGGCTGGAGGGGCGTGATCTCTGCTCACTGCAACCTCCGTCTCCTGGGTTCAAGCGATTCTCCTGCCTCAGCCTCCCGCGTAGCTGTGACTACAGGAGCATGCCACCACACCTGGCTAATTTTTGTATTTTTAGTAGAGATGGGGTTTCGCCATGTTAGCCAGGCTGGTCTCGAACTCCTGACCTCAAGTGATCTGCCTGCCTCAGCCTCCCAAAGTGCTGGGATTACAGGCATGAGCCACCGCACCCAGCCCATAGACTCATTCTTACAGAAATTGTGCTTCACTACCTTAAATTTTCAGGCAGAGCATGCACTAGGGATTATTATATCTGAGTCGATCTGCAAATATTTTGAAGCAGACACATCTTATTTTCTGCTTCCAGGTTGGCGAGAGCTTTCTGCTGCATAATGGCGGCAGCGATTACATTGCACATTGCTTCTTTGACATCTGAGATGTTTGAGGCTGGAAACTCACTGCCTCAGGCCTTCTGTTAGTGAGAAACGCCAATTAAGTTCAGTGAATAAATTGAGCTGCATGTTAGTTTTCAGACACAGACACAGAGAAGTTCTGTACCATATCTAAGAAACTTCCCGAAATGTCTTGTTGCAGTGGATGACATAACTTGTCGCTTGGCTAAGAAATTCCATCTTAGGAAATTATCTCAAGGAAATAAGCAGACAAGTATTTATACACAAGGAAGGTATCAGCCAGAGGATTACTGCCATGCTGTCATTCCCCAGGAAAATTGGGTGTAACGTTTAAATGAACAATAATGGGCAACTGATGAAGTAAATGATGATACATTCATGCCCTGCCATGCTATGCAGTAGTTAAACAATGATGTTGATGTGTATGTTTGACATGAAATTATGCTTATGATACACTATTAAGTTAAAAAAAAGACAAGCTATATCACAGTAAGTAAAGTATAATTGCATTTTGTAAAAAATTGTGTGTGTACATATGCATGTAAATGAGATGTATTCGTATATATGCATGTAAAAGATTAGAGGTCTTATCATTTTGATCTTTTGATGACTTGCCTTCTATTTTTCTAGATCAAAGCTATAAGGTTTATGAGCAATATATTAATAAATAAAGAATTAACTATCTTTAATTTGTTGAATAAATAAACTGAAACAAGAATGAGCTATCTGACACCAGTGGCCTTCTTTAGGAACTTAAATTTTTGGAACAATGAATGAAGTGAATAGGAGGTGCTTCTTTCATAACTGATCATTTTGTAAACCATTAAGGTCTTAAGTGTTTGTGATTTGGATATGTTTCCTACCATCTGCCCTTGACCTTCCTGGTGGTTGGCGTGGGAATCTGGGGGTGGAGATAGGGCTTCTGTTTGGAGAGCAGCAGAGCAAAGTTGAACATCAAAAACCATGGGCCTGGCTTCTAATATGGAAACTTCCTTTTTCTACCTTTGTGGTCTAGGCCAACTCAGTCCTCTCTTCCATTGGGGCATGATGAGACTGGCTTTCTTTTTTCTTTTTCTTTGAGACCAAGTCTTGCTCTTTCACCCAGGCTGGAGTGCAGTGGCATGATCTTGGCTCGCTGCAACCTCCGCCTCCCAGTTTCAAGTGATTCTCCCGCCTCAGCCTCCAAAGTAGCTGGGATTACAGGTGTGCACCACCACGCCTGGCTAATTTTTGTATTTTTAGTACAGATACGGTTTCATTGTGTTGACCAGGCTCGTCTCGAACTCCTGACCTCAGGTGATCCACCCTCCTTGGCCTCCCAAAGTGCTGGGATTATAGCCGTGAGCAACCGCGTCTGGCTGGCCATCTTTACTTCAAAGCAATGGAGTCACAGATGAGAGAGCCTTATACATGAATGGAAAGTATTGCCGAAAGGCCCTGTGGTCCTTTTGGGTCTCCTTTGGAAAAGAAGCTGGGACATTTGCTTTGCCCCACCCCCTTCCTATGACAATCCGTCCCACTCTATGTGCTGCCATCCAAGGAACCATACTTCTTTGGAATGAAGGGAGCTGGTCAGGGTCATCTCTGTCCCCTCCAGCTTTTGAGCCCATCCTCGAAAACATTTAAAGCGTTCAGAAGATGCTGGGCGTGACGGCTCACTCCTGTAATCCCAGCACTTTGGGAGGCCAAGGTGGGAGGATGGCTTGAACCCAGGAGTTCAAGAAGAGCCTGGGCAAGGTAGGGAGACACCATCTCTACCAAAAAAAAAAAAAAAAAGCAAAATGCAAAAATTAGCTGGGCATGGTGGTATGCACCTGTAGTCCCAGCTACTTGGGACGCTGAGGCGGGAGAATTGCTTGAGCTCAGGAGTTCAAGGCTGCAGTGAGCCATGATTGCGCGATTGTACTCCAGCCTGGGCGAGAAAGCGAGACCCTGTAAAAAATTAAAAGAAAAAAAATCATTGAGAAGAGAGAACCTGGAAGTGGAATGTGCAGCTCCCTGGGAGAACTCAGGAGGAATCCCAGTTCTCTGGAGGCCAGCCGTCCGAAAGCATTTCTCAGCCATTTTCCTGCATCTTATGGACATACAATTTGAATGCCTATGGGTCTTTCATAAGCCGTGATTATGTTTTTTTGGCGAGAGACCCCTGTTATCCCTCCTACCCCCCTTGCTTGATGGCTTAATTTTGTTTGCTCTCACCATTTGATTTGATTTGATGGCATACAGCATGAGGTTCCCAAATCATTTCTGCCTGTTAAGCAAACATATATTTCTGGGATTGATGTTTTAATTTAATGAAACACATTCTAATGAGGGTCAGCTGCAGCCATGAATTTTTTATGAGTGATTTGCCGAAAAGCCCATTGCCTGGTAACATTCTGTGCTTGGCTGAGCGAGTCTGAGAGAGAGTCCTGGTTCCAGCTCACGGGTTGAGGAAGAGACACAGGGCAAGATTCTGCTGGCCGTGGCATGCCTGGATTTTCATGCTAGGTGCTATGTCCGTTTCTCTGCTTCTGTGCTGGTGGCTCATCGAATGCCTTCTTCCCTGGGTATGCATAGGAGTTATTCAGCCCAATAGAGGAGGAGACAGTGGCCCAAGAGGACCCCAGTTTGGTATTTGCTCCAGGGCCCATCTTCAGGATATAGCAAGGCAGATAATGAGGAGGGACTTGCTTGGGGTGTGTGTGTGTGTGTGTGTGTGTGTGTGTGTGTGTGTCTGTGATGTACACGTGTGTGTTGGAGGCCAGGGTGGGAAGGGGCCCACATACAGTCCAGCTGTTTCTAAACAGCCCCTGATGTCCCAGCCAAGCAGGGGTACAGGATGGCTTGACTCTGCTCAAAGCTCCCAGCTCAACCCAGCAAACGTTACATCTATGCTGGTGGCCAGCCCTAGTTCCATCTGGGACCTGTGAGAAGTCATGGAATCAACCATCCACCTTCACTCAACTCAATTGACCTGGGGCCAGCACAGCTGGTGTCCTGTCTAGAAGCCATTGCCCTTGAATTTGTTTCCTGTAGCCCCTGTAACAAATTGTCGCAAACATAAGGCCTTCAAACAACAGAAATGTGTCCTCCCAGTTAAGGAGGTCAGATGTCCAAAATCGGTACCACGGAGCTGAAATCAAGGTGTCAGCAGGGCTGCACTCCCTCCAGAGGCTCTAGAACAGAATCTCTTCCTTGCCTCTTGCAGGTTCCAGTGGTTCCCAACATTCCTTGGCTTGTGGCAGCATCACGCTATTCCAGGGCCAGCATCTTGCAGTCTTTCTCTGCTCTGTCTTCACCTCAACTCTTTTCTCCTGTATGTGTCTATTGAACTCCCTCTGCCTCCTTATAAAGACTTGTGGTTGCATTTTGGGCCCTTTTGGATAATCCAGGTGAATGTCCCCATCTCAGGAGCCCTAACTTGATCACATTTGCAGAGACCCTGTTTCCAAAAAAATTACCATTCACAGGTTCCAGGGATCAGGACTTGCTATCTTTGGGTGGCAGTTGTTAGCTTTCACTGTTAAGCTGGTTTTTTTTTTGTTTGTTTTTTTCCCTCCTCGGTAACATGCTGATTTGATCCTTCCTGACCAATACTTATACTGCAGTCTGTTCAGTTCCCCTATGGCTGGATCATCCAGGGCTATGGCTTGGTTCTGACCCATAACGTGAAAGGCAGTTCAACAGTGGCCACCTGGGATATGCTTCCTTCCCCGACAAGGAGAGCAATATGCGGAGAGTCTTCCTGCCTTTTCCTCTTTGCACCGGGTGCTGCAGTATGAGAGCGTGATTCTTGGAGGTGATGTAGCCATTTTACGGTCATGGGTGGGTGGTCAAGAGAATCGCGAAGGATGTGGCTCAGTGCTCAGATAATGCTGCTCCCTCCGCGTCTTTCCGGCTCTGGCCACAGAGACTTGGGAGCTGCAGCCAGAAGGCTGTCAACAGACCCGGGATTCCCCTGGGAGGCTCCTTCAGCCTTAGCCGACTGGCTGGCATTGGCCTGAGTGGCTTTAGCAGGGAAGGCAGGACCAAGATGACCCCGTCTGGACCCAGACTCATCTTTTGGAGCGTTTCCTGCCTCTTTTGTCAGCCTCAGTGCATTTGGGCAGCTGCCAGCTGCATGGTTTCATGGTGTTTGTGAGCTTGGCTCTCTGGTAGCCGATGAGTCTGAAGAGTAAGGCCAAAGCAAGGAAATCTACCTATGGGAGGCACATTTAGGCACATTTAGGGACACTCGTGATCCATTTCTATTCTCACTGTGGAGATGAATCTCCCAGCGGTCTCCAAACAGCCTCTGATGTCCCCGTCGAGCAAGGGTACAAGATGGCTTGACTCTGCTAAAGGCGCCTAACACAACCCAGCAAACGTTAAGTCTATGCTAGTGGTCAACCCTAGTCCCATCTGAGACCTGTGAGAAGTCATGGAATCGACCCTCCACCTCCACCCAGCTTGATATCTGTGACAAGCTGTGCCCCAGGTAGAGCACATTCTCATTTGGGTCACCCCCATGGCCGGAAAGGTAATAATGGAAAAAAGCCAAGAGCAGCAGCCTGTGTCTCTGGATTGAGCCAGAGGCCAGCTGGGCCTGTTTGCTTGGTTTGAGCTGCAGAGTGGATCTCAGGCATTGCCCAGCACAGGCCTTGGAGAAAACGTGGTGCTGTGCATGCGTCAGGCAGAGGCTGCAAGCAAGAACCAAGGAGAATAGGCCCAGTGGGTACAGGAGTGAGAGGATGGAGGGGTTTGGCCTGGAGAAGAGAAAGCAGAGGGTGTCTCTAGTATAATTATTGCTGCTTTTTCTCTGTGTGTCTCCCAACCCCCCCATGAGACAGAACGTCCAAATATCGGATAATTGGTTAAAATTAAAGTGGAGTAGTAGTATATCATTTCAGAATACTTTCAGCCTCAAGAAACAGAAAGTCAACTAATAGCAGATTGAATAGGGGTTTGTTTTACATACAACCAAGAATTTGGGAAAGGGCTGCCATTGTATGGAGTGAGAAGCTGAAGGTCAAGGCTGCCCTCATGGGTGCAAAGAGGCTGCCATAGCTCCAGGCATGCAGCCCACATTCAAGAAAGAGCGAGGGAAGTTGGTACCAGCATCAGGAGAACAACAGCTTTCTCTTATTCTCCACGCACACTCCCTCCTCTGCCACCAGCCGACTTTCCCTATGTCCCTTTGGTCAGAACTCTGTCAGTTGGCACCCTTAGCTGCAGAGGAGGCTGGCATGGTGAGTGGTTGGGGGCTGGGGATGAGGCCTGGTTAAATAGCCAATAATGTTGGCACAGTACTGCTTAAGGAGCCTTGGTGTCTGGGCACCTAAAGAAAGAGAGCAGACAACCATCTTCATTAGGAGCCATGGACTCTGTCAGGGAGGTTAGGAGGGCATCCAGACCCATCCTGGGTGTGTTTTTGGTTTTTCAGATCCCCTATGTGAGCATGCTGGGGAGTCTGCCTTGGTTGTCGAAAGATAGAGCACATGAGAAAGTGGCTTTCAAAGTGTGTGCCCCAAACCAGCATCATCAACATCACCTGGGAATGTGTTAGAGTTGTAAACTCTTGGGCCCCACCACAGACTCATTGAATCAGAAACTGTAGCATGAGGACCAGCTCTCTGTGTCTGAACAAGCCCTCTGGGTAATATTGATGCATGAACAAATTTGAAAACCTTAGACTTAGGATTTCTGAAATATGACTCTCTCTGGGGAGGGAAGGGAAAGAAAAGGGATAGTAAGAAATTCATTCACATTTGTAAATTATTCCTCTTCTTCTTAAGGTGATCTAAACTTCAAATTCACTTTCCCCATTAGTGATAATCAGTGAAATTCATGAGGGAATTTCATCTGTCCATGGTTCACATTGGACTGAAGGATGTCTCTGCTGTTTTTTTTTTTTTCTCTAGTAGACCCTGGGATGGTTGGCCTTAGACTTGAATCTTTTGGGAGCTTGTTTACAATGCGGATTTCTGAGCTGGTCTCTGGGTTTTCCCTAGAGATTTGGATTTAGTAGATCTAGGATGGGCTCAGGAATCTGCAACATGGCAGGCAATTTGGATACAGGTAATCTGCAAACTGCACCTGGAGAAGTGCAAGTACAGAGCTTGCTGTGGAAGAGAGGGTGGATTGAAAAGTGGTGTTTTAGTCGGCTTGGGCTGCTGTAATGAAATACCACAGACAGGGTGGTTTAAACGATAGACATCTTTCCCCCCCAATGATTCTGAAGGCTGGAAAGACAAAGATCAGGGTGCCACCATGGTCAGATACTGGTGAGGGCTCTCTTCCTGGTTTGCAGTTGGTCACTTTCTCATTGTGTCCTCACATGACAGAGCAAGGAGAGAAGAAAGGAGAGAGAAAAGAGAAGAGAGAGAGAACTTTCTAGTCTCTTTTTTCTCTTCTAATATGGGCACTAATCCCATTATGAGGGCCCCACCCTCACAACACCATGTAAACCTAATTACCTCCCAAAGGCCCCACCTTCAAATACCACGACACTGCAGGGATATAGATTCAGCCTGAAATTTAGGGGAGGCACAGGCATTAAGTCCATAACATTGGGGAAGTAGGTTCTGGTGGCTCCTCTCCCTTGGGGTTTATAAGGGTCTTCAGTAGCCCCAGAATTCCCTGAATTCAGAGCCACCATTTGCTTTGGAGAATTCTAGGATTGCTATACAGACCAGCGAACATTGGGAGATTCAGGGAGTGTGAGCAAGTATTGAGAAAGAGAGTTTGGGATGTGAGATCATGAGTCATAAAGTTAAAGTGTATGGATGTCCAGTCCTCCTCTCTGAGGTCATCTGCTAAATCCCTGAGGCCTCCACATTTCCGTCCTTAGATTTCTTGTTCTTTCTTTCTGTAATTACTGCCCACCGCCACCCCCGCCCCACCATCTCATTTGTGCAAGGGTGAAAGATTGAACACCTCTTGGGAGCCTTGGTGGTCAGGGTCAGTGGGGGTGGTGCAGCCTTCCAGAACATGCTCTACTGCCACTGACCATTCCATGGTTACTTGTATTTTAGCCAAGGCAGTGGGGAGTAGCGGGGATTCATAGATACAGGGTATGGGAAAGCAGGAGTCAGGGACTAGGGGGGATTTGATAAATGATTGGAAGTGATGCAGGGCAGGTGAGCCCTAAAATTGGGGCTTAACCTGTGAAAGTTTTTGGCTTTGCTCAGGAAAGAATTCAAGAGTGAGCCAGTGGTAGAAGAAACCAGCTTTATGGAGGCGTTAGTGTTACAGCTCTGTGACTGCTCCTGTAAAGCAGGGCTGCCCTGTAGGCAGTGTGTGGAGAGCAGCCACTCAGGGTCCATGTTGCAGTCCTATTTATACCCACTTTTAATTACATGCAAATTAAGGGGTGGGTTATTCAGACAAGGGGTGGTAGCTTCTGGGAGTGGCCATGACAGTGGTGGGCTGTCATGGTGCTGATGGGCGTATGTTATGGAGAGGTGCTTTTGGTTCCTCTTCCTTAATTTAGCCAGTTGTCAATCTGGTCCAAAGTCCAGTCCCATCTCCTACCTCAGAAGTAGCATGCATTTCCACAGTGAGTTCCAAGTTCACACATGTTGTCTGCTTTAATCCTCTCAACAACCCTGTGAAGTAGGTTCTACTTCCTGCATTACAGAGGGGGAAACTGAGGTCCAGAGAGCTGAAGAAGGGCTTCTTCACCAACCAGGAAGAAAGCCATTTGAAATATACCCATGTTCGGCTGCTAACCCTGGTGGCTCTCTGCCCCACACTCCTGTTCCTCCATCTTTCTCACACCTTCCTTTCCAAATGTGGAGTCTATGAGTTATTGAGCTGACAAGCCTGGGACAGTGTCAGGGGTAAGAACCAATCCCTACCTTGTGGGTTTTATCCCATGTTCACAGGACTAGGGTGAGGTGTTGGAGGGAGAGAGGACGGCGAGGGAGCTGGGCAGCCCCTGGATGAGCTCATCCTTCATCAGCATCGTGTCTTCTGTCCCTGAAGGCTCCCAGGACAATGCCTCTGTGAGGGACTCATATCAGCTGAAAGTTACCTTCAACAGAAGTAGACCTGAGAAGGCCAATGAATTAAATTGCAAGGAGAGATAGAACTGTTCCAGAGCCTAGCATGTTCTCATTGGCATGATCAGTGCAAGAGTTCCCTGTTGGCCATATGGGAAGCCAGGATGATCAGAAGGTCGCTCTGGGAGCCTGAAATCAGGACAAGGGGAGCCGGATGAATCCAGCCTGTGATGGCAGGAGTCTGGGACAGTGGGTGCATCTCCACTGCCTGGTGGTAGGGGTGGCCTTGCCTTTGGGGCTGTCATTCTCTGGTTCTGTGCTGACCCACAGCCCTTGGGAGCACACATGTATTAGTCCATTCTCACATTGCTATAAAGAACTGCCTGAGACTGGGTAATTCATAAAGAAAACAGGTTTCATTGACTCACAGTTCCACAGGCTGTACAGGAAGCATGGCCGGGGAGGCCTTAGGAAAATCATGGTGGAAGGCAAAGGGGAAGCAGGCACGTCTCACATGGCCAGAGAAGGAGGAAGAGGTCGAAGAGGGAGGTGCCACACACTTTTAAACAACCAGATGTCATGAGAACTCACTATCATGAGAACAGCAAGGGGGAAATCTGCCCCCATGATCCAGTCACCTCCCACCAGGCCCCTCTTTCAATATGGGAGATTACAACTTGACATAAGATTTGGGTGGGACACAAATCCAAATCCAAACGATATCAACACACTTCTTGCTTTGGGTGGCTTAAGAGCCATCCTGTCACTTTTAAGTAGTTTGCATGATCAGTTTCTAAGCTCTCTGTAAGGACATTGCATTTAATTTAGTTAATTAATTTATTTGAGACAGAGTCTCACTTTGTTGCCCAGGCTGGAGTGCAGTGGCACAATCTCAGCTCTGCAACCTATGCCTC
Organism: Macaca thibetana thibetana; assembly: GCF_024542745.1. Lineage (NCBI taxonomy): Eukaryota > Metazoa > Chordata > Mammalia > Primates > Cercopithecidae > Macaca > Macaca thibetana. Next base: position 131,929,614 of record NC_065580.1, on the reverse strand, counting down.
CCAGGTTCAAGCTATTTTCGTGCCTCAGCCTCCCAAGTAGCTGGGATTACAGGCGTCTGCCACCATACCCAGCTAATTTTTTGTATTTTTAGTAGAGACAGGGTTTCGCTATGTTACCTAGGCTGGTATTGAACTCCTGGGCTCAAGTGATCAGCCCACCTCAGCCTCCCAAAGTGCTAGGATTAGAGGTGTGAGCCACTGCTCCCGGCCCATGGCATTTAATCTTGAAGTACAAGCCAAGGAGGGAAGGAGTAGGGTGAATGGAGGAAAACTAAACCACACCCGCTACAAACTGAGCTGCCTGTCCTGGAACAGAGCTTGCTTTCATTCATGGTCATAATGAACCAGGTTGACATGGAACTGTCTATCAAGAGAAACCACGGTGTTGAACCAGATGCGTTATTTCCACTGTTCAAGCAGGTTTCAGAATTAGGGATGCTGATTCCTGAATTTGGGGACTGGGAGGTTTGTTCTGTGTTGCCAGGTGGCCTGGCGGTCTAAGTGCCTTTTTGTACCTTGTCTTCTCCTGCATAGTGACTGTTGGGTCTCCTGTCTATGCAGAGGACACTGGAGGTGATTTTGATCTTAAGGATAAAAAGTTCGGTCTGTTCGACTGGGCGCGATGGCTCACGCCTCTAATCCTAGCACTTTGGGAGACTGAGGCGGGTGAATTGCCTGAGCTCAGGAGTTGGAGACCAACCAGCCTGGACAACACGGTGAAATCCTCTCTCTACTAAAATACAAAAAATCAGCTGGGCATGGTGTCGTGCACCTGTAGTCCCAGCTACTTGGGAGGTTGAGGCAGGAGAATCGCTTGAACCCAGGAAGGGGAGGTTGCAGTGAGCCGAGATTGTGCCATTGCACTCCAGCCTGGGTGACAAAGCAAGACTCTATCTAAAAAAAACCATATTGGTCTGTTCGTTTGAGGTGTGGCCCATGGTTGAGAATCAGACCCTCTTTCCAGGCTTTGTGACTTTACTGCACAGAAGGCTGCATCGCCTGCATCCGTCATCTGAATACTGCCACCGAATTTCATTTTGCTGTTTTTGTTTGCGAAGGACCTGAAGTGACTTGGATGGAATTACTGCTGGAATAAATGATGTATGAAATGAGAAATCTTTGTCCAGTGTTGCAAGGGGGAGGGAGAGAAGAAAAGAAAGGCTTTGATGGAGCCACTGTTGTACAGAATTAGTTTCCATAAGACCAGAAAATACAGAAGAATAAGACAAAGCGTCATCAGATATTTTTCTCCAGATTTACTGAAAAGTCAGGCTTTTATCAATCTCCCAGCACCGCATTCAGGCTCCCAGTGATGGATGGTAATGGTTGTTGCACCAAACGAAAGCAAACTTCTATTTAGTCTAGTCTGTGGTCTGGGTTCCCACAGGCCCAGCCCTGGGAAGCATGTGGAAGGGGTGCCTTTCTCCTCAAACCCCGCTCCTTCTTCACGGGGACACTTCTTTCCGTCTGGTTCCCAGTGTCCTTGTCTTTGCATGTCTTGTGCCATTTAAAAGTCTGCTCTTGGCCGGGCACAGTGGCTTATGCCTTTAATCCCAGCACTTTGGGATGTCGAGGTGGGTGGATCGCCTGAGGTCAGGAGTTCGAGACCAGGCTAACCAACATGGTGGAAACCCTGTCTCTATTAAAAATACAAAAATTAGCCGGGTGTGGTGGCAGGCTCCTGTAATCCCAGCTACTCGGGAGGCTGAGGCAGGAGAATCTCTTGAACCCAGGAGGCGGAGGTTGCAGTGAGCTGAGATCTTGCCACTGCACTTCAGCCTGGGTGATGGAGTGAGACTCTGTCTCAAAAAAATAAAATAAAATAAAATAAAAAATAAATATCTACTCTCTTAGGAAAGGAGCTGACAAACTCACATGGGATGTAAGGGGTGGCTGAGGGCTTCATTGCTACCCTGTCTCAGGGTATTTTAATTTTCAATGGTGCAAAACTGAGCTCCAAAGAGCAAACTGAAACATGCTGCACCAGAAAGCAAACTGTGCTTTGTCAGGGCCGCTGGCCATAGGTTTCAGCAATACCATTGTCCTCACAGCCTCACTGTTGTACAGGCCCAGTCTCCTGCTTAGGGCGTTTTTCTCCAGGGCTCTGCAAACTACATATCCTGCATGGCTGTATAATTGTCTGCCTATAGGGGTGCCTTGTTATCTTTTTCTCTAAGATGGGGAATGCATTGCTTCGCCTTAGACTTTCTGTCATCTGTTCCATCTGGGAGGGATGGACTGGTGTTCCCTCTGCTGCCAAACACTCCTGGATCGCAGGATGCAACCTCCAGGCTGTGTGCTGATGCAACAGAACAATAGCAACAAGAACCAGAAACATGGAATCCAGGCCAGCCCTCGGCGGGGGCACCTGCCCTTGACCTCCCTCGCAGCACTTCTGCGGGGTGTTTACAAAAACTGCACCTGCTCTAATAGCTGATGGTCATGCTGGGAGAAAATAATAATCTAAGCCATTAGAGAGAGAGAAGAAAAGAAAGTCAGGACGGGGAAGGGAATGATCCATCCTCTGCTCTATTTTTGTCTCTGCTCCACGCTCACTGAGTGTCCTTGAGGGAGTTGCCTAAGTTCTTTGTCTTGGTTTGTTACTGCCCTGGCACAATCTCATGCGTCGCCTGCCAGAACGCCCAGGGAATCTCGTGGCTCCCTGACAATGCACAAACACGCTGCCACGTTCTTTTCTGGGGGTCCGGAGAGTGGGAGGTAGGGTCAAAAACCACGGGAGTGGAACTGAAATGCCCCCATTCATCCAATCGTAGGCAGATTGTCTCCTTCTTTAAATTGACTTTGAAAAATAGCTTTATTGTCTCTGTATGCAATGCAAGTAGGTGCTCCCCCGGCAAGTTCGGGGGAGTAGCTGACATTTGTTGACTGTTTACTGTAGGTGCGAACTTTATATGCACCATTTCACTTGATCCCTATTTTCGAGATGAGAGAATTGGGGCTCAGAGGGGTGTAGTCATTTGCCTGGGATGGAACAGGAAGATGTCTGGAATAAGGGCCAACCCTGGGTAGATGTGGTGGCTCATGCTTGTAATCCCAGCGCTTTGGGAGGCCAAGGCAGAAGGATTGCTTGAGGCCAGGAGTTTGAGACCAACTTGGGCAACATAGTAAGATCCCATCTCTGCAAAAAAAAAAAAAAAAAAAAAAAAAAAAAGCAGAGCATAGTCGTGCATGCCTGTAGTCTCAGCTACTCAGGAAGCTGACTTGGGAGGACTGCTGGAACCCAGGAGCTTGAGGCTGCTGTAAGCTGTAATCAGGCTACGGTACTCCAGCATGGTGATAGAGTGAGACCCTGTCTCAAAAAACAAACAAGTACACAGAAAACAGCCAGCCCCAGCACAGAGCTTAGCGCACAGCCAGGGGCTTTATAAAGAATTAGTGGCTAAATAAGAGTTTGGGAACTTTTTGGGGGTGTTTTTCCATCATCCCACTGCCTATTAATACCTCAGTTTACTCACTTGTCAAATAAGAGTGTGGACTAGATCTTTGTGTGTGATGGGAATGCGTTAGGTGGCACCCGTTTCTATCCCTGCTGAATTTGAAATCACTTGAGAAATAAGCATGGGAATCTGACCAATGGAGTGAAAAATATCCACTTTATTTATTGAGAGAAGCTGCGCTTAAGGGCGTGGCTTAGGTCCATGGCCACAGTGAGTCTCCTACCAATCCACTCCGCTATTAAATATATTCCACAAGGAGAGCCGGAACTGGGCAGCTCCCCTGAGGCACAGAGCACGTTCCATAAGGCAGAGGGCAGAGCAGCCACACCCTCTCTCTGAGCAGACAGAGCTGTAGGAGAGAGCCCCAGAGGGTCTGAGCCAAGAGCAGTTACTTTCTTCCACAATATTTCAGGCATGGAAGGGACTCTGGTTCCAGGGTGGGAGGCAGGGAAGGTGAGGGGTTGGGAAAGAGGTCTCTCCCAGAAGCCTTTCACGTTTGCATCTGACCGCATTCAGAATTTATTTATTTATTTAGAGAGACATGGTCTCACTCTGTCTCCCAGGCTGGAGTGCAGTGGTGGTGTGACCATAACTCACTGCAGCCTTCAACTTCTGGGGCTCAAGTGATCCTCCTGCCTCAGCCACCTGAGTAGCTGAGAGTACAGGCACACCCCACCATGTCCAGCTAATTTTATCTATTTATTTTCTTTTGTAGAGGTGGAGTCTTACAATGTTGCCCAGGCTGGTCTCAACCTCCTGGGCTCAAGTGATCTTCCCACCTCAGGTTCCCAAAGTGTTGGGATTACAGGCATGAGCCATCGCCCCGCTGCATCTGGCCTGCATTCAGCATTTATTATTAAATGATGGGCCAAATATTGAAAGATTGGGAAATGCAGGTCTCCCCGGCCCTGTGAGTGACTGGGATTCTGTGTTTGTTCTGGCTTCCAAGTGGGATAATGAAATGATGCCTCTCTGCATGTGCAGTTAAACGCCCATTCATATCACAAGGAGGTTGTGGTCAGCAGCCTGTCTGGTGGCCCCCTGGGGGCCTCCAGCATTTAAACCCTTGTTAATCCTCTCCCCTTGAGTGTGGGTGGGACCTATTGACTCATTCTTAATAACTACAATGCAGCAGAGGCCATGTGTGCCACTTCTGAAATTAGGTTATAATAAGACTGTGGCTTCTATCTTAGGTGTGCCCTCTCTCTGTCTCTCACGTCACTCACCTGGGAGAACTCAGCTAGCATGCTATGAGGTCCCCTTGTGGATCAGCCACATGGCAAGGGCTTGAGACCTGTCAGCAACTGTGTGAGTGAGCCTGGAGGAGAATTCCCCCTTGTCCCCAGTCAAGCCTACAGATGAGCCTGCAGCCCCAGCCGACGGTTCCATTGCAATCTAATGAGACACCTTGAGTCAGAGGAGCCAAGCTATGCCATGCCCACATTTCTGACCCATAGAAACCCTGGGATAGTAAATATTGTTTGGTCTGGGCATGGTGGCTCACACCTATAATTCCAATGCTTTGGAAGGCTGAGGTGGGAGGATTACCTAGGGCCAGGAGTTCAAGACCAGCCTGGGCAACATGGTGAGACCCTGTCACTACCAAAAAAAAAAAAAAAAATTTACTGGGCATGGTGGTACATGCCTGTAGTCCCAGCTACCTGGGGACTGAAGCAGAAGGATCACCCAGGAATTCAAGGCTGCAGTGAGCTGTGATTGTGCCACTGCACTCCAGCCTGGACAACAGAGAGAGAACCCTGTCTTGAAAAATAAATAAATAAGTGAAATAAAAAAAAGAATACTGCGTTCATGACTCAGTTGGAGTAATTTGTTATGCAGCAAGAGAGATCTAATGTCAAAGCCCTTTCCCTTTTCTTCTTAAAGGTTCCCGCATGACAGCAGTATCTAGAAGGGCCAGTGATGCTTTAGCCCCAAGGTTTCTGATTTCACAAAGCAGGGCTGCCTCTCTGAAATGGCACGGCCAAGCAGAGCTTGGGATTGCTTTTCACTCCAGGCCCCAAAGTAGGGACACAGACAAGCTGGGACATGTGATGAGGCTCTGGAAAACAGGTTTAAAAATAACTTTACTAGCTCACACTCTGAAATTTAAGCCATCCATTTAGGAAATGCTGAATGTGGCTAGAAAAATGAGTTTTACATTGTTATTCTTCAAGAACAAAGTGATAAGTGACTTCAGAGTAAGGGGAAGTGGTTGTTTGCAGAGTTTATTAAAAATAAGCTGTCATTTCTGTCCTGTATTACATTTGAATCACTGGGAGTTAAAACTCAGTTTTCTTACATTTGGGTGTTTTAAGAGACTTTGGACATATTGAAATAAAAGAATGCCTCACAGTTACACAGAAGTGACATTTCCCACGTTTTCCCTTAGAGGGTGGAACATTAAAAGCTTGCCTAACTCCTTTGGATCCTTATCTAGTAGCTACTTCACAGCCTGAGGAGAAGATAGAAGTAGACAGAGATGCATGCCTGCCTCAGCCAAGACTGGAGAATTGTCGATTATATTTAGATGAGATATAGTATCAGATATCAAATGCGTTTTTTCTTTGTTTTCATTTTCAGTTTTTATTTTGGATTCAAGGAGTACGTGTGCAAGTTTGTTACAAGGGTTTATTGCATGATGCTGAGGTTTGGGCTTCAACTGAACTCGTAACCCAGGTAGCAAGCACAGTATCCGGTAGGTAGTTTTTCAGCCCTTACTTCCCTCCTTGTCTTCCTCTGCTTGGAGTCCCCAGTGTCTGTCGTTCTCATCTTTAAGTCCGTAGATACCTATTGTTTACATCCCACTTGTAAGTGAGAACATGCAGTATTTGGTTTTCTGTGTCTGCATTAATTCTCTTAAGATAATGGCCTCCATCTGCATCCAGGGTGTTGCAAAGGCATGGTTTGGTTCTTTTTTATGCCTGTGTAATATTCCATGGCGTATATGTACCACATTTTCTTTATCCAGTCCACTGTTGATGGGCACCTAGGTTGATTCCATGTCTTTGATATTGGGAGTGGAAGTGCACTTTTTCCTAGCAGCATTTTGGGGTTCAGGTAGTTCTGTTGCTCTGGCTCTGAGCTTGCTGTGTTTATGATGATGTTCTCTGTAAGTTCTTTGAAAGTTGCTTGTTTTGCCATCATACTTGGAATATTCTAAAGTTAAAAATTTTTTTTTTTTTTTTTTGTTTTTTTGAGACAGTCTCGCTCTGTGGCCCAAGCTGGAGTGCAGTGGTGCGATCTCCACTCACTGCAAGCTCCGCCTCCCAGGTTCACGCCATTCTCCTGCCTCAGCCTCCCGAGTAACTGGGACTACAGGCACCCACCACCACGCTTGGCTAATTTTTTGTATTTTTAGTAGAGACAGGGTTTCACCATGTTAGCCAGGATGGTCTCGATCTCCTGATCTCATGATCTGCCCGCCTCGGCCTCCCAAAGTGCTGGGATTACAAGCGTGAGCCACCATGCCAGGCCTAAAGTTAAAAATTTTCAAGGAGACGAATTCCCTTGGATGACTCGATACCTTTCTCACTCTTTCTCTCCTCCTTGGTTTGGCTGATCTGGTAAGGGCTCTGATGGTAGAGATGTTTGGGTAAGTAAGCTCCCTGGGGATAAACATCAGCTTCTGTTGTATCCTTCCCCCTTAGTGATAAAGATTGCTGTTTGTCCACCTTACCTTCCCTAGAGATAGGCTTTTTAGCTGGGCATGTGGCCACCCAGAGAAGGATGACACTTCCTAGCTTCTCTTGCAGTGTGGTTGCTTGGAGGTGAGTAGGTCCTTTTCTCTAAGGAGACATAAACCAAAGAACAGGGATGTGAACCAAAGTGCCATGTTTCATTTCCAATTTTGCCCTTAAAGGCAAGGAGCATGCTTTACTCTTCCCTTTTCCTCTTAGTCTGTTTGTGTTGCTGTAAAGGAATACCTGAGGCTGGATGCAGTGTCTCATGCCTGTAATCCCAGCATTTTGAAAGGCCAAAGCAGGAGGATTGCTTGAAGCCTGGACTTCCTGACCAGCTTGGACAACAGAGAGAGACCCTGTCTCTACAAAAAATTTAAAAAATTGGCTAGGTAAGGTGGTGTGCACCTGTAGTCCCAGCAGCTTGGGAGGCTGAGGCGGGAGGATTGCTTGAGCCCAGGAATTCTAAGCTGCAGTGAACCATGATCATGCCCCTGCACCCCTGGCTGGGTGACAGGATGAGACCTTAACTCAAAAAAACAAACAAACAAACAAAAAAACACCACAGGCTTAGTAATTTTTAAAGCAAAGAGGCTTATTTGGCTCATGGTTCTGCAGATTGTACAAGAAGCATGGTGCAAGCATCTGCTTGTGGTGAGGACCTCAGGAAACTTCCACTCACGGCTGAAGAGAAAGGACAGCCTGCATGTCACATGTTGAGAGGGAGCTAGAGAGAGAGAGAGGGTGGTGCTAGACCCTTTTAAACAACCAGCTTTCATGTGAACTAGTAGAGCAAGAACTTGCTCCATTCCATGAGGAGGGCACCAAGCCATTCATAAGGCATCTGTCTCTAAAATCCAAACACCTTCCACTAGGCCAACCTCTGCCATTAGAGATCACATTTCTTTTTTTTTTTTTTTCTCTTCTTTTTCTTTTTTTTTTTTTTTCTGAGATGGAGTCTTATTCTGTCGCCCAGGCTGGAGTGCAGTGGTGCGATCTCGGCTCACTGCAAGCTCCGCCTCCCGGGTTCACACCATTCTCCTGCCTCAGCCTCCCGAGTAACTGGGACTACAGGCACCCACCACCACGCCTGGCTAATTTTTTGTATTTTTAGTAGAGATGGGGTTTCACCGTGTTAGCCAGGATGGTCTCAATCTCCTGACCTTGGGATCCGCCCACCTCAGCCTCCCAAAGTGCTAGGATTACAGGTGTGAGCCACCGTGCCTGGCCAGGGATCACATTTCAACATGGAGATTTGGAGGGGATGAATGTCCAAACTGACTCACCTCCTATCTATCACTGGCTGGAATGCAGATGTAGTTTTGAGCCAACTTGGACCACAAGGAAGAGGGGAACATTTAGGGATAGTGGGGAGGAACTTATAGCCTGGGCCCCTGAGGACTTTGCCGTGCAAGACGACCATCTTCTCTGGTAAAGCTAGTGTCATTTTAGGTCTCTGTCACAAACAGCAGAACGTGTATGCTAACTCACATCCTTTTATGTCTCCCAGGGTGCCCATTACTGGGCCTACTATAGAAGACACTCAATGTTCATTGATCCATACAGTTTAACAAGTCACCACCCGAGGTAAAAATACAACCTACTGCAGGTGAACTTTACCTTTCTGTGGCCTACAACTAGTTAGGCCATTAGAATCTTAGAGTTGGGAAGAATATTCTAGATAATCTATCTAGTCCACTGATATGGTCTGGCTCTGTATCCCCATCCAAATCTCATCTTGAATTGTAATCTCCCTAATCCTTACATGTTGAGGGAGGGGCCTGGTTGAGGGAGGTGATTGGGTCCTGGGGGTGGTTTCCTCAAGGCTGTTCTTGTGATAGTGAGTCATTTCTCACGAGATCTGATGGTTTTACAAGGCAGTTTTCTCTGATCTTGCCCTCTCTTGCCTGCCACCATGTGAGACGTGCTTCTTCCCCTTCTGTCATGATTGTAAATTTCCTGAGGCCTCCCCAGCCATGTGGAGCTGTGAGTCAATTAAATCTCTTTTCTCTATAAATAATCTCTTTTCTTTATAATTAAGCCTATTTTCTTTATAAATTACCCAGTCTCAGGTATGTCTTTATAGCAGTGTGAAAATAGACTAATACATCTACCCTTCAATGATTTCAGTGTCTGCTCATCATTCTTGTCTAATATAATTCCTGCTTGCTTTATGATGTATCACATGTCGGGCAACCTTAGTTCTACTAAAGGTTTCTTTTTCACAAATAGAAATATGCAATCTTTTAACTTCCTTTGCTATTGTTTCTCTCTTCTCTTCTTTTCTTTTCTTATTGGGATGGGATCTTGCTAAGTTGCCCAGGCTGGACTCAAACTCCTGAGTTCAAGTGACCCTCCCATCTTGGCTTCCAGAGTAGCTGGGACTACAGATGGGTGCTGCTGCATCCAGCCCTTTAACTTCCCTTGATCTTGTCCTTATTTTCCTTTTTCAGACCTCATAAAACAACACATTTGGGGGCAGATAGTATGGGAAATGAGAAAAAACAACACCCAAACTTGTGCAAAAATGAAAAATGTCTGTTCATATAAGGACTGAAACAAATCTATTGAATTTGGCCATGCTGAGGTCATGATGTCGTTGGCAGGATCAAGGGTTCGTGGAAGCCAGATTGAAGTGGGGTGGGGTGCAAAATGAGAAAATGGGCAAATGGAACTGATGTGGATGACCATGCCAAGAAATTGGATTGAGAACTGGGGAAAGAGAGATGGAGGTGCAGGTTTAGACTAGGTAGGGTTTGCTGTGCCTGTGTTTGGGAAGGGAGTGACTAGAGCAGTTTAGCAGTTAAGAAGAGAGTGTAGATACAGAAATGCTCCAGCATCCACCTGCTGCTACTGCATTCCCAGCTCTGCTTTGTCCAGCTCCTGCCTGGCTGCACAGGCACCCCCTGAACTCTTCTAGTTCAATGCACCCTTCTTGGCTCCCACTTGCTCACTCTCTCTGGGTCTGCTGTCATCATGGAGAATGCTTGCCAAGGTCATTAAAGGTTGATTGACACTAAGACATTTCAGCAATTTCTGGTATTTGGAGTTCTGACATCTAGCACTGCAGTGTTTGGTTTCATGGCTGTTTTATTTTCTGGGAGTATTCCACCAAGAGAGAAGAGAGCCTGGTGGTCAGGAGCTGAGTCTTTGGAGCCACACGGATCTGAGTTTGAACCTCAACTCTGCCCTTTATTAGTTGTGCGACCTTGAGCAAGTCATCCTGCTCCTTTATCCCCATCTGTAAATAAAATGAGATAATAAAAATGCCAACCCCTTAGGCTTATGGTGAGGAATGAAGAGAGATTACGTGACAACTTTGAGGGAATGAAGATTTTAGAATGAAGGCAGAGACTGGGATCTCTCCCATTCCCAAGGCTCAGATTAAAAGTTGCCCAGGTGCGGTGGCTCATGCCTGCAACCCCAGCACTTTGTGAGGCTGAGGTGGAAGGATCATTTAAGGCCAGGAACTGGAGACCAGCCTGGGCAACATAGTGAGACCCTATCTCTACAAAAAAAATTTAAAAATTAACTGAGCATGGTGGTGCACACCTGTAGTTCCAGTTGCTTGGGAGGCCAACACGGGAGGATCACTTGAGCCCAGGGGTTCAAGGCTGCATTGAGCTGTCATGGCACCACTGCACTCCAGCCTGGGATACAGAGCGAGACCCTATCTCCAGGAAAAAAAAAAAAAATCAACCAAAAAATCCTCTGTCTTTTGGGAAGGACCCCTAGGAAGAAATGGATGTTTCTCAGGAAAAGCATTTAATCGATGTCACCTAGCCCCGCTCTAGGACGTTCCAAATGCCTCTTAGTATCTGTGTTCTTTTCTTGGCTCCTGGATAATAAGCAGTTGAAATAATTACGTTCTAAGTCTTCAGCACCCACCTGCCCTCGTTCTCCATCCACTCGCTCGGTGGAACCTTTGTCATTTTCGACAGTAATATGACTGAAGTTTGTGGGCTTTTCTAACCCCACACATGATCTATACCAAGTGGGAAGATTCTGTGGGGGCCGTGCTAAGAGAGTGTGCTAAAAAAGAGAGCCTATTTTTAAAAACCATCCCAATTTTGTGAGGCAGAATGTTGTTGCCATTTTTACTTTGCGCTGCCTGTCATCCACGCTGTCAAGAAGGGCACAGGTATGGAGTCGTCCATGCTAATGGTGACATTCTGGGCACATTTGTTGTCCTTGGGATGTTTGGAAAAGGGGGAGGCAGGTGGAAAATTGGGCAATGTCTGGATGAGTCTAGGTGGAAAATTAATGCTTTGCTGTGAAAGAGTGGAGACTTGGGAGCAACCCCTGGGCGTATGTGCAACCTCTAGTTCTGGGTCTCTGAAAGTTAACACCCTGTGGACACTGGGGACTGAACTGGTTGAGATTTTTCAGTCTCTTTAATGGGCAAAGGCTAGAGATAATGAAGGTGAGTTCTATGTGTAAATTAGTATTTCAAATTAGCTTCTGGAGGTGGAAAATTCTTTTAAAGAGGAGCGCAGAGATTACTCAGTAAAAACAGGAGAAATCAATAGGGGAGGACTGGTGTAAATTGGGAAAGGTCTGCAGAGAGCAGGATTTTTTTTTTTTTTTGGAAAGGTATCTTCGTACTCTTACCCTGTATAGGTGAGATTTTGCCTGGACCCATAGCTGGTGGTCTTATAAAATCAGAATCACACCTTTGGAAAGCCATTTGGAAGTACATACTCCGAGCCATAAAAATATTTCATATCTCTGAACTAGTAATCTTCCTTCTGGGAATTTATGCTAGGGAAATCAATCATAAAGGGGGAAAAGTGCCACATGCATGAAAATGCTGATGGCCTCGTTGCTTTTTTTTTTTTTTTTTTTTGTTTGAGACAGAGGCTTGCTCTGTCGCCTAGGCTGGAGTGCGATGGCGTGATCTCTGCTCACTGCAACCTCCACCTCCTGGACTCAAGCAATTCTGCATCAGCCTCCTAAGTAGCTGGAATTATAGGCACCCACCCACCACTCCTGGCTAATTTTTGTATTCTTAATAGAGATGGGATTTCACCATGTTGGACAGGCTGGTTTCAAACTCCTGACCTCAAATCATCTGCCTGCCTTGGCCTCCCAAAGTGCTGGGATCACAGGTTAGAGCCACTGCAACTGGCCCTTCATTGCTTTTAATAGTAAGAATTTGGAAGCCACCTAAAAGACTAATAGGAATGGAATGGTCATTTAAATTATGGTATATTGAATCAATAGATTGTTATACATTCATTAAGATTATAATTATAAGGCTGGGCATGGTGGCTCATGCCTGTAATCCCAGCACTTTGGGAGGCCGAGGTGGGTAGATCATGAGGTCGGGAGATCGAGACCATCCTGGCTAACACGGTGAAACCCCGTCTCTACTAAAAATACAAAAAATTAGCTGGGCATGGTGGCGGGAGCCTGTAGTCCCAGCTACTCAGGAGCCTGAGGCAGGAGAATGGCGTGAACCCGGGAGGTGGAGCTTGCCGTGAGTGGAGATCGTGCCACTGTACTCCAGCCTGGGCTACACAGTGAGACTCCACCTCAAAAAAAAGAAAAAAAAAAAGATTGTTAATTATGAATACCCTTTAGAAGCTTGCATCTATCTGAAATAAGTGCTTTTATGATATAAGCATAATGTAAAAACTTGTCTGTACAATTGACTTTTTTGGGGGTGGGGGAGGGGCAAGGTTTTGCCATGTTGTCCAGGCTGGTCTTGAACTCCTGGGCTCAAGTGATCTACTTGCCTCAGCCTCCCAAAGTGCTAGGATTACAGGTGTGAGCCACCATGCCCGGCCTGTTACTTCTTTTCCTCTGCTGGATTTGGGTTTGATTTGTTCTTGTTTCTCTGGTTCCTTGAAGTGTGAGCTTAGATTGTCTATTTGTGCTCTTTCAGATTTTTTTTAATGTTATAGTTTTATTTGTGTTAGTATTTATCTTGAAGAAGAGTGAAAACACAATTAAAGAAGTACTGGAGAATGTTTTTAAATAGTACCATCACAGACAAAAGTACTAACCTCGTTATAGCTTTGGAGATAGATGGGGAAAACATGAGAAAATTTTTTTGATGGCTACCATTGCCTCTTGAACAATGCAGGGGTTAGAGGTGCTGACCTCCTTGGCAGTTGAAAATCCACATACAACTTTAGGCTCCCAGAAACACTTCACTACTAATAGTCTACCTTTTTTTTGGTTTCTTTTCTGAGATGGAGTCTTGCTCTGTCGCTCCCTCTGACAGTGCAGTGGTGCAATCTCGGCTCACTGCAACCTCCACCTCCTGGGTTCAAGCTATTTTCCTGCCTCAGCCTCCCGAGTAGCTTGGATTACAGGCACGCACCACCACGTCCGGGTAATTTTTGTATTTTTAGTAGAGATGGGGTTTCGCCACATTGGCCAGGTTGGTCTTGAATTCCTGACCTCAGGTGATCCACCTGCTTCAGCCTCCCAAAGTGCTGGGATTACAGGCATAAGCCACTGCACCTGGCCAAATAGTCTACTGTTGACCAGAAGCCTAACCAGTAACATAAAGTCAATTAACACATACTATGTATGTCATACGTATTATATATCATATTCTTACAATAAAGACGAGCTAGAGAAAAGAAAATGTTTTTAAGAAAATCGTAAGGAAGAGGAAAATCTATTTACTGTTCATTAAGTGGAAGTGGATTGTCATAAAGGTTTTCATCTTCATCGCCTTCACGTTGAGTAGGCTGAGGAGGAGAAAGAAGAGAGGTTGGTGTATTAGTCTGTTCTCACACTGCTATAAAGGAAGACCTGAGACTAGTAATTTATAAAGGAAAGAGGTTTAATTGACTCACAGTTCCACATGTCTGGCGAGGCCTCAGGAAACTTACAATCATGGTGGAAGGCGAAGGAGAAGCAAGTATGTTCTTCACAAGGTGGCAGAAAAGACAGAGAGAGAGAGAGAGCATGGGAAACCGCACTTATAAAACCATGAGATCTCTTGAGAACTGACTGTCATGAGAACAGCATGGAGGAAATCCCCATGATCCAGTGGCCTTCCACTAGGTCCCTCCCTCAACACATGGGGATTACAGTTTGAGATGAGATTTGGGTGGGGACACAGAGCCAAACCATATCAGTTGATCTTGCCATCTCAGGGGTGGTCAAGGCAGAAGAAAATCCACGTATAAGGGGACCCATGTAATTCAAATCTGTGTTATTTGAGGGTCAACCGTACTGTGACTTATATATAAAATAAAGACAGAAACATACAGATAGGACCTGAAAGGAACATACAGAAAATGAGAACAGTTGATGTGTTCAGGTGGTGAAAACAGGAGTGATCATTTTCCTTGTTTGTTTCAGATCATTACAATTACAATGTTCCTATAAGTCAAATCCTGGCTTTGTCAATGAACGGCTTCAGGTTTGTCTTCTGTGAAATGGGTGTAATAATAATAGTTAGTAATGCTAGCAACTAATTTCCATCCATGCTTTGTTCTTAGTCTTTCTATACATCAACTCATTCGGTCTTCCCCACCCACCTATAAGGTCGGTACCTACAGACAGGCAAGGGAACGTGGAAGACTTGTCATAGGCACTTGGAGCAAATCTGGGCTTCCAGATCCACCTAGTCTTACTGTGAAGGTGACAGCCTTAACCACCTCTTCGTACCATCTTCTTTCCTCTTCTCTACTGAATCTTTCTAGATATGTTGTAAGAAATAGAGGTGATGTATGCTCCCTTTGGGCCTGGCATTTAGGAGAAATTGAGTCAACAGTAGCTGGTAATCATCATTGTCATTATAATGTTTGTATAATAAAACAATAAAAAGAAAATAACAGAAAGTAGAGTCAGTACCTTGAAGTTCATGTATGTGATGAGCAAAACTCACAGCTAATATTTTCACGCACCTGTCCTATTTTAATGCATTCTTAAGGTTCATCTTTACATAACAGCATGTGTTTCAGATTTCCTTTCTTACGTGGGTTAAATATACCTCCTGCAAGGACGTTTATAGTGCCTTACCTCTCTTTAGCACTTTGTCCTTCTTTCAAATCATATTCATATTTATTTATTTCTCTCATTAATTTTGGGAGACATGTCAGTGGTCCCCCCATTTTATAGATCTATGATCTCTCACCTTTTTTGGATTGCATACCCCTATTGGTAAAAATGTTTAAGCATATACCTCCAATACCTGCTTATTTGTTTAATTATACATTATATGTGTGGATTGCTGACAGATTGTATTTAAAAGCATGAGACGATGAAGATGAAATAAGCAATGTTTCAAATTTATTTTTCAATATGGTTTATTTAATAGCTTAGGAAACCTTTTTTCCTCTCATTAAAGTATCATTACTGGCCATATTTTCCATGGCAGCCGTCTTGGTAAATCTGTTTTCGTTATTTTCAAAATCATGATTTAATACTTTGTGATAGAGTAATTCACAGGTCTGGTTTTAATTCACTTATTTTTGGTTTCAATACTGGAAAAGATACCCCCCAAAAGAGATGCAGATCCAAGTAGAAGAAATTCATAGTTGGTGGTGCTTAATAAATTATGACACTCGCTTTGCGAAGCCATCCATGTATTATGCAAAAATTTTTGTTGAAATTCAGCTAGTAAATTTCCGTTTCTCTTGATGCCAGTCAGTTGCTCTTGCAAACTGACTGAAAGGTGATGCATTTCAATATTTTTAACAAATGGGTTCAAAACCTGCTGAAACTCTTCATATGGAAGACGTTTAAAAGCCTAGAAAATCTGTTTCCAAGTTTTTCAAGTGTGAATATATGAGTTTTTATAAATTAAATTATAGCATTTTCAGCCACAAATCATTAATCATGGAAACATTTCCAAACATCCATTTTCAAAATGCCTCTCTAGTAGTACAAGTATTCTTTTTTATTGGAAAGCATTAGTTTCTCATTCATCGTTTAAATGTCATCTGTACCTTGAGGTAACAAATTAAGTACGTTGACTTTTCCTGAAAATATTTATGGATGCCATAGGCTCTTGAGGGATATCTGTCATCCAAGAATAGGTTATTATGTTTTGAACTTAAAAAATAATGCGTAGTTTATTTTTAATTTGCAACGCTTCTCAAGCTTTTTGACACAAGATAACCAGCAAACTTCTGGCTATTTCCAGGGGACTGCCGATTTTACTAAAGGAGTTTTTTGACAGTAGGGCTATGTTTTAAACATCTGTGTTTTTACAGTTGATTTCCTGGAGCCTTTTGTGCCCTTTGCTCTAGTAACTTGCCAGGAGTATGCATGAATGAAATTAGCTGTGCTCCAGTCTCTGTAAGCTCGCCCCAAAACCCCGCTTTTATTTCAGTCAAAGCATCCATTCCTTCAGTAGGCACCCTAGACGCTTTTTCCCTCGAACAAGGTTTTCACGTAAGAACTTATTTAGTTCAGGATATAAATTTACCGTAGTGACAAAAACCGCAATTACTTTTGCACCAACCTGATCATTGACTCACAAAAATGGTATATCGTACGTGTTGTAACAGAGATTGAATCTAGCAAGTATCACAGGCTGAAATGTGGGAAAAACCCTTCTCCCTGAGCACAGCAAACCTGCCTGCTGTGTGCACCTTTCTTAAGTTTCTGTCTTCAAATCGTCGCCAGTGTTTTCAATACATTTTCCAAAAGTATTTGCTGACAAAGAAATGCATTTAGTTTATTGCCAGAGTGTGTTTTTGTGTAATAGTCCCGCTATCTTGGCTGTAGGTGAAAACACAAGCATTTCCCCAATGTGACTTCTTATCTTTTGCTTTTGAGTGGAGAACTCTGAAAGAGAATCATAATGCTTATTGTTTAGTTTGGGGGAAATTTGGAAGGTCCTGGGAAAACATTACAGATACTTGTCTTCTATTTCTGTATGGTTCATTTTAAAATGTCATCCCAAAGCATGATATATTCTTAAAGCAAGGGTTACTGTTAATGGCAGTGCATCTGCATCCATATTTCAATACTCTTCTCTTTTTTCTTTGAGACAAGGTCCATTCTGTTGCCCAGGCTGGAGTGCAGTGGCACCATCATAGCTCATTGCGGCCTTGAACTCCTGGGTTCAAGCAATCTTCCCGCCTCAGCTTCCCAAGTAGTTAGGACTATAGGTGTGCACCACTGCACCTAGCTAATTTTAAAATTTTTTTGTAGAGATGGGGTCTCACTATGTTGCCCAGGCTGGTCTCAAACTCCTGGCCTCAAGTGATCCTTCCTTCCCAAAGTGCTGAGATTACAGGTGTGAGCCACCACAATCGACCTCAATATTCTTGGTAATTCCTTTTGGACCTCTATCGGATTGTCAATCTTTTAATCTCAGATAGTGGCTCCAGACAAGCTCCCAACAGGAGGAAAAGCGTCCGCTCTGCCCTGTGAGGTTGGAGCTTGTGTTTGTCTTAAGACTGTCATCCCCAGGACACATGCTGTGTGCACAAATCTTTAAATCTCTTACCTGTTTTACGAGGACTTGTTTGGTTAAACCTGCACCATAAGATCTGTACAGTCACTGCCTGGGCACGTGTGAACTGCACGTTCAGCCTCGGGCTGTGATCAGACCGTGGAAGAAGGTGCCCCTGCTGCTTCCTCCGGGACTCACTCAGGGAGCGAATTGTCCTTGCCACATGGGACATCACCCCCAAAGGAGGATGTCACTGCCAGGACATATGTTTATTTTGGTTATACCCAAAACCTTTTTTTTGTTTTCAGATCAATAAGCATTGCTATAACAGAAGTTTTATTATAAGCTTGCAACCTTTTATCTGCGATCCTGAAACTCAAAAAACAAAAACAAACAAAAACAAAAAAAGGATGAGGCTGGGTGCCGTGGCTCACACCTGTAATCCCAGCACTTTGGGAGGCTGAGGCAGGCGGATCACAAGGAGAGGAGTTTGAGACCAGCCTGGCCAACATGATGAAACCCTGTCTCTACTAAAAATACAAAAATTACCTGGGCATGGTGGCTACTCGGGAGGCTGAGGCAGGAGAATCTCTTGAACCGGAGAGGTGGAGGCTGCAGTGAGCCAAGATTGTACCACTGCACCCCACTGGGCTACAGAGTGAGACTCTGTGTCAAAAAAAGGTGGTAAAACCTAACTGTAATGGGATATAAGGCTATTTATGACGTTTACTTATCTCATTTCATGTGACTGTGTACACATTTCATTGCAGGAATATTCACGTATTAAGTTGGGATGCTGACCCAGACCCATTAGAGAATGTTAGATTATATATGTGTGAAAGGAAAATACAAACTTGGGGCCCTAAAGTTACTCTGCCAAAGGGAAAGTCAAGCTGGGAACTGAGTCATGCAAACCTGCTTCCCATTTTGTTCCTAAATTCATGGCTGCAAAGATAAAAGGCTACATACCTCCCTCACGATTTACTCAGGAGGAAATTCTTTGTGGGCTCCAGTATCTTTTACCCTGAAGCAGTTCTCTTGAATTTCACCCTGATAGTGTAAATTAACAGTTTATCTTCATAGGTATGGGACAAAGGACAGAATTGAAATCATCCCTCCACTGACCTGGGCCATATGCCTGCCTGACTGCATCCTCTATGTTTATTAAAAATGCACTGCGTGCAAGACAATTTGAAACTGACTATTCTTCTGCCTTCTGCTTCCCCATGAAATATGCAGATTCAGTGACCCTTGATCAAAGCCTCAAGTGGATGCAACCACATAGCTTTTTTATCTACTTTATTAGTTTGTTTTCACGCTGCTGCTAAAGACATACCCAAGACTGGGTAACTTACAAAGAAAAAGAGGTTTAATGGACTCACATTTCCCCGTGGCTGGGAAGGCCTCACAATCATGGTGGAAGGCAAAAGGCACATCTTACATGACAAGAGAGATTGAGAGCCAAGTGGAAGGGGAAACCCTTATGAAACCATCAGATCTCATGAGGCTTATTCACTACTGTGAGAACAGTATGGGGGGAGCTGCCCCCATGATTTGATGATCTCCCGTGGGGTTCCTCCTACAACACGTGGGAATTATGGGAGCTACAATTCACGATGAGATTTGGGTGGGGACACAGTCAAACTGTGTTACCTATTCTTCCTTTTTTTTTTTTCTCCTTCCTCTCTTCATTACTGCCTGCTCTTTTCTCTTTAAATATAGACATCCCCAAACTCTATTTGGAAAAAACCATGAATCACTGATATTTCCTGTGGTTTTGTGTTCCTTTTTTCTGGGCACATCCTAAACCTTGGCCAAATAAATCTCTAAAATAACTGAGACTCTAGTCAGTCATTTTCTTTGGTTTACATAGGTACAGGTAAGAATTTCTACAGTTCCCAAAAAACTGTGATTCTAAAAAATTTCTACGACTCCCCAAATTCTGATTCTAAAACCCAGTGTGCCCAAAGTTTTGGATGCAGGACTGTGACCCTTTCCACAGTACCATGAATTGTTCTGGCACTCCCCAGGCTGAGTTGTTGAGGGAAAGAGTCAAATTCTGTAAGATATTTGAAGAAATTTGTTCTGAGTCAAATGGGAGAACCATGACTCTTGACACAGTCACAGGAGGCCCTGAGAACATGTGCCCCAGGAGGTCTGGTTACAACTTGGTTTTATATGTTTCAGGGAGACATAAGACGTCAGTCAATACATGGAAGGTATGTACTGGTGCAGTCCAGAAAGGCAGGACCACTCAAAGCTGAGGAGAGTTTCCAGGTCATAGGTAGATTCAAAGATTTTCCAACTGGCAATTGGTTGAAAGAGTTGAGTTATTATCTGGAGACCTAGAATCAATAGAAGGGAGCATTTGGGTTATAAGTTCTTGTGGAGGTCAAGATTTTTATCCTGCAGATAAAGCCTCCAGGCAGCAGGCTTCAGAGCTCTTACTGGACCTAAAAGGGTGCCAGACTCTTAGTTAATTCTCTCCTGGATCAGGAAAAAGACCTGGGAAGGGAAGGGGATTCTCTATAGAGTGTACATTTCCCCCACGAGAGACAGCTTTGCAGGGCCATTTCAAAATATGTCAAGGAAATATATTTTGGGGTAAACTACTTGGATTTCTTTCAGGGCCTCCCATCTATCATGTTGGTATCTTACTGCTGCAAAGAATCTGTTTTGTCAGTCTTCAGATCTCTTTTTTACTTTTAATGCTGGTCACCTGTGCCTTCCAAAAGGAGGAGAGTGTAAGAAGGCATGTCTGACCAGCCATTCCCGTTATGGTCTAACCTAGTTTTTCAGGTTTCTTTGGAATGCCCTTGGCCAAAAAGGGGGTCCATTAATCAGTTGGGGGGCTTAGGATTTTATTTTTGATTTACAGAGTGTACCCCACTTTTGAGCATATAAAGGGTGACGTGCAAGCCCAAAGGATTTGTTACTTGCTCCAAGTCACCCAGCAAGCTGAAAACAGGAATCAGAAATGAGACTCGGCCACAGTCTGCTACTGTGGCTTTCACTGAATCACATCTTGTCGTCTGTCTGAGGAGAAGATTCTGGGTCTAGTTTAAAACTGGAGCTTTCCAAATAGAACATGTATATCAGTGGCCTTCTGCCAAGAGAAGATTTCATTCACTGCCAGCATCAGCTGTGAGAGGCGATGTCAGGGAGTGGGGAAGAATCTAGACTCACAGGATGTTCAAGTTAGAGCAATTTCCCCAGTGGATTCCTATCTATTTTCACTCACCCATTCAACAAAATATTCAATGATCCTATGCTAGGAATGGAGCTGATAGGGTTTGGCTGTGTCCCCACCCAAATCTCATCTTGAACTGTGGCTCCCACAATTCCCGCATGTCTTGGGAGGGACAAGGTGGGAGGTAACTGAATCATGGGGGCAGGTCTTCCTCGTGCTGTTCTTGTGATAGTGAATAAGTCTCATGAGATCTGATGGTTGTATAAAGAGGAGTATCCATGCACAAGCTGTGTCTTTTCTTGTCTGCCACCATGTGTGAGATGTACCTTTCACCTTCCACCATGATTGTGAGGCTTTGCCAGCCATGTGGAACTGTGAGTCCATTAAACCTGTTTCTTTTGTAAATTGCCCAGTCTTGGGTACGTCTTTATCAGCAGTGTGAAAATTGACTAACACAGGAGCTAAGCCCAGTCAAGACAAAAGTCTGTTGACTTTTGCCTGCCCTGAAGGAGTTCAGTTTACTGGGAGGGATGTGCAAATTTCCTGCATAAGA
The DNA here is from genome assembly GCF_024542745.1 of Macaca thibetana thibetana. Taxonomy (NCBI): domain Eukaryota; kingdom Metazoa; phylum Chordata; class Mammalia; order Primates; family Cercopithecidae; genus Macaca; species Macaca thibetana. Next base: position 131,908,364 of record NC_065580.1, on the reverse strand, counting down.
TTCATGTGCAACCTGGAAAATGCTTGTGAGTTCAGGGGAGAAGTTGTCCCCTCTGGAGAGTGTGTGGTGATGTGTTCATAGAATGGAAACTTACAGGTTGCCTGGGACTTTTTCAGGGGACCTGGCTTGTGGAAGGCATTCCAGTTGAGGGAACAGCAAGAGTAAAGGCATAGTGGCTGGCGGAAAGAGTAGATACATCTGCTGTAAACCAAAAATAAAATTCTCAGTCCTCCCCCAGTCACATGAATGGGCCCCTCCTTTTGGCCAAGGACATTCCCAAGTTAACCTGAAAAACGAGTTCAGGCCATGATAGGAAGGGGGAGCTGGGCATACCTCATTATACCCTTCTCAGAATTACTGAGAGAGCAGACTCTTTAATTCTGATAAGAAACATTTACAATCTGTTCTCCCTGAAGCCTGCTACCTGGAGGCTTCATCTGCGTGATAAAAACTTGGTCTCCACAACTCTTTTTCACAACCCAGACATTCCTTTCTATTGATGATAATTCTTTAAACCAGTTACCAATCAGAAAATCTGAATCTGCCTATGACCTGGAAGCCCCCGCTTTCAGCTGTCCCACCTTTTCAGATCCAACCAGTGCATAACTTGCATGTATTGATTGATGCCTGGTGTCTCCCTACAATGTATAAAACCAAGTTATGGGCTAGGCATAGTGGCTCATGCCTGTAATCCCAGCACTTTGGGAGGCTGAGGTGGGTGGATCATTTGAGGTTAGGAGTTTGAGACCAGCCTGGCCAACGTGGTGAAACCCTGCCTCTACAAAAAATGCAAAAGTTAGCCAGACATGGTGGTGCATATCTGTAGTTCCAGATACTTGGGAAGCTGAGACAAGAGAATTGCTTGAGTCTGGGAGGTGGAGGTTGCAGATTGCAGTGAGCAGAGATGGCACCACTGCACTCCAGCCTGGGTGACAGAGCAAGACTCTTGTCTCAAAAAAATAACCAAAAACAAAAAACAAAAAACCAAAACCGAGTTCTGGGCTGACCACCTTGGGCACATGTCCTCAGGACTTCCTGGGGCTGTGTCACAGGCCATTGGTCACTCATATTTGGCTCAGAAGAAATCTCTCTAAATGTTTTGCAGATTTTGACTTATTTCAGTGACAATAATTTGGCACCCAATATGGGGCCACTGTTTTTGCCGACACTGCATATCTCAGTAGCTCAGTACTATTGACCATTCAAGGGAGAATAAGAGAGGTGAGAGATGAAACTGTCTAGGCTGGCAGAGGTCTTACCATCCCAGATTCTGTGCTGAGAGGTATAGATTTCCAATGTGGAGCTAGAGAACATTTTTGAGCAGGAGAGGGAAGAGTTTCTCTAAAAGGACTCTCTCTCTCTCACGCTTCTACCCCCTGCAGAAATGCCTTCTGCAACATTCCTGCTGGGTGGCTGAGTGGCCTCTGTGTGACCACTTCTGGGGACATTATTTGGTTAACATAGAAATTAATTTCTTTTATATAGCTCGTAGTTTGTCACCTCCATTGGTTTTAAGACCTGGCATTTTAGGGCTGCCCGAACAACTTCAATCTGTTCATTTTTTGTGAAATGGGTGCAGGATACTTCAGTTTAACTCATTCTGCATCCTCATTTTTCACACGAGTTGTGTTATTATTCTTAACTATTATTAAAAGGAATGATAAAAAGTAATTAACCATCTGGAACAGATTCATGCTTCCTATTAGTCAGGGCGTCCATTATAAAACCTCCTGAAAGTTCAGCCTTAGAAATAAATTCTCCAAGTGGGTGGATTAGCTACTGAATTATTCTTCTCCAGAGATGAGTGTATTTTCCCAACACAGCCAGCACTCCCCTCCACTGCTCATTTATCAAAGGGGGAAAAGTGGAAGTGAAAAATAGAAATGGCTTGTCAATATAATTTACTGTGTAAAAGCTATGGATTTGATATGGTTTGTGGAAGGTTTCTGGACTATCCTTCTCCACTATTATTTATAGTTTTAGTGTGACACTGAACCTTGGCTTCAGGAAGAAAATGCTGTATTCAGTCAGTGGTCTCTTCAGGGTCCCTAGGAAATGCTCCCAGGACCTTCCAGGCCACTGTGGGGAAGCTGGAGATGGATCTGCTGCGGAACAAACCAAGAGGTGATGCCAGAGCCTCCGTTTGTCCTGTATGGATCCCACAGTGAGTTTTAGGGGCACTTGGAATTTGACAAAGGAATAATTATGTTGCAAGTGCAAGAATGACGTTGCAAGATCCTGGGTTCTGTGACTCACTGCCTCCCACAGCCTCCTGGGCACTGACAGGCAGTCCTGACTCCTGGAAGACCATGTGACACTGTGAGCCAGCTGTATTTGACCTCTGCGTTGGCCCTTTCTGCTTGTAAACACAAATCATTGCTCCCCTCGGCTGTATTCTTGGCCTCCTGCCATTGCTAATACCAAGGAATTGAGATGGAATGGATCAGGGAACCCGAAGACCACCCTTTTTCCTTTGTGGTTGCCCTTGCACTCACATGAGCTGAGACCCAAAAGTCCTTTCTCAGAGAGAAGCTGCCTCCTGGGGGAATTCTTCCTGGATATAGAACACAGGGCCAGGCCTCCCAGGGCCAAGGGGCTGACTCCCATATTATCTGTGTCAACAAGAAGCATTTGCTTCTTGCAAATACTAGAAGATCTGAAGCTGTTCACTGCACTCAGTATTCCCTAAGTGCAGTGCTGACTCATGGCCAAGAGTGAACTCTTCATGCTTCATGAAGTCTTCCACGGTTTTGTATTAGCCTGAGAAGGCTCAACTCAAGTGCAGTTTCTTTCATGAAGCCTTGATAATGCAGGTTACAAGTCAGTTCTATTCAACAAACAGGACACCTTTTGTGACCTAAACCCCACACTGGACTCTGAGGATCTAAGAGTAAATGAGACATGTATCTATCCCCAAGAAGTTTTCAGTCTGCTGATAGACACATGTATAGAAAAACTGCAGATAAACACAGTAAGAGAGGTGGCAGGAATGTATCACAGAAACCTGGAAAAAATCATTAGCATGTGCCCCGAATGCTTGGGAAAATCTTTACAGAGAGGATGATATTTATGCAGGGTTTTGATGTATTCGTAGGAGTTTGCAGGAAACCTGCAAATAAACACAGTAAGAGAAGTGTCAGGAATATATCACAGAAACCTGGGAAAAGCATTACCATCTGCCTTGAATGCTTGGGAAAACCTTAACAGAGAGGATGATATTTATGCTGGGTTTTGATGTATTCATAGGAGTTTGCTAAGTAGAACATAAAGTGAAGGAGTGGGGAACACATTTGAGGCAGAAAAGACAAGTACAAAAGCATGACTTGAAAGCCCACAGGGTGGGGCATGGTGTGTTTCTGATGCTCAGGTTATGTGTATATGGGGGATGAGGCTGGAGAGGGGACCTCTCCTAGTTGTTTCTAATGATATTGCAATCACCTAAGACCCCAAGCCTGGCACACAGTACCCACTGGAGGGGGGAGACCCAGGTTGAGTTCATGGGGTAGGGCTGGAGCAGGGAGCTCTCACCTTCAGAGGGGTGACTAAATCTGAATGTCTAGAGAATTCCATACCCAGAAATGTCAAAGGCTGAGATCAAAGCTGCAGATCTCTGAGTCAGAGGGAGTTGGAAAAGAAGGAGCAACAGAAGCAAGTTGTTCCAGCCAGGTTTGAATGGGGGATGGCACTTCCTGTTTCATGCACGTGTGCCTTGTCTTTTCAAATCAATTATATTCTACTTGAAGGCAAGAGAAATGGTTTAAGAAATTTGTTTAAGTCTTATACAATAAGGGCTAATAAAGTATTATGAAAACATAGAGAAGTCATATCAATTGCCCAAGATGATAGAGTTAGTAGGGGCAGACCTAGAGTTTTAGGGGCACTTGGAAACAAAGCACTGGTCCCTGTCCTGTGCCTCACATCTCATGCACAGTTTGTGCTTAGTGGACAGTGTCACATATTAAGAGAGGGGACACAAGCCAATGGAAGTACACACAGAAGATGGAGACCAACAGATCTTGGTCCTGTTTTATGCAAAAAAATCTATTAAGGGAGTAGAGAGAATGACAAGGCCTTGAGTAGAGGATGGGGAGAGGGATCACTATTATTAAATATTTGCAGGAATTTTATATACAAAAAGGAGTTGTTTTGTCCCATGTGGCCTTGGAGGCCGTTCTGGACTTGCAATAGAAGTTGCAGTGAGGCAGATTTCTCCCTAACTGCTGGTGCTACCTGAAAGTTCCATGGGCTGCCTAGAAAGAGTAAGGCTCCCAGGATGAGAGGCAGAAACATCACAGACATTGTCAAGGAGCTTCCTCCTCTTGGTTGGTGACCCCACCGAATGATTTGCAGTGTCTCTTCCAATTTGGAGATGCTCTACATCTCTTGACACTTCTATAATTCTGCCATTCTCCCTGACTCCCAGGAGAGCCCAGGATCTGTGAAGACCTCAGAAGTTGCGAGCTAGGCTGACTGAAACACACAGACCTTTGCTTTAATTTTTCCACTGTGTGAGATCCGTTCGCCAAGGGAAATTGGGGAAAGTATTTTTAGCCAAGGCATTTGCTTTTAGGGGACTCATTCTCCTAGAAATAGTCTACTCCTCCTCTTTTATGCTATACCTTATTATTCCCCAGGATTTTTACTCCTTGAGATGCTATTTGGATTTTTTAAAATCTTTTTTTTTTTTTTTTTTTTTGAGACAGAGTCTTGCTCTGTCACCAAACCTGGAGTGCAGTGGTGTGATCGCAGCTCCCTGCACTCCTGGGCTCAAGTGACCCTCCTGCTTCAGCCTCCCAAGTAACTGGGACCACAGGTACGTGCCAACACATCCTGATAATTTTTGTTTTTATTTTCTGGAGATGGAAGTCTCACTGTGTTGCCCAGGCTGGCCTCGAACTCCTAGACTCAAGTGATTCTCTTGCCTTGGCCTCCCAAAGTACTGGGGTTATAGGCATGAGCCTCTGTGCCCAGTCTTTTTTTCATCCTTAGACTGGTTTGATTCCAAAAGAATTATAAACCCAGGCGTTAAATTTCAACATATAGAGATGACGTCCTATTGATCGTCACACCGGCTCATCCTCCTGAGTGGGCAGCTGACTTCACAGTGCACGGCTTCCCCTGCGTCTGCACTTTGGAAACCCTTGGACAGTTGGAGAAGTCCCCATGCTCAGGCTACACTCCCAAGGGGTTAGATCAGAAAATCTGGGTGGGGTCGGGCACTGGAGGTCTTTTAAACTGCCTGGATGGTTCCAGTTTGCGGTCACGTCTGAGAGTCGCTGCTTGACATGCATCCTGGATTCACCCTGGCAGGACTCATGGGCCCCTGTTCCCTTTCAGAGCTTAGAGGGATGGAGCAAAGCCACTTTCAGTTTCTCCACTCGCCAGCCGGGTGCTCGAGGAAGTTATTTTACTGCTCAGAGCCACCGGAGCAAAAATACTTTCCATGGCCGGGCGCGGTGGCTCACGCCTGTAATCCCAGCACTTTGGGAGGCCGAGACGGGCGGATCACGAGGTCAGGAGATCGAGACCATCCTGGCTAACACGGTGAAACCCCGTCTCTACTAAAAATACAAAACAAAATAGCCGGGCCTAGTGGCGGGCGTCTGTAGTCCCAGCTACTCGGGAGGCTGAGGCAGGAGAATGGCGTGAACCCGGGAGGCGGAGCTTGCAGTGAGCCGAGATCGCGCCGCTGCACTCCAGCCTGGGCGACACAGCGAGACTCCGTCTCAAAAAAAAAAAGTAGGAAAAAAAAAAAAAAACTTTCCCCAATTTCCCTTGGCAAATGGATCTCACACAGCAGAATAGTAACTAAAGAAAAGGTCTGTGTGTTTGAGTCAGCCTAGCACTCAACTTCTGAGGTCTTCACAGATCCTGGCCTCTCTTGGGAGTCAGGGAGAATGGCAGAATTACTGAAGTGTCAAGAGATATATGGCATTTCCAAATTGGAAGAGACACTGCAAATCATTTGGTGGGGTCACCAACCAAGAGGTGGAAGCTCCTTCCTCTGTGAAATGGAGCCACTGGAAGGTTGGCTTCCTGTGCCTTGAATTCCTGAGGTGGTGTCTGGCAGGGTGCTCGCCCTGGTGCCCTTGGCCGTGACATTGGTGGTGATCATGATGATCTTAAGAAACGCTGGCTGGGCATTCTTCTGTGGAGGTGTGGCCTCTGTGCCAGGTGTGTCTCAGCTTTTTGCACGTGTACTTCATTTATTCCTCTTAGGAATCGGAGGTGGTAGTTACTATTATTATCTCACCCTTTTCACATCACCGCCTCCATGGAAAATGATGGTGTTTCTACAGCATGGTGGAGTAAAATGAGACAGCTGCCGGAGGTGATGACCTTGGGCACTGTTCCTGGGAGCCCTGAGCACTAAGGGGGTCTACATCTTGGGCACCCCAATTACCCGAGTGTACACCTAGGAAGTTGTGCTTTTGTTTTTTTTTTTTTTTTTTTTTTTTTTTTTTGAGACGAGTCTCGCTCTGTTGCCCAGGCTGAAGTGCAGTGGCACAATCTCGGCTCACTGCAAGCTCCGCCTCCTGGGTTCACGCCATTCTCCTGCCTCGGCCTCCCAAGTAGCTGGGACTACAGACGCCCGCCACCACGCCCGGCTAATTTTTTTTGCATTTTTTTAGTAGAGACGGGGTTTCACCGTGTTAGCCAGGATGGTCTTGATCTCCTGACCTTGTGATCCACCCACCTTGGCCTCCCAAAGTGCTGAGATTACAGGCGTGAGCCACCGCGCCCGGCCGGAAGCTCTGCTTTTGACACGTGATGATGGTGATGGTGAAGAAGAATGTGAGGATGAATTGCCCTGTTGTGTTCTTCTTTTAAATTCATATTGATTTTTATTTTTTTTTTGTAGACGAGATCTTGCTCTGTCACCCAGGCTGGACTGCAGTGGTGTGATCATAGCTCACTGCAGCTTCAAACTCCCAGGCTCAAGTGATCCTCCCACCTCAGCCTTCTGAGTAGCTGCAACTACAGGCATGTGCCATTTTGCCTGGCTGATTTTTAAATTTTTTTCTTATAGAGGCAGAGTGTCACTATGTTGTCCAGGCTGGTCTCAAAGTCCTGGCCTCAAGCAGTCCTCTTGCGTCAGCCTCCCAAAGTGCTGAGATTACAGGTGTAAGCCATTTGTGCCCAACCTGTTTCTTATGTACATGTCACTTGTCATTGGCAGGCAAATTGGAGTTGTTCACTTGGCACAGTTTTAATTCTTGAGAACTGTTGTGGCTTGAATTGCATTTTCCCCAAATTCCTATGTTAAAGTCCTAATCCCCAGAACCTCAGAATGAGACTGTACTTGTAGAAAAGATCTTAAAGATCTTAAGATGTAATTAAATTAAAATGAGGTCTTTAGAGTGGGCCTTCATCTAAGATGACTGACGAGTGTCCTTTTTTTTTTTTTTTTTTTTTTTTTTTTTTTGAGACAGGGTCTCTCTCTGCCACCCAGGCTGGAGTGCAGTCATGTGATCTTGGCTCACTACAACCTCTGCCTCCTGGGCTCAAGCCGTCCTCCCACCTGAGCCCCCCATGTAGCTGGGACCACAGGCACGAGCCACCAAGCCCAGCTAATTTTTGTTTGTTTCGTAGAGGTGGGGTTTCACTATGTTGCCCAGGCTGTTCTCGAACTCCTAAGCTCAAGCAATCCACCCACCTTGTTCTCCCAAAGTACTGGGATTAGAGGCGTGAGCCACGACACTCGGCCGACTGGTGTCCTTATGAGAAGAGGAAATTTGGACACACACGTGTGCACAGAGAGGGAAGACCATACAAGGCTGCACAAGGAGAAGACAGGCCATCTGCAAACCAAGGAGAGAGGCCTGCAGAAAGAAGCAGTCCTTTGGGAGGCTGAGGCGGGCGGATCTTGAGGTCAGGAGGTTGAGACCATCCTGGCTAACATGGTGAAACCCTGTCTTTACTAAAAACACAAAAAATTAACTGGGTGTGGTGGTGGGTGCCTGTAGTCCCAGCTACTTGGGAGGCTGAGGCAGGAGAATCACTTGAACCCGGGAGGCGGAGGTTGCAGTGAGCCGAGATCACGCCATTGCACTCCAGCCTTGGCCAGAGTGAGACTCAAAAAAAAGAGTGAAAAAAAAAAAAAAAAAAAAAAAAAAAGAAGCAGCAATCTTGCAGCACTTTGATCTTATACTTCTAGCTTCCAGAACGATGAGACAGTGAATGTCTGTTGTTTCAGCCACCCAGTCTGTACAATTTTGTTATGGCAATGCTAGCAAACAAATACAGGGAAGAGAACTGTTCACCACTTGGAGGAATTTACCTTTAGAGCCTCTTTGGGTTTTCCTTGCCTCCGAAAGAGTGGGTTGTAAACTTCAATGGGCTTGCAAACGTCTGGAGGTCTTGTTAATACCTCAGCAATCTGGCCGGGCGCGGTGGCTCATGCCTGTAATCCCAGCATTTGGGAGGACAAGGCGGGCGGATCACGAGGTCAGGAGTTTGAGACCATCCTGGCTAACACAGTGAAACCCCATCTCCACTAAAAATATGAAAAAATTATCCAGGCGCTTTGGCGGGTGCCTGTAGTCCCAGCTACTCTGGAGGCTGAGGTGGGAGAATGGTGTGAACCGGGAAGGTGGAGCTTGCAGTGAGCCGAGATCGCACCACTGCACTCCAGCCTGGGTGACGGAGCGAGACTCCGTCTCAAACAAAAAAAAAGAAAAAATCCTCAGCAATCTGATGTTTCCATGTGTGGGAGCGAGTGGGGCTTGTAAATTTGCATTTTCTGGCATCTTCCCAGGTGATGCTGCTGGTCTTAGGGACTATTGTTTGAGAGCTACTGCTCTTGTGATTGCAAGCCTGGAGGTGGCTCTCAGCAGGCCCTCCTAGCTTTTTGAACATTTTGACTTTGAGAGTGATGGGAGTGCACGTGGATTAGCCTTCTGGGGTGGCCGCTGCTTCCAATTGTGCCTTCATTACTCTTGGACCTGCTCTCTAGGGGTTGAGCTTGCTGTACATGCTTTCTTTCTCATAGGCCCTCTTAGTTTGACAGCAGAAGGACCCAAGCCTTTATCTAGTCTTGGGTTCATTCTCCCTTTGTTGTTTGGGTTCTTCTTGGTTCTAGTCTTACGCAGGCAGGAACATTCCTGAGGTGACTGGGATGTACCTGAGGGAGTGAAGACATCACGTTGTTAAAGCTACTGTAAAAATGTAGTAAATTCTAGAACTTCCGTACCCTCCACAATCCCAGTGTTAAGTATTTATGCGAAGGAAAGGAAATCAGTATGTCAGAGGGATACCTGCACCTCTGTTCATTGCAGCAGTATTCACAATAGCAAAGGTATAGAATCAAAACTAAGTGTCCAGCAACAGATGAATGGATAAAGAAAATGTGGTGTGTATGCACAGCAGAATACTATTTGGCCCTAAAAAGAATGAAATTGTGTCATTTACAGGGACATGGATGGAGCTGGAGGTCATTACGTTAAGTGAAATAAGCCAGGCACAGAATGTTCTCACTCATACGTGGAAGTTAAAAAAGTCGACCTCATGGGGGCAGGGAGTGGAGTGATAGACACCAGAGGCTGGGAAGGGTGAGTGGCAGGGGTCGGGGTTGCAAAGAGGTTGGTTAATGAGTGTAAAAATACAGTTAGACAGAAGGAATCCTTTCTAATATTTGATAGCAGAGTAGGGTGACTATAGTAAACAACAATGTATTGTAGATTTCCAGATAGCTAGAAGAGGACTTGAAATGTTCCCAGTTCATAGAAATGATCAACACTTGCGGTGATGGACGCCCCCAAAACCCTGACATGATCATTCCACATTTGATGCATGTCACAAAATACTACATATGCCTCGTAAATACAGGACATATTATGTATCAGTATTTTTTAATGTGAGAAATTCTGAAGAAGATCTTTATGTGGATACCATGTAATGATCAAGTGTAGAGAGGCTAATTTTGCACAGGGAGGGCAAGGAAGGTTTCACAGAGGTAGTGGCGTCAGAGCTGCGGTGTAAGTGATTAGCAGAGATTTTCTTGGCAGAGAGGGGAGACCCAAAGTGTTCTCTTCCGAGGCAGCAGCATGTGCAAAGGCACAGGGGTTGGAAACAACCCAGCCTTTCCAGGGGAAGAGTTAAGTAGCTAAGTGTGGCTGATGCGTGAGGTCCATGGGTGGAGACATGGTGGGAGCTGAGAAGGGAGGGATAAGTTGGTGCCTCTTCTGTCTACTGGGAGTTCAGTATTAATCTTTTAAAGAACAGGATGTATTAGTTTCATGCTGCTGCTGTAACAAATGGCAACAAACATAGTGGCATAAACCACACATTTATTCTTATAGTTATCAAGGTTAGACATCTGAAATGAGTTTTACAGAACTAAAATCAAGGTGTCTGCAAGGCTGCCTTCCTTCTGGAAGCTCCAAGGGAGAATCTGATTCATTCCTTGCCTCTCCCAGCTTCTAGAAGCTGCCAGAATTCCTTGGCTTGTGGCTACATTACTCCAGTCTCTGCATCTGTGGTTGCATGGACTTTGTTACTTTGATCCTCCTTGTGTACCTCTTAAAAGGACTCTTGTGAAATCATTGAGCCCACCCAGATAATCCAGCACAGTCACCCCATCTCATGAGTCTTAATTTACTCACATCTGCTGATGTGGTGTGGCTCTGTGTTCTGACCCAAATCTTATCTCAAATTGTAATCCTCACATGGAGGAGGAGGGGCCTAGTGGGAGGTGACTGACTCATGGGAATGGACTTTCCCCTTGCTGTTCTCATGATAGAATCCTCACGAGATCTGGTTGTTTGAAAGCGTAGCACTTCCCACTTTGCTTTCTCTATCTCTCTCCTGCTCTGCCATAGTAAAGCATGCTTGCTTCCCCTTCATCTTTCGCCGTGATTTTAAGTTTCCTGAGGCTTCACCAGTCGTGCTTTCTGCTAAGCCTGCAGAACCATGAGTCATTTAAACCTTTTTCTTTGTAAATTACCTAGGCTCAGGTAGTTCTTTATAGCAGTGTCTATAGAGATTGGACTAATACACCTGCAAAGCCCCTTTTGCCATATTGGGTAACATTCACAGGTTTTGGGGGTCAGAATGTGGATACCTTTAGGGGGCCATGATTGAGCATGTTGTAGGGGAATTGAACAATCCAGCTCTGCAAGAGGGGAGAAGTGCAATGTGGAAGGCCAGCTCTGCTGCTCTGCCAGGCTGTGTGAGGGAAGAGGAGAACCTGGTCCCAAATGGTGTCATTGGAGGTAGGCAGGAGATGGAGGCTTGAACTAAGTGGGAAAAAAATTAGTGAGAGTTTAGTAAAGGAGGCTGAAGACCCAGGAGGCATTGAGACTGACTCTGAGGTTTAAAATGCTGTCATTTTTAAATTATGTCATTAATCAGGAGAAAGTGTGCAGAGCCTCCAGACTCCAGTTGCCTGGGTCACTTCTCTTGGTCTTTGCAACAATTTCAGGAATCCTTCCCTGACATGTGAAAACCCATCCCTGAAGCAACGTGCTTTCCAGTTAGCAGATGCTGCATCCCTATGCTTCACAGTGACTTGCTTCACTCCAATTGTTAGGCTGCAAATTTCTGGAGCACCATGCAAGGTGCCTGTCCAAGCCAGGCTCTGGTTCTGCTGAGCTCCCCGTTGGTATATAAAGATGTAGATGTCCTTTCCGAGCTGCGCTATTGACTATTGCCAGGACACCCTTCTCAGGCACCGCACCCTCCTGAAATGCGCCTTGGGGCTGAGTGGTTAACCTTGATATCCCCTGATAAGGGATTTTCTAGTTTTGTTTTGTTTTTTTTTTTTTCTTCTAGGAGGATATGTGGCCTTTAAAATGGATGTAAATAAATCTAATAGGTAGGAATGACTTTGAAATAATTTGTCAAGGAGGAATAATTCAGCTAAAAATAGCAGACAGCAATTTTCAAGCCTTCTTGCCTGTGTATTTTCAGAAATGCGCTCTCCTTTGAGATATTTCTCTCATCCATTTCGGTAAATATCTGTTGCGCTCATTTGCTGATGGGTGGTGAACCTGCTTTGTCTCCTGTGTGTGCTGGCTCTTTTATTCCCCTTTATCCTGCTTATTCCTTAAAGCCATGGAGAACAGCAGGTTTCGTATTTTATTAAGTTCTGGGGTACATGTGCAGGAGGTACAGGTTTGTTGCATAGGTACAAGTGTGCCATGGTGGTTTGCTGCACCTATTAACCCATCACCTAGGTATTCAGCCCAGCATGCGTTAGCTATTTGCCCTAATGCTCTCCCTCCCCCCACCTTCCCCCACCCCCACCTCCCAGCAGGCCCCAGAGTGAGTTACTCCCCTCCCTGTGTCCATGTGGAGAACAGCAGGTTTCTTTACCTAAAATCAGGGCATGGGATGTTGAAGGAGACTGTTCCTTTTGCTTTGGAATTCTGGTTTATGTCCCAAAGTTGAGAGCAACAGGGGAGTGTTTGCCATTTTTCAGAGGGATGCTGGATGCCTCCATGAAGACCTACCAAGGGATTTGCAAGATTGGTCCTGCAGCCTGGATGGCACTTCTGTCTAAGGAAAAGATGAGTTCATGGAGGAGAAAGTTGGAGGGAGATGGGTGTTTCTTTTTCCCTCCCAACAGAAGTGACTCCTCCCCAGGACAAATGGGGAGATTTAAGCAAACCACCCATAGAGACTAGGATGCTGGCTAGGCATGGTGGCTCATGCCTGTAATCCCAACACACTGGGAGGTCGAGGTGGGTGGATCGCTTGAGCTCAGGAGTTTGAGAACAGCCTGGGCAACATGGTGAAACCCCGTGTCTACAAAAAATACAAAAAAAAAAAAGAAAAAAAAAACCCAGCTAGGTGTGGTGGCACGCTCCTGTAGTCCCACCCACTGGGGAGGCTGAGGTGGGAGGATGGCTTGAACCTGGGAGGTGGATGTTGCAGTGAGCCATGATAGCGCCACTGCACTCCAGCCTGGTCAACAGAATGAGATCCATCTCAAAAAATAAAAATAAAATAAAATAAAATAAAAAGAGATTGGGCTGCCTGCCAGTGAGAGGAGTGGCCTCTTCTTTACTGGCTGGATGCTGACCGAACTGCGGCACTCACAGGTCCATCTTCATAGGCGAGAGCAGGGTTTGATGAGTGCGTTCTTGGGATCACCTGACATTGGGAAGAAATTGACATGACTTCTCTGGACTTGGGGGAACCTCGGTGAAGGTTGCGGTGGTGCCTGTCTCCTGCTTGGGGAATTCTGAAGGCAGGAGTTTGGTAGGCAGGAAGGGTGCGCAGCAATAGAGTGACCTACATGGCTTCCTCCAGCATGACCAGCAGGTGTGAGACTTGAGGGCTCATGGAGGCAGGGGCAGGGGGGAATTAGGCTGGCTGCAGAGGGGATCTGGCATGGAGGCTGCCAAGGGCAGGTTCAATAAAAGTCCCTAGAGGCTGGCTGGAGAGCTTACTGCCATATCAGGGATCCCTGTAGCTTGGAAAGCCTCACAGCAGGGCCTCAGAGAACCCTCAGCCAGGCCCTTTTAGACGGCTTATCTTTGATCACTGCCAAGAGGTAACAAAGGAAAACACCAGGCAAGTGTTTAAGCCTTTTGTGGCCGGGCATCTTGACTCATGCCTATAATCCCAGCACTTTGGGAAGCCAAGGTGGTAGGATCACTTGAGGTCACGAGTTTGAGACCAGCCTGGACAACATAGTGAGACCCTATCTGTAAAAAAAAAAATAAAATAAATAACAAGTTGGGCATAGTGGTACACACCTGTAGTCCCAGCTACTCAGGAGGCTTAGGTGGGAGGATCATTTGAACCCAGGAGGTTGAGGCTGCAGTGAGCTGTGATGGCACCACTGGCTTCCAGCTTGGGCAACAGAGCAAGACCATGTCTATTAAAAAAAAAAAAAAGGCTTTGCTTCCCTTGCTCTGCCTTCTCCCCTCTTCTGTTGTCTGCCTTGGTCTTGGAGGAGGCAGTAGAAGGAGTAGGGGCTGGAGGAAGCATGGAGGGCCATGCCACTGCCTGTCTCTCTGCAGAGGTCCCTGACCCACTCATGGGGCCTAGGCTGGGGAAAGGCAGGAAGCCGAGAACTGGATGTGAATGGAAGTGTTCACAGGAGGCTGTGCCACACCTTGTGAATCCTAAAACTGAGTTGTAGTTTCCTAACTTATTTTCCCCTTATAACTGAAAGTGAGTGGAGGGCTAAGAGGGGAGAGCTGCGAGAGCATGGCTGGGGGAGGTGATGGAAGACGGATGAAGCCCTTGCCTTTGTCCCTCACAGACAAATTTGTTGTAAAACCTAACAGGAGCACAAAGCAGGGAATAGACTCAGGAAGAGATTAATACACTCTCTAAAAGGCTTTGTACTGACATACAGGCTTTAGGAAATATTTTCATGAGTGTGTGTGACACCTCTCTCTCTCTGTCTAGCACATAGTAGGCATTTATAAACCTACCTCCCTGCTGCCCTACACATTTAATAAATGTGCTTTAAACTCATTTATTCACCCCCAGCAACCTTATGAGTAGTTTTTATTATTAGCCCCATTTTACAGAGAAGAAACTAAAGCACAGAGAGGTGAAAAAACTTGTTGAAGGGTGCACAGCAAATGTGGAGGAACAGTGATATGCATTCAGACCTTCTAGTCCCCGGGGCATCTCACTCTCCGCCTTGTATCCCTTCTGTCTCTCAATTTTTTATTATAGGATGTGGATCGCGAGGTCAGGAGTTTGGGACCAGCTTGGCCAACATGGTGAAACCCCATCTCTACTAAAAAAAAACACAGGCCGGGCGCGGTGGCTCAAGCCTGTAATCCCAGCACTTTGGGAGGCCGAGACGGGCGGATCACGAAGTCAGGAGATCGAGACCATCCTGGCTAACATGGTGAAACCCCGCCTGTACTAAAAAATACAAAAAACTAGCCGGGCGAGGTGGCGGGCGCCTGTAGTCCCAGCTACTCGGGAGGCTGAGGCAGGAGAATGGCGTAAACCCGGGAGGCGGAGCTTGCAGTGAGCTGAGATCGGGCCACTGCACTCCAGCCTGGGTGACAGAGCGAGACTCCGTCTCACAAAAAACAAAACAAAACAAAACAAAAAAAAACCAAAAAAAAAAAAACCAAAAAAAACCACACACACACACACAAATTAGCTGGGCGTGGTGGTGGACACCTGTAATCGTAGCTACTCTGGAGGCTGAGGCAGGAGAATCACTTGAACTGGGGAGGCGAAGGTTGTAGTGAGCCGAGATTGCGCCGTTTCACCCCAGCCTGGGCGACAGTGTGAGACTATGTACCCTGCCCCCCACCGCCAAAAAAAGAAAAGAATTTTCTAAACATATATAAGGTAGAGAGAATAATATAATGGACTTAATATATGCATCACTTGGCTTCAGCAATTCTCCTTTTATAAAATGCATTCCAAACCCCTACCCTCTTGTGCCTCTTTCAGCAAATTTGTTTGAGGTGGTGGATGTTTGCTGAGTGTACGGATGGAAAAAAAAATAGTTAAAGAGTAATTGCCATTTGATACAGAACAGAAGAGCTTAGCTTTGGTTTAAGCTGTTCGTTTTCCTCCCACAGTCTGAAGTTCAGCTGCAGAAAAAAAAAAAAAAGAAAAGTAATTTAAGTGATTTAAATTCTGCCTGCTGACTTAGTTTTGTCCTCATCTTATCTGACCTTATTTAGTCAGATTAAAAAAAAAAAAAAAAAAAGGAAACAAAGACTGGGAAAGCGTTTTCCAGGAATTTCACCAATGACCCTTTAAACACATCTTCCATTTACACTTATATAATTGTTTCATATGGGATAGTGTTAATAATACCAAATTTCATTCCTAAAGCAAGCTGACAAAAGCATTTAAAGACTTGCTCATTCCAAATGTGTTAGAGCAGCTGAGAATCACGATCCGGTGCCAGTTCATTTGCTTTCAATACTCCTGCTTTTGGGTGCTGCATATTTTCTTTACAATAGCCCATAGTTAGGGCCACATCCATACACCCCAACTCCAGATCCCTGTCACACGCCTTCTAATGCAAGAAATGATCATGCTTTAGGATGCACGGGGCACAGTCTAGCCATTTTCCTTGCTTTCCACTTCAGGGTGCTGATGCTCAGAGATGTAGAAGAGCTCCCAAAGGGGTGGCACTGACGAGTGGCCAAGTGGCTCCCCGGACCTGTTCATCCATCCCGGTTTGCTCTGAGATAACCTCCTGTCTGGGAAACAGCCTTGGCTGATGTGCATAGGAGCAGTTTTTTTTTTTTTTTTTTTTTTGAGACGGAGTTTCACTCTGTCGCCCAGGCTGGAGTGCAATGGTGTGATCTCCGCTCACTGCAAGCTCCGCCGCCTCCCGGGTTCACGCCATTCTCCTGCCTCAGCCTCCCTAGAAGCTGGGACTACAGGCGCCTGCCACCACGCCCGGCTAATTGTTTTGTATTTTTAGTAGAGACAGGG
Organism: Macaca thibetana thibetana; assembly: GCF_024542745.1. Classification (NCBI taxonomy): domain Eukaryota; kingdom Metazoa; phylum Chordata; class Mammalia; order Primates; family Cercopithecidae; genus Macaca; species Macaca thibetana. The sequence continues at coordinate 131,891,981 of NC_065580.1, read as the reverse complement.
TTTCACCGTGTTTGCCAGGATGGTCTTGATCTCCTCACCTCTTGATCCGCCCGCCTCAGCCTCCCAAAGTGCTGGGATTACAGGCGTGAGCCACCGCTCCCGGCCTGGAGCAGTTTTTGAAAGAATCTGATCTCACGGGAATGAATTAAAAAATCTCTGGCACTCATTCAGGTTTTCTATTTAAGATTTATATAAGGATACTTTACAGGCAATAACATTCACCCTTTTTGGGTGTACAGTTTGATGAGTTTTGGCAATGGATATATAGCTGTGGATTTACCACCACAGTTAAGATGCAGAATAATCCCATTTTGTAGTCAGTCTCCAACTCATCCTTAGGAATCACTGATCTGTTCTCTAATTCTTCCTTTCTGGGTTTTGTTTTTTGTTTTTTGTTTTTTTTGGTGCTGGGGACAGGGTCTCACTCTGCCTCCCAAGCTGGAGCACAGTGGCATGATCACAGTTCACTGCAGCTTCGACCTCCCAAGCTAAAGCAATCCTCCCACCTCAGCCTCCCGAGTAACTAGGACCACAGATGGGCACCACCATGCCCAGCTAATCTTTAAATTTTTGTAGAGATGGGGTCTCCCTACGTTGGCCAGGCTGATCTCAAACTCTTGGGCTCAAGCAGTCCTCTGCCTTGGCCTCCCAAAGTGTTGGGATTACAGGCATGATCCACTGTGCCCAGTTGTCCCCTATTTCTACGGTTTTGCTTCTCAAGACTGTCATACACTGGAAATGGAATTATGCAATATGTAGGCTTTGGGACCTGGTTTCTTTCACTTAAATGATTTTGATACATGCTATTCCATGTATTGGGAATTTATTTCTTTTTTACTGTTAAGTAATTTCTGAAGCATGTATGGACATTTGGGTTGTTTCTGGTTTGGGGGAATCGAACATATGCTTTCATTTACCTTGGATAGATACCTAGGAATGGGATTCCCAGGTATTTGGTGAGTGTATGTTTCACTTTGTAAAAAAACACCAGCCTGTTTTCTAAAGTGGCTGTACTATTTTGCATTCTCACCGGCTATGTATCAGGCAGAGTTCAGGTTGCTTCACATCCTTGATGACACTTGGTATTGTCAGGTATTTTTTTTAAGCCATTCTAGTAGGTGTGTAGATGTCATGCAAGTTTTTGTACATTGAAGTGCAGGAATGCCTTGGGGGAAAGTCAGCCTCAGTTACTGCCCCCATAAAGCTCTTTCTCCTGAAAGCCTTCAGCCTGCGCTTCAGACAGTTGACAGCAGGATTCCCTGTGTTTAGATTCACTTTGTGCCGACAACCTGTGAGGCTTGGCAGCCTAAGGCCTGAAGGCCCTTTGGTGAGAGGCAGGCACAGTAACAGGGCAGACAGTGACCAATATGGCATGAGGAGGCCTGAGATGATATTTCTTCTCTGATACTTACTGCTCTTGTAACATCCCCACATCATTTAAGCTCTATGTCTGTCTCTCCTCTTATGTAGAAGATATAGAGATAATCATGCCTGCTTTTTCACCCTACTGGAGAGCAAAGAAGAGCCTTGAAAGTTGAAATGTTCAATTCAGAGAAGAAGAAAGCACGATCATTTTTATTGCTTTTGAGTTATTGCCGGCTAAAACCTCAGGTCCAAAGTAAAAGCACTCATGTTATTAGCAGTGAAAGTTGACGAGACTGTTTTTCGTCCACCTTACTGTTTTTTTTTTAACAATTTTATATGCATATAATTCCATGATAATGACATAAGAACTGCTTGGGGAAGAAGCTGTATGTTCTTCTGTGATTTTTAATATAAAACTCTCTTTAGGCTAAGGCGACTTCTTGTAATCACTCACCTCATTTCCTGGATACCAATCCTGTGAAATGTTATTGTAGACCTCGCCCAATTTCAAATGCTGTCAACTCTTGCACATAAAAAGAGTTGTTTATATAGTTTGTGGATTACTCCTTTTCCCTCTTGAACTATTTGTTTCACTGCTCAATGCCATTTCCAGTTGGTTTCGACAGTAGAAATGGAAGATAATGAAATCTCGGCTATATTATTTTCTCCCTGGTTAAAGCTATTGTGAAAGTTTGGGTAAAATGTAGTATTTTTGGCTGTCTAGAGATTTGAGTTATTCTTACTCTCTCCCTTTTCTCTGTTAGAAAAGTCAGCAAAGAGTTGAATCAAGGTAGATAATGAAATATTCCTGTTTGTGGTCTCCAGTTTCTGTCCTGTAGACATTACAAGGTTATTTGCAGAGTTTGTATGAAACAATGTTTTTGGAGCATAATTCTCATTTGTACTTTACAGCCAACAGATGTTTCTTTTAAGAACGTAGAAAAAGAGAGTGAGATAAAGAGCCTTTGGCTAAGCATTCTTTTGATCAGCCATGAAAAGTTTGATTGTTACTGTTGGTCAAATACAATCGTGGCATTTCCAAAAATTTTTCTCTAATGAGATAGTGTATGAGTGTGTGTGTGTGTGTGTGTGAGAGAGAGAGAGAGAATGAGAGACACACAGAAAGAGAATGTCAATCATAGGTTTCCACTGACCTGTTTTAATTTCAGAGACTCATTTCAGAGATGTGCACCCACAGAAAAATGTCTGGCATCTAAGCATGGCGTGTGCCACACTGAAGAATGTTCTTGTTCATTTCAAACTGTACTATGCTGGTAAACCAGCTCTCTGGATGGGACGATGACATGTGTTTGGTGGTAGTGGTAGGGAACCTTCCTTGTGGGCTTTTGCCCATTTCCCTGGTGTAAATATTTCTACTCTGGTGGATTTCAAGTTAGCAGCATTTGGCAGCTGGCTTGCAAAAGTCCTAAATATTTAACAGTAGGCTCTTGGGGAGCTGGCTTCAGCACACCACTCATTTCGAGGGACGTTCTGCTTTTTATTTGATGTATTATATGGTTTTTAGAGACAGGGTCTCTCTGTTGCCCAGGCTGGAGTGCAGTGGCATGATCATAGCTCACTGCAGCCTTGACCTCCTGTGCACAAGTGATCCTCCTGCCTCAGCCTGCTGAGTAGCTGTGACTACAGGCAGGCGCCACCACACCTGGTCACTTTTAAATTTTTTTGTAGAGGCAAGATCTTGCTATGTTGCCCAGGCTAGTCTTGAAGTCCTGGCCTCAAGCAGTCGTTCTTCCTCAGCCTCCAAAAGCACTGGGATGGCAGATGTGAGCCACTGTACCCGATGTTCATTCTGTTTTTTATGTAGTTCACTTTCCCACAGATCCCCTAAGACATTGGTCTGGAACATACCGTCCACATCAATGCACATAAAAATAGGTCAAAATACATTAAAAGATGCCCCCGGCTGATTTCGGCATGACCAGTAGCACCTACACCTCTGTGTTCTTGTGTGTTTGTGCAGGCTCACCAGCCTGTGGATGTCCTGGTACCCCACAGAGGCTGTCAGCAGGAAGAGTCCGAGCAGACAGGAAAACTCGGGGCTTCCTTCTGATTTGCATTTCAAAATGAAAATGAGAACTTTTCCAAAAAAATTTATCCTGCCAACAACATTATTATACTTTTGATGGGCTGGGGACCATACTTGGCCCTGGGGGTTGAAAGGGGAGCAGACCACAGTCCCTGCCTCTGGCCCTGGGTCACCATAGTGGGGCTGAGGCAGGCTGTGAGGGTCTGTATTGGGAGTTCGGCTCTTAGGCATATCTGCTGAGTGGTTTCAGTACTGGGAGATCCTGAAATGGTTTGTCCTTGCCTACGGCCATCTTGGAAAATGGCTTAACCTCTCTAGCACCTCTCAGTTTCCTCCTTAGTCAAGTAAATACAGTAATCCTTTCCTTATAATGGAGATTCTCAGAGTTGGAAGTTGCAGGGGGTGGGGCGGTCCTTACATCAGTAACTGCAGCATCACCTGCATACTTCTTAGAAATGCAAATTCCCAGGATGTGGTGACTCACGCCTGTAATCCCAGCACTTTGGGAGGCTGAGATGGGAGGATCTCTGGAGGACAGGAGTTTGAGACCAGCCTGTGAAACATAGTGAGATCCCATCTCTAGAAAAAAGAAAAAAGAAATGCAAATTTCCAGGCCCCACCTTCAGACCCTGAAGATCAGAAGCCCTGTGATAGGCTTGTGTTTACCAAGCCTTGCAGGTGATGCTGGTGCTGAAACCAGCTCTTGTGTGAGACCCACTGAGCTGCAGGGCTGTTAGGGTCACCATGGCCTTTTGTGAACACAGCTCAGTGGCTGTCACATGTAAAGGCTCTAACTACGGCAGCTCCATGGGGGACACAAAGAGCGAGAAAGCGTTTTGAGCTGTCTGAAGGTTGAGGAAGTGGGATGCACATTTATTTTGGGGTAGGAAGGAGAGAAGGAAGCAAGGTTGCTTTTGCAGGATCTGTTGATAGAACTCTCCTTCCCTGCAGGCGTCGATTGCCTTGTTCTCTTACTGCCCAATGTTAGAAGCTCCCTTCCCCAAGTCATGGCCCAGTTCTTTGTCCTGACTCCTGGAGTCCTGGGAGATCGTGGATCTTTCTGAATAGAAATAGAAATGAACAATGCGATGGGCTCCTCTGCACAATCCACAACCACCAGCTCCTTAGCTCCTTATACCCCTGGCCTGCTTGTTTCGTTTTCTTCATGGAACTTATTATTCCTGGCACTCAATTTTGTGATTTGTTGCTATAACGTTTACTTGTCCCTGGTCTTCCTTGTCCTTCAGAACAGAAGCACTCTGAAGGCAGAGACATTATCTGTTTTGTTGGCTGCGGCCTCTCCAGCACCTGAGAACAGCAGCCGGCATGTGATGTTTGTCCCTGTAAATGTCTGTGGAATGACTGACTGGCTGACTGGGTGGGTGGCAGGGCAGGTGGCTGCAGGGCTGGGGGTGATCCATAAGAGTGAGTGTTCTGAGCTAAACATAGAACTGCCATTCGACCCAGCAATCCCACTACTGGATATTCACTCAAAGGAAAAGAAATCATTCTATCAAAAAGACACCTGCACTTGTATTGTACCATTCACAATAACAAAATCAAGGAATGATATGGTTTGGCTCTGTGTCCCCCACAAATCTCATCTTGAATTGTAATAATCCCCACATGTCGTGGGAAGGACCTAATGGGAGGTAATTGAATCATGAGGGTGGGCTTTTCCCATGCTGTTCTCATGATAGTGAATAAGTCTTGTGAGATCTGATGGTTTTACAAAGGGGAGTTTCCCTGCACATGTCCTCTTGCCTACCGCCATGTAAGATGTGCCTTTGCTTCTCCTTTGCCTTCTTCCATGATCGCGAGGCCTCCCCAGCCATGTGTAACTGTGAGCCCATTAAATCTCTTTCCTTTATAAATTACCCAGTGGGCTGGGCGTGGTGACTCATGCCTGTAATCCCAGCACTTTGGGAGGCTGAGGTGGGTGGATCATTTGAGGTCAGGAATTGATACCCAGCCTGGCCAACATGGTGAAACCCCATCTCTACTAAAAATACAAAAATTAGCCAGGCATTATGGTGGGTACTTGTAATACCAGCTATTTGGGAGGCTGAGGCAGGAGAATTGCTTGAACTTGGGAGGCGGAGATTGCAGTGAGCCCAGATCGCGCCACTGCACTCCAGCCTGGGCGACAGAGCAATACTCTGTCTCAAAAATAAATAAATAAATTACCCAGTCTTAGGTATTTCTTCATAGTGGTATGAAAATGAACAAATACAAGGAATCAACCTAAGTGTCCATCAGTGGTGGGTTGGATAAAGAAAGTATGTTATATACACCATGGAATACTATGCAGCCATAAAAAGGAATGAAATCATGTCCTTTGCAGCAACATGGATAGAGCTGGAGACCATTGTCCTAAGTGAACTAACTGAGAAACAGAAAACCAAATACTGCATGTTCTCACTGGTACACTCGCATAGACGTAAGATGGAAATGACAGACACTGGGGACTAAAAAGGAGGGAGCAAGGGGCGTAAGGGTAGGAAAACCACATGTTGGATACAGCATTCATTATTTGGGTGATGAGTTGATGAGAAACCTAAACCTCAGCCTCACACAATATACCTATGTAACATGCCTGCACATGGATCCTGAACCTAAAGTTGAAAAAACACACACACACACACATATATATTTAAGGAATATTACAAAGCAGCAAGGTAACTTGTTGCACAGTCTGTGACATGTCACATTTTTTAAAAGATATAAATGTTAAATTAAATGAAGAAAGAGTGTTCTGAGACACTGCCACTGCGCAAACCTGGGCACGTTACAGATGTGCCAAGAGAAAGGGTTTGCATCACATCCTGCCTGAAACTTTGGTGGAAGCACTGAGAAAGGCCGTTAGTGAGTAGACAGCTGTCCAGAGGAAGGGAGAGAGTGGAGGAATAATGACGATTGCCGTCTTTTTCACCCCAGTGCCCATCTGTGCCCTCCTTTTTCATTTATTGACATGCCACTTTTGTGCCACGGGTGGTCACCCCTGAAGAAAAACATTTCACTTACACCAAGGGGAAGAAAACTTCAAATCCATTATTTCTTTTCAGTTTGGAAAGTTTAATCTGTGAGCATAGCTTGTGTTTGGAGCCTAAGATAATTGAGTTTCTTTCTCCTGCTAACTTTTCTATTTATGGTACTTAAGAGGAAGTCAAGCTAGGCAGCTCATCTTAGCTTTTGATGTGTGCCCAGGAGAGGGAGGGATGAGGGATACAGCAAAAAGTAATAATAATGATACTAAGGAAAGCACCTCGGCCGGGCGCGGTGGCTCACGGCTGTAATCCCAGCACTTTGGGAGGCCAAGGCGGGTGGATCACGAGGTCAGGAAATTGAGACCATCCTGGCTAACACGGTGAAACCCTGTCTCTACTAAAAAAAAAAAAAAAAAAAAAAAAAAAATTAGTCGGGTGTGGTGGCAGGTGCCTGGAATCCCAGCTACTCTGGAGGCTGGGGCAGGAGAATGGTGTGAACCCAGGAGGCGGAGCTTGCAATGAGCTGAGATCGCACCACTGCATTCCAGCCTGGGCGGTAGAGAGAGACTCCGTTTCAAAAAAAAAAAAAAAAAAAAAAAGGAGCTCACTGTGTGTCAGTTACTGTTTCTGTTTAATCCACATAATTAGTCTATGAATGAACAGGTCCTTTTATTAGTAGCCCTCTTTACAGATGAGCAAATTGAGGCTCTGAGGTTTGTTGACTTGTTCCAGGTTACCTGCAACCTTGTATTAATTTCCCAGGACTGCTATACTGGATGGCTTCAACTCATCTCAGATTTCTAGAGCCTAGAAGTCTGAAATAAAGGTTTTGGCAGACCACGCTCCTTCTGAAGAATACTTCCTTGCCTCTTTCAGCTTCTAGGTTCTGGTGGTTGGGGTGATACAGCTACAAGCTAGACATTCCTTGGCAGGTACATTTGGCTTATAGCTGCATCACTCCAATCTCTGCCTCTGTCTTCACATGACCTTTGTCGTAGTCTATTTTTAGGCTGCTACAAAGAATTGCCTGAGACTAGGCAATTTGTAAAGGAAAGAGGTTTAATTGACTCACACAGTTCTGCAGGGCTGGGGAGGCCTCAGAAAACTTACAATCATGGAGGAAGGGGAAGCAAACACATCCTTCTTCACATGGTAGCAGGAAGGAGAAGTGCTGAGCAAAAGGGGGAAAAGCCCTAGATCGCATGAGAACTCACTCACTATCATGAAAACAGCATGTGGGTAACCACCTTCATGATTCAATTACCTCACACCAGGTCCCTCGCACGACACATGGGAATTACAGGAAATACAACTCAAGGTGAGATTTGGGTGGGGACACAGCCAAACCATATCAACCTTCTTCCCTCCGTGTATCTCTTTTTCTTCTTCTTCTTCCTCCTTCTTCCTTCCTTCTCCTTTTTTCCTTCTTCCTTCCTTCTTTCTTCTTTCTTTCTTCTTTCTTCTTCTTTGAGATGGAGTCTTGCCGTGTCACCAGGCTGGAGTATAGTGGCACAATCTCGGCTCACTGCAACCTCCTCCTCCCAGGTTCAAGTGATTCTCCTGCCTCAGCCCCCTGAGTAGCTGGGATGACAGGCACATGCCACCACGCCCAGTTAATTTTTGTATTTTTAGCAGAGATGGGTTTCACCATGTTGGTCAGGATGGTCTCGATCTCCTGACCTCATGGTCTGCCTGCTTCAGCCTCCCAACCCTTTGTGTATCTCTGTGTATTCCCCTCTCCTTATAAAGACACCAGCCCTTGGATTCATCCTAATCTAGTGTTTCTTCTCATGGCGGCAGGAAGGAGAAATGCTGAGCACAAAGAGGAAAACTCTTATAAAAGCATCAGATCTCGTGAGAACTCACTATCACAAGAACAGCATGAGGGTACCTGCCCCCATGATTCAGTTACCTCCCACTGGGTCCCTCCCACGACGTGGGGATAATGAGAATTAAAATTCAAGATGAGATTTTGATGGAGACACAGCCAGACCATAGCAACCTTCTTCCCTCTGTGTGTTTCTGGGCGTTCCCCTCTTCTTGTAAAGACACCAGCCACTGAACTCATCCTAATCTAGTAGACCTCATCTTAACTTAATTACATCAACAGGGACTACATTTCCAAATAAGATCACATTCTGAGGTTCTGGGTGGACATGCGCTTTGAAGGGACACCATGCAGCGACGGCAAACTCTGTTCTGACTTCAGAGTCATGTTCTCTTCACTGCCTTATACAGACTTGAACATGGAGGGTCTTTGACAGAGGCATGCCCAGGCTGGAGGAACGAAGGGAAATGGGAGGCAAACTAGTTCTGTGAGCTGGGAGAAAATTCCACCAGGAGGGTCATGTTTGGCTTTGTTGATGTTCTTTATGTTATTTGGCGTGTAAACTTTCTTGACTGTTGTGTCTTCATTGGGGGTTGTACCTTTTATCAAAAATAAATCTTTTTTTTTTTTTTTTTTTTTGAGACGGAGTCTCGCTCTGTCATCCATTCTGGAGTGCAGTGGTGCAATCTCGGCTCACTGCAAGCTCCGCCTCCCGGGTTCATGCCATTCTCCTGCCTCAGCCTCCCGAGTAGCTGGGACTACAGGCGCCCGCCACCACGCCTGGCTAATTTTTTTGTATTTTTAGTAGAGACGGGGTTTCACCGTGCTAGCCAGGATGGTGTCGATCTCCTGACCTTGTGATCGTCCCACCTCGGCCTCTCAAAGTGCTGGGATTACAGGCATGATCCACCACGCCTGGCCAAAATTAAATAATCTTTTGGCCCACTAAATGATTTTTGTTTCTCTGTCCTCTGGATAGTAACTTGGTGTCCTTATTTTCTCTTTGTGTTTTGGGAAGATGGTCTTGGGACATCTTTTAATTTATCTGGCTTACTGGGTTATAAGCATGCTTTGTACAAATGTATAGAGTAGCATTTTCTGTCCCATAGTGAGCTTTTTGCCTTTGGATGAGAGAGAGAGGGAGTATTGGAGGGAGGGAGGTCTCTGAGGTTGTGGAAGAAACAGGGGACCAGAGTCCAGGAGAATGAGATGGGCACAAGGGACTTTGTTCATTCTGGCTGAGTGTGAGGCCTTTGGTGTATGTTCTGTCCTTTAATCTTCATGGTTTCCCTGTGCAGTAAGTGTGATTATCCCCATTTGACTGCGCTGGAAACTGAGGCTTCAAGTGGTGCTAAGGAGCTTCCTCTGTGGTCACGTGGCTCATTGGTGGCACAGGGGATTATGTTACTATGCCATCCTACGTCTACTTTCCGCCTTCACCAAGAGAGGAAGGCAGGGAATGAGGGTAGGCATGAAAAATACCAAGATTAGGACATTGACTTAAGACCCTCTTGGTTGCAAGTGACAGAAAACCTATTTAACCTAGCTGAAGCACAGAAGGGAAGAAGCAGGAATTTATTAGCGCCTATAACTGAGAAGCTCAGAGTTGCCACTGGCTTTAGATAAGGCTACATTCATTAATTTAAGCAGTGGGACTCTGCCCTCCAGTCTATCCTGTAGACAGGCTTTCTCCAGTGTGATAGATAAGACAGCAGTAGATTTTCACCCCTGGAGAAAGAGGGTTTTCCTTGAAAGTTCCATTAGAGATGTCCTAGCAAAGTCTCTGGTTTGGTTTGAGGCACATGCCTGTCTGAACCCATCCCAGTGGATGGGGGCCTACAGTTGGTGATGGGACTGGACTGCATCACATGCCCACTTGGAGAAAGTAGTAGGGTCACCCTGGTCCCCATGGGTTGGGGTTCACACAAGGAAGAGGGTATTGGTTTCCATGAGGAGGAGGATGGGATGCTGGACAGATGAGAACCACAGATGCCCAGAGTTTGTGGTGGTCTCTCCAGGAGACTAGATAGTTTTAGCACAGAAATGCATAAAGGCAAGGAAAAGCAGGACCAGCTATTGGGAATGCCCAAAGTTGCCAGGTTTGAGCAGCTGTCAGAGGTAGAAGAAACCAGAAGGGGGCCCAGTTGAAATAAACACAGCGTTATTCCACAGTGTTGAGTGCCAGGGGCAACTCCGGACATCAACTCTGGGCACTGTCTAGTCTAAGACTGTGATCCTGATGGAAGGTTTCTCAGTCAGCCTAGGCTGCTATAACAAAAATACCATACACTGGATGACTCAAACAACAAACATTTCTCACAGCTCTGTTTGGGCTGGGAAATCCAAGATCTGATGTCAGCGTGGCCCAGCTCTGGTGAGGGCTCTCTTCCTTGTTTGCAAATAGCTGCCTTCTTATTGTGTCATGTGGCAGAGGGCTGGGGGAGAGAGAGAGAGAGAGCTTTCTTCTTCTAAGGACTCTAATCTCATTCTTCTAAGGACACTAATCGCATCATGGAAGTGCCACTCTCATGCCCTAATCACCTCCCAAAGCCCCCACTTTAGGGATTCGACTTAGGAATTTATTTAGTCCATAGCAGAGAGGACCAGCAACAGCCAGGCCAAATAAGGGAAACCCATTCTTAGGTGGACTAGCAGGACATTTATTTCATCTTTGAGATGGATACAAATTGATTAACTACTTTTCAAGGCCTTCTTAGCCATCCTCGAAGGTTAACTTCAGGAGAAATCCCCTTATATAACTTCAGGAGAAATCCCCTTACACAAACTCAACTAGAGGCAACTTCTTGGGATTCTGGTAGGTTTTCTATCCTGCCCTCAGCCCTGAGTGCACACAGCAAATGCAAAGGTAGAGGAAATTTGGATGGCCTTCTGTTGCTGCTTGAATAGAGGCAGTCACCTCAGATCTCCAGCTGGGGCTGCTTTGTTGAGGGAAGAGGGACAAAAGGATGTCATTTAGGGCTGGGTATAGTGACTCATGCCTGTAGTTCCAGCACTTTGGGAGGCTGAGGTGGGAGGATCACTTGAGGTCAGGAGTTGGAGACCAACCTGGCTAACATAGTGAGACTCTGTTTCTATAATCTTTTAAAAAGAATGTCATTTAGCTAGAAGGATTTGGCTTACTTTAATTTCAACTCATGTGCAGACAGGAAAATAGCCCATTTCCTGGAATCTGCAAACATCCAGATGCATGGGCCAGAGAAAGGAATTTCAAAACAGCTGCTGCATCTTTCATTGGATTTGTTTCTCATGTGCTATGATGTCCCAGAGAGTGCAGCAGGATCCATGGGCGGCTTCTCCATCCGGCTCTAATGAGCATCATGTAGAAAGGCATCATCTCTTATTATTTGTTATCTCTGACACCTCTCACTTTTTCCTTTGTGATCATGTCACTGAATTGAGCCCTCTCTGAAGTCTACCACAGTAGCAACATGCCCCTGTTTCCTTAACGCTGGAAAATTGTATTCGCTTTGAATTTAGAAGAAAATGATATATATTTCCAGATATCAGAAAAATCCATTTTGACCTAACCACCTCCCAGTGTGGGAACAATTTATGGTTTTCTACTTGATGTTTTGAAAATTCATTTGGAAATAGAAAAAGTGACCCACAGATTTCAGGTTAGTGTCCTTGGATGAAGATGAGCTCACCTGCCGGAGACAATTCTCTTCTGGAAAGAATCCGATTCCCTCTCATCCCGAGTAGGGCCCAGGTCACAGGTTGCTTCTCTGTGTTAACGCTTTCTTCCTCAATGTTCTCCAAGCCTCTCCTTGGTGATCAATGAGAACGCCACCCCCTTGGGCTCCTGTGCCATCCCTGAACCTTGCTTTCATGGGGATAGATCCTACAAGCATCCACGTGGTTAAGGACGCTGCATGAAACCCCAAAACCTGTTCAGTGTGATGCTTTCTTTTGTGAACTAAAAAGCTCAGACAAAAGCATGTTCATCCTGATGATGACTGGCGGGTTTGTGCCTCCTGACTGCGAGAGCCACTCTGCAGCCAGCCTTATTTCCAGTGCAGTTTAGCAAACATTTGGGGTTTGAGATGCAACCAGATGGGAACCTTTTAGACTGGTGGGAGAAGAAGTAATCGAATTTACACAGCAGAATGAAGGAACAACAGTGAAGGAAGAGTAGCGATGCAGAGAGAGAAGGGAAAAGGAGAGGGCCATGTTATTCTTTGCCCCCCATGGCTGGCCCGGCATTTAGCACTGTGTCAGGCACATAGCAGATGCCCATTCCATATTTGTTGAATGACTGAATGGAAGGGCTTCTGCCTGTTTAGACAACCAGTGTGTGTATGTTCCAAAAGGAAAATCCTGCAGAAGGGCAGAGGAGGGAGGAATGTTGTGCAGATGAGTTGAGGGCTGGAGAATGTCCTATAGGAACTCAGGACTGGGGTCCATCTCAAGGGAGGGCTGTGGGTGGGGGGATGTCTGCTTCTATGGGGAGGGTCACATTTCAGGTGAAGCAGGTATGGTGGGGGGAGGTTACTGAGAAAAGGCTAAAACCTCAGAGAAGTTACCTGCTGTGGGAGGGTCTCAGAGGCTACCTGGAAATGGTTTGCCAGGAGGAAAGAGATGAAGAATTCGGTAGGAGGGAAGGAGTGCTAGGCAATGTGGGGGTGAAGGCTCAAGAAAGGACTGAAGACAGGAGGGGTTCTGAGAGTGAGCAGGACATATAGAGGGTGGTGGCTTAGCTGGGGGATCTGTTCAGAGCCAAGGTGGGACCAGAACACATGCTCCACTGCCACTCGTTTTTTAATTTTAGAGACAGGGTCTTGCTCTGTTACCCATGCAGGAGTGCCGTGGTGTGATCATAGCTCGTTTTAAGCTCAAACTCCTAGGGTCAAGTGATCCTCCTGCCTCAGCCCCTCCAAGTAGCAGGGACTGCAGGTGTGGGCCATCATGACTGGCTAATTAAAAAAAAAAAAAATTTGTGTGTAGATGGAGTCTTGCTGTACAGCTTTCCTAGGTTCTTCTGAAATTCCTAGGCTCCTGGGATCCTCTTGCTTCAGTGCTTGGATTACAGGGTGAACCACTGTTCCCGGCTCTCCCTGCTTTTATAGTTTATGGTTTAAATTTTTGTCTTGGTATAATTATGTTAATGATATTGATTTTATTGTATTATAGCCACCTGCAAATTATTCTCATACCTACACAGAAATAAATACAAATAATAGTTAAAAAAATAGTAGACTCTCCAAGCTTAGAAAGCTAGGCTGTCTTCTCTGTCTGGGAGTCAGCATCAGTGGACACTCAGGTAAGATTTAAAGAAAATCTATTCCAGATGATATGCTTTGGCTGTGTCCCCATCCAAATCTTACCTTAAATTGTAGTTTCTATATTCCCCACGTGTTGTGGGAGGGACCTGGTGGGAGGTAATTGAATCATGGGGGCAGTTCCTCCCATGCTGCTATTCTTGTGAGTGAGTTCTCATGAGATCTGATGTTTTCGTTCATTTGTTTTGAGACAGAGTGTAGCTTTATCACCCAGGCTGGAGTGTAGTGGTGAAAGGTGAAGTCCGCTGGACTTCCTGGGTCGAGTGGGGACTTGGAGAACTTTTCTGGCTTACAAAGGGATTATAAAATGCACCAGTCAGTGCTCTGTAGCTAACAAGTGGTTTGTAACATGCACCAATCAGCACTCTGTAAAAATAGATCAATGAGCACTCTGTAAAATGGACCGATTAGCAGGACGTGTGCGGGGACAAATAAGGGAATAAAAACTGGCCACTCGGAAGCCAGCAGCTGCAACGAGCTCTGGTCCCCTTTGGTGTTGTGGAAAATTTGTTTTTTCGCTCTTCACAGTAAATCTTACTGCTGCTCACTCTTTGGGTCCGTACCACCTTTAAGAGATGTAACACCGTGAAGGTCCGCGGCTTCATTCTTGAAGTCAGCGAGACCACGAACCCACCAGAAGGAACCAGCTCTGGACACAGTGGCATGATCTTGGCTCACTGCAACCTCTGCCTCTTGGGTTCAAACGATTCTCCTGCCTCAGCCTCCCAAGTAGCTGGGACTACAGGTGTGTGCCAGCACACCTGGCCAAGTTTTGTATTTTTAGTAGAAACGGGTTTCACCATATTGGCCAGGCTGGTCTTGAACTCCTGACCTCAAGTGATGCACCCGCTTCAGCCGCCGAAAGTGCTGGGATTACAGGCGTGAGCCACCACACCAGGCTGAGATCTGATGGTTTTATAAGGGGCTTTTCCCCCTTCTGCTTGGCACTTCTCCTTACTGCCACCGCGTGAAGAGGAAGTGTTTCCTTCTCCCTCTGCCATCGTTGTAAGTTTCCTGAGGCCTCCCAGCCCTGCAGAACTGTGAGTCTCTTAAACCACATTCCTTTATAAATTGCCCAGTCTTGGCTCTGTCTTTAGTAGCAGCGTGAGAACAGACCAATACACCAGACAAAGTATTTCCTTAAGAAGTTGTAGAAACAGGGTTCTATGAGCTTTCATAGCTGGAAGATTCTCTTCTATGTACCTGCTGTTGTTCAAATCCATTTTCTTTCAGTCCTTGGTGGAGATGCTTTAAAATCATTGCATTTTTTTTTTTTTTGTTAAAGGAAGTTCTGAGCTTTTTTTGTTTTTTTTCCCCATAAGTGAGTTAATTGATGGGTATAAAAAACTTACAGGACTCAACTGGTGGGGTGGCATCCAAGGTGTTATGGGGCCTGAAGCTTACACAATTTTGGCTCCTTCTTTAAGAAAAATAATGCAAAATTCATAATACAAAATTAGGTGCAAAAGTAAATATCTATTTTGGATGAGAAAAGAAATCATAACAAATTGCTAAGTTAAAGAAAGCTGACAAATACCGCAAAAATTACAGAATCCACAAAAATAATGTAAGGTTTTTATTAACTACCGAATACACCTTTCTGATCCTTTTTTTCCTACCTTCTTTGACTACATTTTACTTGACTACCTCTTTATTATGACAGCAATTTGGAATAGCCTTTTCTCTTAATAAAGAGAATACAAAGGTAATTCATTCCTTCTTCCAGTATGGTTGGCTGATCCTTGCTTTTTTCTAAGAGTTGATAATTAAGAAAATTCACGTTAGCTTCACAACTCAATTTGCGTATCATCATGTAAATTTTTAGGATTGTCGTAAAATCCGGACCAACCTCTCTCCACTTGCTATGTGAGCTGCAAGATTATTAGGCAATTCACATTTTCTTGTGGTCACTTGTATTAAATGTTATGGACTGGATGTTGGTGTGTTCCCAAAATTCATAGATTGAAATTGTAACCTCCACTGTGTGACGGTGTCAGGGGGTGGGGCCTTTGGGATGCGATTAGGTCATAGGGTAAAGCTCTCAGGAACGGGACTGGTGCTTTTATAAAAGAGACCCCCAAAAGAGCTCTCATCCATTTCTGCCATGTGAGGACATAGCAGAAAGACAGTATCTATGAACCAGGAAGTGAGCCCTCACCAAACACAGAATGTGCTGGTGCCTCAGTCTTCAACTCCCCAGCATCCAGAATTGCGAGAAATAAATGTTTGTGGTTTAAGCCACCCAGTCGATGGTATTTTTGTTATGGCAGGCTGAACAGATTAAGACAAATATTCTTTGAATTGAGGACATTATGAAGTATTTGTGAAGCTATTTCTAGTTCCGGGCAGCTCAGCAATATACAGGAGACTGGAAACCATCATAAACACATCCCAAAAACCAAACTAAATGTGTTCTCAACCTAAATTCCGCAAAGCCAAATCCTGAATAACTGTGTGCTCCCCCAACCCCTTCTTGGGGAGAACTATAACAGAAGGAAAACCGGGCATTGAACTGATTGCAAGAAAATATCTTGCTTTTGCAAATTTTACAGAAACATATGACAGTGTGCACACATTACTAGGGCCCTTTCAAGGCCTTAGAAGGGGTCCATGTAATTGAAAGACCCTGAACTTAAGCCTCAATAGCTTCACAGTAAATCTCGCTCTGCCCACGTTGATTACTTCTGGAAGTGAATATTTACTAAATTCCCCTGGAGTGAAGGAACCCTGGGTGTTTTCTCTTCCCTATTAGACCTTTTACATTTTTTTTAAGTTTCATTGAAATAGGCATTAAGAATACTTGGCCCAGATGATAATTACATTCCCCTTACATCTGTAGTGGTTTGCCGTTTGTAAGAGTTCACAGTGCTTTATTTTCTTTCCTCTCCACTCCAGCCCTGGGAGCTAGACAGGGCCAGTATTATTCCCATTTGCAAATAAGGAAACATGCTCTGGGCTTGCCAGGGCTTTTTCCATCTGCCTGTCAGGAGGAGCCTTTGCAGCAGCTGTAGGTATGATGAAGGGAGCATTGGGCACTAATCTGGAGACCCATGATTGATGCTACTAGCTCCATCATGAACTGGCTGTGAGTCTTGTGTTAGGCCTTCCTGGCCCTTGGTTTCCTCATTTGTAAAGGAGGGATTATCTCCTAGAGGTGCCTTGTTGTTTTGTTTGTTTTTTGTTTTTGTTTTTTTGAGACAGGGTCTCACTCTTTGGCCCAGGCTGGAGTGCAGTGGTGTGATCATGGGTTGCTAAAACCCTGACCTCCTAGGCTCAAGGGATCCTCCCATCTCGGCCTCCTGAGTAGCTGGGACTACAGATGCCTGCCACTACAACTGGCTAATATTTTTGTATATTTTGTAGAGACAGGGACTCACCATGTTGCCCAGGCTGGTCTCGAACTCCTGGGCCCAAGTCAAGTAATCCTTCTGACTTGGCCTCCCAAAGTGCTGGGATTACAGGCATGAGTCACTGTGTCCAGCTGCTTTTAAGGTTCTTTTTGTTTTGTTTTGTATTTTTGAGACAAGGTCTCACTCTGTTGCTCAGGCTGGAGTGCCGTGGTGCAATCAGGGTTCACTGCATCCTCGACCTCCTGAATTCAAGTGATCCTTTCACCCCAGCCTCTTGAGTGGCTGGGACTACAGGCATTGTGCCACCATGCCTGGCTAATTTTCGTATTTTTGTAGAGATGAGGTTTTGCCATGTTGCTTGGGCTTGTCACAAACTCCTGGGCTCAAAACAGTTCTCCTGCTTTACCTTCCGAAGTGCTGGGATTCCAGGTGTGAGACACCACACTCGGCTGCTTTTAAAGTCCTTAAAGTGTTTAAGAAACACTTATCTACTGGACAAGAGGAGGGTTCCCACCTCCCTCTCGTCTCATAGCCATGTTACCCATTTACAGTTAACCCTTTTAACAATGCAGGGGTTAGAGGCACTGACCCCATAGTCAGAAATCTACATGCAACTTCTGACTCCTCCCAAAGATAACTACTAATAGCCTACTGTCAACTAAAAGCTTTACCAATAACATAAACCATCAATTAACACATATTTCATATGTTATAGGTATTATATGCTGTGTTCTTACAATCAAGAAGGCTACAGAAAAGAAAATGCTATTAAGGAAATCCTAAGGAATGGCTAGGCATGGTGGCTCATGCCTGTAATCCCAGCACTTTGGGAGGCCGAGGCAGGCGGATCACCTGAGGTCAGGAGTTTGAGACCAGCCTGGCCAACATGGTAAAACCCTGTCTCCACTAAAAATATGAAAATTAGCTGGGCATGGTGGTGTGCACCTGTAGTCCCAGCTACTTGGGAGGCTGAAGCAGGAGAATTGCTTGAACCAGGGAGGTGGAGGTTGCAGTGAGCCAAGATCGCACCAGTGCACTCCAGACTGGTGACAGAGCAAGACTCCATCTCAAAAATAAAATAAAATAAAATTGGCTGGGTGTGGTGGGACATGCCTATAGTCCCAGCTACTCGGGAGGCTGAGGCAGGAGAATCACATGAACCCTCGGGGTGGAGGTTGCAGTGAGCTGAGATTGCACCACTGCACTCTAGCCTGGGCAACAGAGTGGGACTCCATCTCAAAAAAAAAAAAAAAAAAAAAAAATCCAAAGGAAGAGAAAATCCATGTGCTATTCATTAAAGAGAAGTGGATCGTCATAAAGGTCTTCATCCTGATCGTATTCACGTTGAGTAGGCTGAGCAGAAACAGGGAGAGGAGAGTTGGTCTTGCTCAGTGGCGGCAGAGGCAGAAAGAAATCCACGTAGAAGTCGACCTGTGCAGTTCAAACCCATGGTGTTCAAGGGTTACCTGTCCTTTCTGGCATCATTCTGACATCCCACGAGTCTGTCTTTTCCCGACTATTAAGCCCTGAGCGGGCTGGATCCTTGTGGAAATTGAGTATGTGCCCCTCTGATTTCGGAAGCAGGTTGCAAACTCTCAGAGGTGTGTTTGAACATCCTGAGTCTCTCCAGGGTGGTCCTGCTGCATGCTCAGAGGCCCAGTGTCGGTGCAATGACCTTGCGTTTGGACGAGTTCCTGGACTGTGGTTTTGCTTCCTCATTTTCTACTTTGATGCGTGTGTTCATCTGGAAATCCAGAGGGTCCCAGAACTGGGTCAGGGCGGCACAGATTGCTGGAGGAAGCCCAGCTAGAGAGTGCAGAAGAGGAGAGGTGGTTGATGCTGAAAAATATTTTTTTGCTGGATCCGTTTCTTCTGATGAGGGTGGCCAATCTCAGGGTTTTCTTTAGGTGACGTATTTAAAAGATCGCTAAAACATGATTTGGCCCATGTAGTTAAAAAAGACCATCAACGGCCGGGCGCGGTGACTCACACCTGTAATCTCAGCACTTTGGGAGGCCGAGGCGGGCGGATCACGAGGTCAGCAGATCGAGACCATCCTGGTTAACACGGTGAAACCCCGTCTCTACTAAAAATGCAAAAAATTAGCCGGGCGTGGCGGTGGTCGCCTGTAGGTCTCCCAGCTACTCGGGCTACTCAGGAGGCTGAGGCAGGAGCATGGCGTGAACCCCGGAGATCTTGCCACTGCACTCCAGCCTGGACGACTGAGCGAGACTTGGTCGCAAACAAACAAACAAAAAAGACCATCAGCTACATAATTTAATATGCCCATTTTAGGTATGAGGAAATGGAGGTCTGGTGATGATAAGTCCAGGGTGAAACTGGACTCCTGATTTTTTTTTTGCATTTGACCCTTGAACAGCACAGGGGTTGCAGGTACCAATCCTCACAGTCAAAATTTTGTGTGTGACTTTTGACTCCCTCAAAACTTATTTACAAATAGCTTAAGGTCAAAACTGGAGTGCGTGTTTAAGGCTGTTCCTCTCTGTGCATGCATCATCTGACCACATGTCTGGTTTTTTTTTTTTTTTGCAATCCTTTTTTGTGCCTTATCCCCATCATTATTGGGCATAATTAATAAGAAAATAACTGAATTAAAATATTCTGGAGTTTTTGCTTTTATGTCCATTTATTGGATCATACATGTAAATACAGAGATACATTTATATGTAGTTTGGTTTTTAAGTTTTTGTTTGAGTTTTCTTTTTTCCTTTTTCAGGATTTTATGTTTTTCTCGTGAGAAAGTTCACATAACATGAGATTGATGCCGGTGCTGTCACCTCACGCCTGTAATCCCAGCCCTTTGGGAGGCCGAGGCAGGTGGATCACCTGAGGTCGGGAATTGGAGACCAGCCTGACCAACATGGAGAAACACCATCTGTACTAACAATACAAAATTAGTCGGGCGTGGTAGCGCATACCTGTAATCCCAGCTATTTGGGAGGCTGAGGCAGGAGAATTGCCAGAACCTGGGAGGCAGATGTTGCAGTGAGCCAAGATCGTGCCATTGCACGATCTTGTTGCCTGGGCAACAAGAGCGAAACCCTGTCTCAAAACAAACAAACAAACAAACAAAAATTAGCCAGATGTGGTGGCATACATCTGTAGTCCCAGCTACTCAGGAGGCTGAGGCAGGAGAATTGCTTGAACCCACGAGGTGGAGGTTGCAGTGAGCCAAGGTAGTGCCACTGCAGTCCAGCCTGGGCAACGAAGCAAGACTGTGTCTCAAAAAAAAAAAAAAAAAAACCCCAAAACAAACAAACAAACAAACAAAAATCCATCAGGTTCATCATTTTAACCATTTTGAAGTGTACGATTCTGTGGATTTTAGTATATCCATGATAGCATGCAACCATCACTGCCATCTAATTCCAGAACATTATCATCACCCCAGAAAGAAACCTTGTACCTATCAGCAGTCAAACATACTGGTTTTGAAGATTTGCTAAATCATGATGCCGAGAGTGTGCTATACATGCGTATGAATGTGTGTGTCCTCGTGTAATGGGTAAACATCTTTCGCTTTGTGACAAGAGTCTTTGGAAAGGTCTTTGTCCAGGCAGGATGCTCAGGAATATACTCATTTAGGGACCTGCCCTGGATTGCGATGCTATAAAAATGCATGCGGAAGGTCCTTTGGGAGCCCCTGAACAGAGGCTGTAGGAATTTTGGGGAGGGAGAATGGATGGCCCGGGGAAGCTCTCCTGCTTTCTTAGTCCCTGTTGAGCCCAGGCCCAGCACAGTACTAAAGAGAGCTGGGCTGCAGAAAGAGGCTGTCTGTAAAAGAGGCAGGGAGCCAAGGTCCTGGGTGGCTGGTCTATTAAAAGCTCCCTTGACAATTTCAACAAAAGCATCAGTGTTGGCTGGTCCCATCCTGATGTAGATCCTTAGCTTCTGTGTCTGAAAACCCTCCCCGAAGTTCCATTTGCATGTATTATTCCATTCTCTATGATTCCCTGCTGTGGGTTACTGTTCTACAGACTCTTATGCTCAGACTCCAGAGAGCCGTGTTTGTTTATAAAAGGCGGTAATTGGAAACAGTGTGGCTAGAGAGACACAATGTTGGACACAGACCTCATCTTGGCTCTCTCCCTCGCTCTGTGACCCTGGCGACATCACTCACCTTCTCTGAGCCTTGGTTTCTAATTTAGAAGTGAGTTGGAATAGTGGATCTAGAAGTAGTAATACCTTCTTCATAGGACTTATGTCAGGATTAAATGAGACAATGCATGGAAATACTTTGGCACAGTGCCTGATACCCAGCTTAAGTGTCCAATAAGTGGTTACCAACAGAAATATACCTGTGATTATTAATATATTAACCTTAATTAATTAATGTATCCATCCAGAATGAACTCCCAAATAGCCAATTTCCCCAACACCTTTTACGAAATAGCAGAGTCATTAATTTGTAACACCTTCTACATCATATATTAAATTGTCCTATATCCTTTGGTCGGCTAGTGGACTCGGTTTTGGTCTGTGGATTATTTTATTAGAAACATTTAACTTTAATTATTATGTCTTTATTAAACTTTTGAATATCTTGAGGCAATCCCGCTCATGATTTTAACTTAAAAAAATTTAATTTTTCTTACATTCCTATTCTTCCAGAATTCTTAGGCATGATTTTGTTGAGTCGACCCCACATTTTACTGGGATTGTGATTGGAATCCAGTTCCGTTATAGCTAAATCTTGGTCTATGAAAACTGGCTGTCTAACAATATTCAGTCATTTCATCTAGAAAGAGACTATATTTATTTATTGGTTTCAGTATTTTATATCTTTCTAAGTATTTATTGTCAGGGTTATTCCTAGACAGTTTTTATTTGTTAACGTTTTCACTGGCATTTTATCCCATTATTTGTTCTAATTGGTTTTTGCTTTAGGAGAGGGGTTGATTTTTAATTTTAATGTCGTACATACCTTATATCCAATCATATCACTGGATCTATATAGTAATTTTCAGAGTTATTATTTTGATTATCTCATAATTTCGAAGCATGTAATCATATAATTGAATATGCATCTAATAATTTTATCTGTTACAAAGTTGATTTTCTTTAAATTTGTCTTTTTGATTATTTTAAATTTTTGCATTTATTTACCAACCTAAAATTCTTTTCTGTTTTCTGGTGCATTAATTTCTGCTTTACTCTTATTTTCCCCTTCCCAGTTCTTTCTTTGTTTCTCAAACTTTTTCAATAGAGTGCTTGGTTCATTTATTTTTCATGGTTTAATAATAAAAATAATTAGGGCTGTTAATTTCATTCTGGAAACGCATAACTCTGTTATGGATTATTTACATTTTAGAGCTAGTTGATAACTGTAGATTTGATTTTCTTTTTGAACTAATAATTTTCCCAATTCCCCTTCTGCAGTGGGATTCCGGGAGAGAGTAGTCAATAGCTGAATAAATAAGTCTAGAAAGCAGTCCTAGAAAGGGCACCAGGCTGAGAAACAGGAAGTGGCTTAGAGTAATGAGGTGCACCACAGGTAGCCAAGTGATAGAAAAACAAGAATACATAGGTTTTGCTGGGCAGACATCAGGCACACCTGAGTTGGGTGTTCTAAGTGCTGGACTGCAAAAGTCGATTAAGTATGTCAAGTCTGTATAGGCAATAGTTGATTAAAGGATTATTTTCAAATCGTCATGTGGTTTGGATTTGTTTTGTTGGGGATCTTATTATATTCTTATTTTATTGTGCCGTAGTCTGAATGTGAACTGAGCATTTTTAACAGTTTTATTGAGCTATCATGGGCATATAAAAATTGTATATATTCAAGATGTATTTATATGCATACATTGTGAAATGACCACAATAAAGCAAATTAATATATTCATTATCTCCATGTAGGTGCCATCTGGGAGAGGGAGAGAGAGAGAGAAACAGAGAGGGTGTGTGTGTGTGTTGAGCAGATTTGATATCTATCCTCTTATTAAATTACAAGTATACAATACAGTATTGTTAACTTTGTCATCATGCTGTACATTCAATCTCCAGAAATTATTCGTCCTGTATAACCGAAACTTTGAAACATTTGACCCAAATCACCCCATTCTTCCCTCCCCCCATCCTCTGGAAATTAGCGTCCTACCCTCTGCTTTTATGAATTGATGTTTTTCCATATGTGAGATCATGTGGTACTTTTATTTCTGTCTCAATCACTTCATTTAGCATGATGTTCTCCACCTCCATCCATGTGATTACAAATGGCAGGATTTCCTTCTTGTTCAAGGCTGAATGCTGTTCCAGTGTGTGTGTGTGTGTGTGTGTGTGTGTATGTGTGTACACACCACATTTTCTTTATCAATACATCTGCAAAAAGATGTTGAGGTTATTTTTGTATGTTGGCCATTGTGAATAATGCCGCAGCCAGTCAGTGTAGATATTTCTCGACATACTGATTTCAGTTCCTTTGGATATATATCTAACACGGGATTGCTGGATCATGTGATAGTTCTATTTTTAATTTTTTGGGGAACCACCATACTGTTTTCCATAATGGTTATACTAATTTTCAGTTCCCCCTGTAATGTACAGGGGTTCCCTTTACTCCAAATCCTTGCCAACCCTTCCCTTGTCTTTTTCATAATAGCCATTCTAACGGGTGTGAGATAATATCTCATAGTGGTTTTAATTTCCGTTTCCCTGAAAGTTAGTGGCGCTGAGCATTTTTTTCATATATTTTTTGGCCATTTACATGTCATCTTTTGAAAAATGTCTATTCAGACCTTTTGCCCATTTTAAAATCAGATTATTTCTTTTTTGCTGTTGAGTTCCTTGCATATTCTGGATATTAGTCCCTTATTAGATGAATGTTTCTTGAAAGGCAAGTGTAGTGGTGACAAATACAGTTTTTGTTTGTCTGAGAAGGACTTAATCTCCCCAACGTTTTAAAAGGATAGCTTTGCAGGGCATAGTGTTTTAGGTTAGCAATTCTTTCTTTCAGTACTTTGAATATATTATCTCACTGTCCCCAAGCTTGTAAGGTTTCTGTGGAGAAACATCCTGTTAGTTTCATGATATTTTCTTTGAATGTGATGAGGTGCTTTTCTCTTTCTGCTTTGAAAATTCTTTGTTGTTGACTTTTTACAATGTAAGTATGTTTCTCAGTGTAGTCCACTTAATATTCAATATATTTGATGTTTTATTTGATTTTTGAGACTGGATATTTATTTCTCTTCCCAGTTTGAGAACTTTTGCTTATTATTTCTTTAAATAAGCTTGTTGCCTTTTTTGCTCTCTTTTCTTTCCGGAATGCCCACAGTATGCATATTGTTTCGCTTGATGATGTCTCATAAATCCTTTATTTTTATTATTTTTTTATTTTTGAGACAGAGTCTCTCTCTGTCACCCAGGTTGGAGTACAGTGGTGCGGTCTTGGCTCACTGCAACCTCTGCCTCCTGGGTTCAAGCAATTCTCATGCCTCAGCCTCCCGAGTAGCTGGGACTACAGGGGTGCACCACCATGCCTGGCTAATTTTTGTATTTTTAGTAGAGATGGGGTTTCACCATATTGGCTAGGCTGGCCTTGAACTCTGACCTCAGGTAATTAGCGCACCTCAGCCTCCCAAAGTGCTGGGATTACAAGTGTGAGACACCATGCCTGGCCATGTCTCATAAATCCTGTATGATTTATGTAGACATCTGTTAGTTCTATTTTATATATTCAAATGCATTATGTTATTATTTATAGGTTTTAAACTTGACCAGTTTAAAGATGTAAAGGGACATGGTCATTGGAAAAGAGTTGTTTTGTTCATTTGCCCCCCTTTTCCAAGAATTTTGCATTATATATTTTGATGTAATGTCATTTAATCCCCTCTCCCCCAATGCTGTGACAGTCTGCATTAATGTTGAAGCTTATCTTTTATCAATAGATAATGTCTCTGTTTTCCCGTGTAATGCTTTTTCTCTTTAGTGATGCTTTGAGTCAAATGAATGTTTCCACCTGTACACCCTTAACTCAGTGTTCTTAACTTCCCGTCCCCTTTGAGTCCCTTATGATGGGCCAAGGATACACTTTCTATATGGTAATTCTTCTAAGTTCTAGGAGAACGCTGCTGGATTCATTTCTCATCAGCCTTCCCAATCCTGATTTTCTCCTCAATATTTTTGTCTAGTGGATGTCCTAGACTTGCTTCCTGTATGAGTTCTTTTGCTTCTAGATTCTTCCTTTGGATGTGTCTAGAACATTTTCCCTGTACTTCACTAGGCAGCTGTAGGTCTCCATTCCATTGCTTGCCCACCTTGAGGACCCTCAGCTTGCCTCTTACCTAACAGTTATCTAGGAGGGTGAGGCAGAGTTTGAAGCCTACCTTTCTCCCTTCTCTTCCCACTTCCCTCCTTCCTTCCTTTCTCTCTGTTTTCTTTCTCTCTCTCCCTCTTTGTTTCTTCCATCCTTTCTCTCTCTTTCTTTTTCCCTTTCTTCCTCTCTCCCTTCCTTTCCCTTCTCCTCTCCTTCCTTCCTTTTTCCCTCCCTTCCCTACTTCCTTCCTTCCTTCCTTCCTTCCTTCCTTCCTTCCTTCCTTCCTTCCTTCCTTCCTTCCTTCCTCCCTCCCTCCCTCCCTCCCTCCCTTCCCTCCCTCCCACCCCATCTTTCATTTCTTTGCTCCCTCTCTGCTAGAGTTCCGTAGAATGGGCATAGCTCACTGCAACCTCGAATTCCTGGGCTTAAGCAATCTGCCTGCCTCAGCCTCCCGAGTAGCTGGAACTACAGGTGCACACCATCATGCCTGGCTAATTTTAAAAAATGAGATATGGGGTCTCATTATGTTGCCCAGGCTGGTCTGGTCTCAAACACCTAGCCTCAAGCAACCTTCCTGCCTCAGCCTCTCAAGTAGCTGGAATTACAGGTGCAAGCCGCTGTGCCCAGCAGGAGTCTGCCTTTCTTTCTTGTTTTTTTTTTTTTTTTTTTTTCCCAGCCTGTCATCTGATTTACGTATTTTCCTTGGTCCCATAATACAATTTTGTTTTTAGTCCTGGGAGCTCTTATCTTTTATTAAAGATGTTTTTATATGAGTTGTAAGTAAGTAAGTGGTCCTCTGACATCTTATTTTTAGCCTCTTCCTCATAGTTGGTGCTGTTCCTCTTGTTCTCCATCTTTGAATTTATGGGCAATGTTTTGTTTGTCTTTATCGTCTCCATTAGTAATTATCTTTCAAATTTAAAAAGCAGATCTTGATCCTGTCTATCTCTATTTATCAGAGGCAAGAATGAACTAGTTTCCTTTGATTCCTTATCATGGAGGAGATATTTTAGGATTTCTTATACCTGCCCCACACAGATACCTAGATATACTCTTGATTAATATATTACTGGCCTTTGCAGTGGTTCACGCCTGTAATCCCAGCACTTTGGGAGGCTGAGGCAGGTGGAACACTTGAGGTCAGGAGTTCAAGACCAGCTTGGCCAACATGACGAAACCCTGTGTCTACTAAAAATACAAAAATTAGCCGGGCGTGGTGGCAGTCGCCTGTAATCCCAGCTACTCGGGAGGGTGCCTGAGTATTGCCTGAACCCAAGCAGCAGAGGTTGCTGTGAACTGAGATCATGCCACTGCACTCCAGCCTGGGCAACAGAGCAAGACTCTGTCTAAAAAAAAATTACATATATATACATATATGTATATATATATGTATGTATATGTGTGTATATATATGTGTGTGTGTGTAGGTATATGTAATTGGCCTTAAGAACCTAAGGTGTATTTGTGTGTAAATGACATATATTGTGTAAGTACCTAAGTATAGTATTTAATGTAGCATTTGTAATATATAGTGTTATAGGATGGTAGAAATACACACACACACACACACACACACCACCTACACTTACATTTATATATATAATTTTTTCCCTGCTGTGTCATTGACCTTGGCCTCCATCATGGTGCATGAACACTCCGTGCTGGGTGCTTTATCCTCTTCAGGCTATAGAAGTTGAAGGATAGGAGCCTAATTCCCAGCCCAGTTCCCTCCTGCATGCTGGCATTCTTCCACCATTGCTCCGGTGGGATAAAGAGAAGGCTTTTCTCATTGCTTAAGTCTTTTCTTAAGCACACTTCTTATTGCCTGCTCTTCCATCACTTTCGCCAGATGGAGTAAGCAAGAAAACAATTCTCCAGGTTCTTCTTTTCCACATGGGAGCTCTCACTCTTGGCACATGATACTTCTCCAGCCTCTATTCTCATTCGTGCTCTCACCTAGGAGTCACAGTCTCAAAGCCGATCTCATACACCAAAAGATGCCTGGGGCTGGACACAGTGGCTCACGCCTGTAATCCCAGCACTTTGGGATGCTGAGGCGGGTGGATCACCTGAGGTCCAGGAGTTTGAGACCAGCCCAACCAACATGGTGAAACCCCGTCTCTACCAAACATCCAAAGATTAGCCAGTTGTGAGGTGCACGCCTGTAATGCCAGCTACTCAGGAGGCTGAGGTAGGAGAATCGCTTGAATCCGGGAGGCGGAGGTTGCAGTGAGCCGAGATCGCCCTACTGCACTCCAGCCTGGGTGACAGAGCGAGACTCTGTCTCCAAAAAAAAAAAAAAAAAAAAAAAAATTAGCTAGGTGTGGCGGTACAAGCCCTGTAGTCCCACCTACTTAGAAGGCTGAGAGGGGAGGATTGCTTGGACCCAGGAGGCAGAGGTTGCAGTGAGCTGAGAGCATGGGCAACAGAGTGAGACCTTGTCTCAAAAACAATAGGACACTTGGATTAGAATGTTCATAGCAGCCTTTCTTATAATAGCTCCAAAGTGGAAACAAGTCAGATTTCAACCAACAGGTGAATGAATAAGCAAACTGACATATTCATTCTATAGAGTACCATTCAGCAATAAAAAGGAATGAACTCCTGGTATATGCAACGGAATGAATGAATTTGAACAAGTATTTTGTTGAATAAAATAAGCCAGACAGAAGGAGTACCTACTGCATGATTCCACTTATGTCAAGTTCTAGAACAGACAGACATCATCTCTGGGGTGTGGAGAGTTGCCTGGAAAGAGGAAGGCACTTTTGTTGGGGATGGGTCTTCTTTGGATGGTAGCTACACAACAGATGTTTATGGTTGTCAAACCTTGTTGCACTCAAGAGCTGTGTATTTTCTTTTATTTTTTGAGATGGAGTCTCACTCTGTCACTCAAGCTGGGGTGCAGTGGTGTGATCTTGCCTCACTGCAACCTCCACCTCCCAAACTTAAGCGATTCTCCTGCCTCAGCCTCCTGAGTAGCTGGGATTACAGGCATGCGACACCACACCTGGCTAATTTTTCTAGTTTTACTAGAGATGGGGTTCATCATGTTGACCAGGCTGGTCTCGAACTCCTGACCTCAGATGATCTACCCACCTCAGCCTCCCAAAGTGCTGGGATTACAGGCGTGAACCACCACACCCGGCCTATGTATTTTCTTTATGTAAATTATGTATCAGTAAACTAATGGCTGTACTTTTTGCAAAAACAATCAGGAGAACAGAAAATAAGGATATATAGTATATATAAATTTATATACAAACAAATAAAATATGAGTATGATTTTTAAAACGCAGGACTGAAGTTGGTCTTAGCTCTGGGGCATGGACCTGAGTTCTACACCTCCTAGAGCTGGTCCGTGTGGCATCTGCTCCTTTTTCTTTCTGGTTCAGAAAGAAGAAGCCAGACCTGAGCTGACCTTGTGGGCAGCTGGAGCCAGATTGTCCTGTCTTCTTTCCAGGTGGCTGGGCTTTTCTATTTCTAAGGGTAAAGGTGTGTTCAGGTCACTGTAGTTTTTCATCTGGCGCCATCAGATTTGTGCATGACTTTTATTCCAGTGGGGGGTTTGTGTGTGTGTGTGTGTGTGTGTGTGTGTGTGTGTGCGTGTGTGTGTGTGTGAATGTGTACACAGGCTAGCAGGCTAGTGCCTTCTTTGGGATATTGACCCAAATTCATTTTGGATGTGAGGAGATCTATTTCAGAGGTTGGTAGCCCAATTCAACCCTAAGATGTAAAATATGATTTTAAAATATCATAGCTGCCGGGGACACTGGGCCAGAAAGTAGCACTGACAGTGTGACTGTGGAGTGTCATATCTCCGTGGACGGGCACATGACGGTTTTTGCACCAGTGACTGACGGATATTGAGTCACCACCCTTGCAACTGACTACTGGAGTTCCAAATGTGAGAGATCTGAACCTTTTAGTCACCCGCAGAGACAGGGAGACTGTAGGGCTTTAGACCAGTAGGGCCTCTAGACCACCTGGGCCCGCCCTTCATTCTACAGGTGAGATCTGAGCCTGCGGGGAGGCAGCTAGAGAAGGGTATGTGTGTGTGGCCAGCTGGTGGCCCATTTTGACCCCTGGTGTGATCAGTTTTAAGGCCAGTGCTCTTGCGTGTTAATAACTTTTCTCCCAGATGATTTTTTTTTGTTTTTTTTGTTTTTTGTTTTTTTTTTTTGAGACGGAGTCTTGCTCTGTCACCCAGGCTGGAGTGCAGTGGCCGGATCTCAGCTCGCTGCAAGTTCCACCTCCCGGGTTTACGCCATTCTCCTGCCTCAGCCTCCCAAGTAGCTGGGACTACAGGCGCCCGCCACCTCGCCCGGCTAGTTTGTGTTTTTTTTTGTATTTTTTTAGTAGAGACGGGGTTTCACGTGTTAGCCAGGATGGTCTCGATCTCCTGACCTCATGATCCACCCGTCTCGGCCTCCCAAAGTGCTGGGATTACAGGCTTGAGCCACCGCGCCTGGCCCCGGATGATGTTTTAATCCATCAGGACTAAATGATTCTGTCATAAATCCTTGCAGACAAGAGAGGATGGGAACTGCCGTTTATGAAGTCACCTGCTATGTGCCAAGTACTCAACATATGCTACCTCATGAATTCCTCATAGTGGACCTAGGAGGTGGCAATTGTTTGTTCCATTGTACAGATAAGGAAACTGAGGCTGATGCAGAATTGGGGTTTGTTACACTGGGATTTTTCCCAGGCTTCACGTGTTCTACAGATTTACACTCTCTGTTTTCAGTTTTCATTCTGGAGATATCGGACAGGTGTCTGCTGTGTGCACGTCCTGAGAACACAGTCCTGGTCCTTGCGGGATGTATAGACATTGCCCCTATAGTGCTGGAATCAATGGGATTTACTGCAGAAATGACCGTGGGGGCGAGGTTAATGCCAAGGGTCAGACTGAATCCTATGTCCTTCCTGTGTGTCTGCTTGTAGATTCCTGGAGGGAATGTTTCTTTTTATTATTATTATTATTATTATTATTGTTATTATTTTATTGAGATGGAATCTTGCTCTGTTGCCCAGGTGTGATCTTGACTCACTGCAACCTCCGCTTCCCAGGTTCAAGTGATTCTTCTGCTTCAGCCTCCCGAGTGGCTGGAATTACAGGTGCCCACCACCATGCCCAGCTAATTTTTGTATTTTTAGTGGAGACGAGGTTTCACTAGGTTAATAATCAAGGTTGGCCTGGCTGGTCTCAAACTCCTGACCTCAGGTGATCCACCCACCTTGGCCTCCCAAAGTGCTGGGATTAGAGAAGTGTGAGCTGCTGCGCCCTGCCCTGGAGGGAATGTTTCAACTTCATAATCTCAGCCTTTCAGAGCCTGCCTCTCCTTCATGCCTGACACCGGAGGGGGAACAATGACTGCCGTGTTCAATAAAACTTTTGTGGGAGATGATTTAAATTGCTTTGATAACACCCTTGGGAGTTGGGGCCCCTTTTAATAATTTAGGCTGAAGTAACGTGTGCTCTCATTAAAGAGAGGAGATGTATCTGAACTCTGGGCTTGAAGCTCTACTTTCTACAAAGAGGCTTGTTGGATTTCAAAACCAAGGCGACACCACCTCTTAGTGTGCTGGCAGATACAGGGAGAGGACTGTCTGTCTTCCCTCCTGTGTCCCTCTCCGCCACAGCTGAAATGGCTGATCTTTTCAGAACCACTGACTGGGGGATGTTCATGAGCTTGGACAGGATAACAAATGGAGGTGGGTTATTTTCTGATCCTAGGAAGTGAGAAACAGCTGTTCTTCCTAGCTTGGAAAGCAAGTCATTTGTTTTCTACACACACATACGCACGCGCGTGCGCACACACACACAACCACACACAAACACACACGGTTATCAAATGCTGCTAGAAAAAATTAAAAATTGCACATTGTATTTCTAAAAGAGGAAGCAGAGAAAAAGGATTTCCAGAATTCTAAACACGCCCCCCCATCACTGCGTCTCCTCTCAGCTAGGACTTTGTTTGCACAGCCGAGGCCTGCAGGGTACATTACAGAGGTGGACTTGGGGCTGGCCTTGAACTTCCAGACCCTCCCTCCCCGCTCTGGCCAGGGCTGGGGAAATGTCAGCTATTCTGAGGGCCTTGGAAGTTGGACTCAGTTATTTTCGGTAACATATCATCAACTGCTTATTCCACTTTTACAGACGCTATTTGTAAAATGAATAGTGTTTAATGTATTTATATTTAAAATAATTATTGAGGCCAGGCTTGGTGGTTCACATCTATAATCCCAGTACTTTGGGAGGCAGAGATGGGAGGATCCCTTGAGCCCTGGAGTTCAAGACCAGTCTGGGCAACATAGCAAGACCTCATCTCTACAAAATTTAAGAAAATCAGCCATGCTTGGTGGTGCCCGCCTGTAGTTCCAGCTCGGGAGGCTGAAGTGGGAGGATCCCTTCAGCCGAGGAGTTCGAGGCTTCAGTGAGCTAAGATCGCTCCACTGCACTCCAGCCTGGGTGACAGAGCGAGACTCCGTCTCAAAAAAAAAAAAAAAAAAAAAAAAAAAAAAAAAAAAAAAAAAGTAATTATCAGTAGTGATTTACTATTGCCGTTGTGTTGCTTTCTGTTAGTCTTGTAGTCCTTTTTTCTGTCTTTCAACTGATGTATAATTTCAGTTAAGTAAGGTGAATAAGTTCTAGATATCCGCTGTGCAGCGTTGTACCTATAGTTGAGGCATAAGTTCATTTAGTATTTTAATTTGGCTCAAATACACAAGTATGCGCAGTATTGGACACTTAATTTGCTAAGAGGGTAGATCTTATGTGAAAGGTTCTTACCGCAAAAAAACTAAACGA
Source organism: Macaca thibetana thibetana (assembly GCF_024542745.1). NCBI lineage: Eukaryota > Metazoa > Chordata > Mammalia > Primates > Cercopithecidae > Macaca > Macaca thibetana. The sequence continues at coordinate 131,860,018 of NC_065580.1, read as the reverse complement.
AAATGAAATAAAAATGAATAATGTAAAGGATAGGTAAATTACAAAGGACACATAGGCAAAAAAGAATTTCACTATCTTTTGAATGAACCCCTTATTGGTGGTTTCTGCTTTATATGCAGGGGTAGAAGGTGAAGAACCTGCTATTGACAGTGACTTTGAAAGACTTTGAGAAAATAGTGTAAGTAGGTACCAAGTGTCATCACAAACAATGTGTCTTATAATACATGTAGCAAGAATGGAATACTATGCAGCTATAAAAAGGAACGAGATTGTGTCATTTGCAGGGACGTGGATGAAGCTGGAAGCCATTATCCTCACCATACTAACGCAGGAACCGAAAACCAAACACTGCGTGTTCTCACTTATAGGTAGGGGCTGAACAATGAGAATACGTGGACACAGGGAGGGGAACAACACACACCAGGGCCTGTTGGGAGAGGGCGGGGGTGGGGAGAGCATCAGGGAAAATAGCTAATGCATGCTGGGCTGAATACCTAGATGATGGGTTGATGGGTGCAGCAAACCACCATGGCACATGTTTACCTAGGTAACAAACCTGCACATCCTGCCCATGTATCCCAGAACCTAAAATAAAATAAAATTAAAAAAAAAAATTAGATAACAGAGTCTCAGTATGCTGTCCAGGCTGAAGTGCACTGGCATGGGGCTCCAAGTGTGTCATATTTCAAAATGAGCGTTCTCTGCATGGCCACCTTCAAATACTGTGTGCTAATTTCAGGGCTTGAAAGATACCAGCGTACATGTTCAGGGCCACGTGCACACACTCTCCTAGTTATCCCAGGGACCTAGGTCACCTTGTCTGTTACCTCTGAGCTCAGGCACTGTAACCTCGTAGAATGTCACTGTAATGGGGAGACAAAGCTAGGCTGAACTGGTGAAAGCTGGAAAGACTACTTTACTGGGTCTCATTCATTATTATCAGCAGCGTAGCATAACCCTGCTCTTTAAAAAATGGACTAAATTGAGAGTCTGTTGAACTTGCCCCGTTCAACATGGGGCATTTGTCATTAGGAATGGCAATTTTTATGCATGTAATTAACATACTATGATAGCTTCAGTGGATCAGGCAAGTCTATATATATACATTTATTTTTTGAAACGGAGTCTCGCTCTGTCGCCCAGGCTGGAGTGGTGCAGTGGCTTGATCTTGGCTCACTGCAGCCACCGCCTCTTGGGTTCAAGCAGTTCTCCTGCCTCAGCCTCCCGAGTAGCTGGGATTATAGGCACGTGCTGCCACACCCGGCTAATTTTTGTATTTTTAGTAGAGACAGGGTTTCACCATGTTGGCCAGGATGGTCTTGATCTCCTGACCTCATGATCCACCCAACTCAGCCTCCCAAATTGCTGGGTTTGCCGGTGTGAGCCACTGCACCTGGCCTTTTTTTTTTTTTTCTTTTTTGTTTGTTTTTTTGAGACAGGGTCTCACTGTGTTGCCCAGGCTGGAGCACAGTGGTAAAATCATGGCTCACTGCAGCCTTGACCTCCTGGGCTCAAGAGATTCTCCCACCTCATTCTCCTCAGTAGCAGAGACTATGGGTGCACACCACCAAACCCAGCTAATTTATATTGTTTTTTGTAGAGATGGGATCTCGCCATATTGTCCAGGCTGGTATTTATATCTTATATATACCACTTAATTGCTTTATTTTCATTTCCTTTGTAAATGACATCCAGGCGAAATTAACCAGCCTCTTTTGAATAAATGATCCCTAAGTCTGAACTGGTGGGGATCTGTGTGAATGGATGAGGGTCGTTTGAATAGACATTGGGACACTTGAGGGTGAAAAATTCATGGTCAAATACAATGTTTTTCTGACTTGTGTGAGAAAGACGTCAGATTCTCTTTTTTGTTTAATACAGTGATTACTAATACTCAGCACGTCGACCTGTTGCTTGGAAGTGATTTACGCATTCTCTGGTCTTGGAGAATTACTGCCTTTTTTTTCTTCATGACTCAGAGTGGGCTGGGCTCCCCTCTAAAGAAGAAGCCATTAAATTTGATGAAGAGCCACATTCCTTGCAAGACTTGACCCCAAACATTTGAGATTAGCCCTTTGAATTTCTCTTTCTGAAAGTCTGACAGCAAAACTTGGTGCATTTTTCTCAGCAGGATCCAAATAATAGCTAAACGCCTCCGGGGCAGCTGTAAGGCAAGTATTTTAAAAACAACCGTGTTAAAGTGATCTAGAGACTGCAAACAAGTCGGCTTTTCTTTCTCCACAGGAGTCTCAAGGTGCACACTTGTGTATTCGAGGCAATTAAAATACTAAATGAGCTTGTCCCTGAAGAATGTAGACAGAGCTTTTCACTCTAATTTCTGCTCGGTACCCTTGAGCACACCTTGTTGGCTGAACAAAGCCACACCTAGTTTCTGCAATTAGGGGAGCCACATAGTTGATTTTTGCAAGCTTTCCTTCATCAGAGAATCAGCAGTCTTCATTCATTCAATGCAATGATGCATTTGTTCTTTTACCCAATAAATGCTTTTTGAACATTTACAACGTGCCAGCATAGTTTAATCTGTGTATATTCGACAAATGCTAAGTTAACTGAAACGGCAGGCAGAGGTGGATTATGTATTCATCAGTGTGTAGATAGAAACTGAAGGCATGGAGTGGGTGACAAAGTGGGTACAGATGTTGTGTCTTCCCCTTTGACCCTTTGGATAAATTACCGAATGATCTTAAATAGGTGCTCTGCAGGTGTTTGGTTACATTGTCAAGGAATAAGACACTGAAAACGGAGAGGGTTTTGATGACAGCGCTGCATGCATGTTTTTGTTAGGAAATACTCCAAGGGCATCATTCTTAGGCTATGTCAAGGTCCATCAACTGGGGACCGCTCAGTTTACCAGGCTCCCAGGGTGCAAGCGGCCTGTGTTCGCTTATCTGTGTCAAGGAGATCCCTACAGTTTGGATAGCTTAGTTTTGCCCTTCCCACTACAGTGTTTTTGTTGGAAAGTGGTCTGCTAAATGAGAACCCATCGCCAGTTTTACCTACAAGTCCAGGATTTATTTATTTTTATTTATTTATTTATTTTTGAGATGGAGTTTTGCTCCTGTTTCCCAGGCTGGAGTGCAGTGGCGTGACCTCAGCTCACTGCAACCTCCACCTCCTGGATTCAAGGGATTCTCCTTCCTCAGCCTTCCAAGTAGCTGGGATTACAGGTGCCCGCTTCCGTGCCTAATTTTTTGTATTTTTAGTAGATATGGGGTTTCACCATGTTGGCCATGGCTGGCCTTGAACTCCTGACCTCAGGTGATCCACCTGCCTCGGCTTCCCAAAGTGCTGGGATTACAGACGTGAGCCACACAAGTCCAATATTGTACCTAGAAGTCTAGCAATTTTTTTCTGTGTAGGGAGATGAATAGAACAAGTTTGGGGCAGAGGTAGATGTAGCTATAGATACAATTATAGATAGTTATGGATATATAAAATTAAATACCTTAATCCTTGATGTTATTATTTTTCTTTTATCAAATATAATCCTGTTTGGAGCAAAAACACTTTGAGCACATTTTAATTTTGCTAGTTTCTTGGGATGGTTTTTCTCGCCAGCACTCCTGTTCGCAGAACTAGTGGTAAATGCTAATGGAAAACTTTTTCAGTTAGCAGATGTTTATTTTACTTACTTCCTGGGGCAATTCTCCTTAAATTGTAGATCAAATCCAGCTGCAGGCTAAAGCACTGCAATTTTCTTGTTTTCAACTAACCCATGGCAAGAATAAATTTTTCTACCCCCTGGGATGGCGGATTCAGTCCTGGAAATACAGAGGAGTGAAATTGTTAGCAGTTGCTCTTAAAATCTGGTGCTCTCACTTCATGGCGATGTCTCTGGTGTTTGTGTTGAAAGCAGGACCTCTATAAGCCCCTTCTCCTCCCCAGACCGTGTGTTTGGTGGGTGTTATGACAAGGGTGAGGGGAGAGGGGAGGACCCCTCCAGGAGGTTGTCATCTCAGTCCTGCGCAGGATCGGCAGTAAAGGATTTACTAGGCTGGCTACCTGACGTCACCCAGAGCCAGAGAAGTTTCCGTATTTCAACGAACCTTTTGGATTCCAAGAGAGAGAATTGTTAGTAACTCCACGGACTGGCCTTAGAAGACTCTTCCTGTGACATCATCCAATTCATTTTGCCACTTAAAAAAAAAAAAATCCAGGTACCGTGGAAAGCCACTGGAAGCTTTAAGCAAGGGAGTGTCCTAATTTACATCTTAAACATTTCTAATTAGGCCGGGTACGGTGGCTCATGCCTGTAATCCCAGCACTTTGGGAGGCCGAGGCGGGAAGATCACTTGAGGTCAGGGGTTCGAGACCAGCCTGGCCAACACAGCTAAACTCCATCTCTACTTAAAAATACTAAAATTACCAGGGTGTGGTGGTGCGCGGCTGTAATCCCAGCTGCTCGAGAGCCTGAGGCAGGAGAATTGAACCTAGGAGGCAGAAATAGCAGTGAGCCAAGATCGCACCACTGCACTCCAGCATGGGTGACAGAGTGAGATTTGTCTCAAAAAAAAAAAAAAAGAAATTCTAATTTTGGTAAAACATACATAACATGAAATTTACCATCTTAACAATTTCTATGTGCGTACATCAGTAGCATTAAGTATATACAATTTTTGTGCAACAGAACTGTTTTCATCTTGCAAATCTGAAGCTCTGTCCTCATTAAACAGTAACTCCCCCTACCCGTTGTCACGCCCCCTACCATTCTTCTTTCTCTGGCTCTAGAATTTGACTACTCTACATACCTCATTTAAGTGAAACCGTACAGTAATTGTCCTTTTGCGACGGTTTATTTCACTTAGAATATCGTCCTCCAAGTTCATTCAAGTTGTAGCATGTGTTAGGATTTTCTTCCTTTTGAAGGCTGAATAATAATCCATTGTATGTTTACATATTAGGCTGGTACAAAAGCAATTGTTTTTTGTTTTGCCATCACTTTTTTTTTGAGTTGGAATCTCGCTCTGTCACCCAGGCTGGAGTGCAGTGGTGTGGTCTCGGCTCACTGCAACCTCCACCTCCCGGGTTCACACCATTCTCCTGCCTCATCCTCCTGAGCAACTGGGGCTACAGGTGCCCACCACCACGCCTGGCTAATTTTTTGTATTTTTAGTAGAGATGGGGTTTCACCGTGTTAGCCACGATGATCTCGATCTCATGACCTTGTGATCTGCCTGCCTCAGCCTCCCAAAGTGCTGGGATTACAGGCGTGAGCCACTGTACCCGGCCGCCATTACTTTCAGTGGCAAAAATAGCAATTATTTTTGCACCATCTTAATGTATCCTCTTTTGTTTATCCATCTGTCGATGGGCACTTGGGTCGCTTCTACCTACTGACTATTGCAGATAGTGCTGCTATGAACATGAGTGTGCAAATATCTGTTCAAGTCCCTGCTTTCATTTTTTTTTTTTTTTGAGACAGAGTCTTACTCTGTTGCCCAGGCTGGAGTACAGTGGCACGATCTCAGCTCACTGCAGCCTCTGCCTGCCGGGTTCACGCCATTCTCCTGCCTCAGCTTCCCGAGTAGCTGGGATTACAGGTGCCCGCCACCACACCTGGTTATTTTTTGTATTTTTAGTAGAGATGGGGTTTCACTATGTTGGCCAGGCTGGTCTTGAACTCCTGACCTCAAGTGATCTGCCCACCTCAGCCTCCCAAAGTGCTAGGATGACAAGCGTGAGCCACCATGCCTGGTCCCTGCTTTCATTTCTTTGGGGTTTATACCCAGAAGTAAAATTGCTGGATTCTATGGTCATTCTATTTTTAACTTTTTGCAGAACCGCCATACTGTTTTCCCTAGGGGGTTGCAGCATCTTGCCTTCCCATCAACCATGCACAAGGGTACCACTTTCTCCACATGCTTGCCAACACTTATTATTTTGTTTTCTTGACAGTAGCCGGTTTAATGGGTGTGAGATGGTATCTTGTTGTGTTTATGTCACATTTTTGAGTATATGTTTTACCCTGCTGGGTATATGTTATTGTGCTAGGCGCTGGCTTACAGAGGCAGTTAAGACCCAGTTTCTGCCATGAGAGAGGAAACTCACAGTCTGTTGGAGGAGACAGGCATCTAAATGGAAAATTATAATACACCTTATCAAGTGCTTTGATAGAGACAGGTCTTAAGGGAGCAGAGTGGATGCAATCAAGGAAGACTTCCTGGTCTTCATAGCCCCACCTCCAGGAAGTCTTCCTTGGTTGCACCCACTATGTGCTGTCTTAAGACCCATCTCTGGAGTAGCAGTAGAGTTCCTACTCAACTTCCATTTTCTGGTTCCTTCTACCAAGTTAAGCATACTCATTAGAAGGAATCAGAAAATGAAAAGTTAAATCTGAAGTCCAAGTGGTTGGCGGGTATTGGTTAGAGCACTATTTTTAGAATAGAACAATGCTTATGATTGAAGCAATTTTTTTTTTTCTTTTCATTTGTGTGTTTCTGTGGCTCTGGGAGATTGTAAAGGTTACTTAATTGGGACGCTTAGCTCACAGTTTCTGGTTATTAGAAAGAGGCCACACTGAGACCTTTGGAAGAAAAGGGGCACAGCAGGTGGGTAGGAGGGTCACGCCTCATTGAACCTCATCGATTCAGGGGTCTTGTGCATTTTCCATTTCGTCCAATTCTGGGAAGTCCGAAGGCTCCGGGTCAGAGGGGAGTTTGTTGCATGGGGACAGTTGTCTGGAAGGCTCAGTGACAAAGTGGCAAATAGGAGCAAGGAAACAAAGTATATAAAGACCTGCTATTTAGGAATGGCACTATTCTTGTCCTGGTGACTCACATTTGTCAAGCCTTGAAGGATATTTGCAGAGGAAGAAAGAAGCATTGGATTGCAGCTTGGAGGGAGCAGATCCTGGCTGCCAGTGCCGGGACCAAGGCAGCGTGTGATCTCACCCGTGTTGCCAAGGGTCATCCCACACCCAGACTGTTCGGTTTCCATTCTCATTCCTTGGCATTGCCTTTTATAGAACTGCTTTCAAAAGAGGCATTGGGGCTGATGTCACAGGATCACTATGTGTTTCTCAGGAGTGGGGAGGGAATGAATAGAATTTTTCTGAACATTCTGTACCAAATTCACTGCCCTCCCTCCATTTGATTTAGGAGTTACATCTTCAGCATCCTCTCCTTGTTAGCCTCCTCTGGAACTTGTCTGTCCGCCTGACTAGATTGAGAGCCCCTCTGTATCCCCAGAACCTTGCAGCTTCAGGCATGAATAAATAAACATGAGATAAATAAACATGGATGCAATGAGAAAAGGGATGTGACGGGTATTGGGGAAGACAAACTAGCAACTGCTCTGGGCTCTGCTTTGGAAGTGCCTTTTGTTTCTCTTTACTTTTTTTTTTTTTACAGTCATGCTCTGTTGCCCAGGCTGGAGTGCAGTGGCACGATCTCAGCTCACTGCAACCTCTGCCTTTCGGGTTCAACTGATTCTTGTGGCTCAGCCTCCCAAGTAGCTGGGATTACAGGCAAGCACCATTACGCCTGGGTAATTTTTGTATGTTTTGTAGAGATGGAGTTTGATCATGTTGGTCAGGCTGGTCTCGAACTCCTGACCTCAGGTGATCTGCCTACCTCAGCCTCCCAAAGTGTTGGGATTACAGATGTTAGCTACTGGGCCTGGCTCATTTCTTTTTACTCTCTATCCACCACTTCTCCCAGCTCAAATCCTTTTGAGTCTGACTTGGACAGCTGATGTCACCCTCTACCTAGTCTTTTTTCCCTTCAGCGTCATTTTTCCGACTCTTCTCAGAGTCATCTTTGTGCTGTCATTGCATCCAGACCTGATCATTTCTTTTCTCTTTCCTACTCAAAACCTTTCATGGTTCACTGTGACCCAGTGAATAAATCCATGACCCCTGGCACTCTAATTCCTGTTTGTCTTTCCAGTCTTGCCATCCTGCCCAGCTACCTCCCTCCCATCTCATTCTCTGCTAAATTTGCTTCTTCCTTATGTGAGTTGAGGCACATGCTTTCCCTTCTGCTGGGAAGGTGTTTCCACCCCTCCGAGACCACATTCAAGTGTTATCTCCTTGAGGAAACCACGCATGCTCCCTGCCAAGATGAAGGAGAGAAAACTATGCCTTCATCTGGGTTCGCATAACTTTTGTCTATACCTTCGTCATGTCATTTACCCCAAAAGTGTCCCCCAAGCTATCCTTTTATTTATATTTGCTTACTTATTAATTTCAAGAATTATTTGAGATAGTATTCAAATTATATACTAGAGGAATATTCCTATGAATATAGGATGTTATATTATAATGATAATAAGAGTTACGTTAAGGAATTTTCATGATAAAGGGTGGAGGGAGAGTGGGGATGAAGCTGGGGTCATGTAAATACAAATTCCATATGCTGTGACGTTTAGCACATTTGCTGGAAATGTTTGGAATACTTATTTCTAAACTTGGACCTCAGCTTTCTACCAGCCAACACTGAGAGAGAAATATGTTGATAATGGTTTGGCCATGTCCCCACCCAAATCTCATCTTGAATTCCCACGTCTTGTGGGAGGGACCTGGTGGGAGGTAATTGAATCGTGGGGGCAGGCCTTTCCCATGCTGTTCTCATGATAGTGAATACATCTCACGAGATCTGATGGTTCTATAAGGGGGAGTTTCCCTGCACAAGCTCTCTGTTTGCCTGCCGCCGTCCATGTAAGATGTGACTTGCTCCTCTTTGCCTTCCGTCATGATTGTGAGGCCTCCTCAGCCATGTGGAACTATAAGTCCATCAAACCTCTTTCTTTTGTAAATTTCCCAGCCTCAGATATGTCTTTATCAGCAGCATGAAAACAGAAGAATACATATATCATCCATATGGTTCATGATGTCTGCGGGATGAAACGAATCAGAAGCAGAACAACTCTGCCAGGGGCTGAGATGCTAAAGAAATTTCCCTTACTTCGTCATAAAGGATTCCCTAAACCATATCACTGTGTGTTCAATGGCATTGTCTTTGTAAATATAACTTCACATTCCTTGTGCCTGTTTGCATCTGTTTGCAAATAGAAGAACACCTAGCACTGTCTGAGATCATGAAGACATTTGTATTAGGTTGGTGCAAAAGTAATTGTTTTTTGCATTGAAAGTAATGGCAAAAACTGCAGTTACTTCTGCACCAACCTAATATTCACCTAAGGATTCTAGTGGCCCAGGGTCCCAGATGCCTTGAAGCAGTTCAACAGTGCCACATGTATGTTTTACTTTCCTTCATGGCTAATCCAAACATTGTATCGTAACCCCAGCATCTCGAGCAGGGTGGATAGAAAAGGGCAGTCCTTTTTATCAACAAAGATCAATCTTTCCAGAATCTTTTCAGAAGACTTTCCTTTCTGTTGGCCCTACCAGGGTCACCCAGGTACACCTACTAGCAAGGCGGCTGGAGAAGTGGCTCTGGGCAGCCGTCCTTCATTCTGGGCTGGACAGAATGCCACGCGATGTTTCGCTGGTGTAGAAGAGAATGGGAGAAGAGGAGGAAGGGCTCTCAGGAAGACAACTGGGAGTGACTACCACCGTAGTTCTCTATCACACCACCAGTCCAGTAAATCCTGCTTTGCAGGAGGTAACACCAGTGAGCAGTTTGCCGCTGATGAGATTTATTCCCAAAATAACTTTCAAATCTGAAGAGGAATGGCTGCTCTGTATTTCATTTCAGCAAGTCTCCATGGATATTATTTTTCTTTCCACTGACTTTATTTATAACCTGAGCTGCAGGAAGCTGGAAGGAGAAGCTGCTTGACAATATCTGGAGTCTGGGCTTTGCTATTTGACAAGTTAACCATGTTTTCTCTCTCGGCGAGGTTGGGGATGAAGAAACACCTTCTCTCCCAAAGATAGGCCTGATGAGGATGCATGGTTCCCAAGGTGTGTAGTGTTGGTCAGGGAGGAATAGCATGCTCTAGGCTTGGCAAGCCGACTCATTTGACTTAGGCCTTCTGGCTAAGCCATCCCGGAATGGGGCTCAGTGGTGATTCAATCAAATGGGGAAGCATCTTGTGTTTGGAGATAGCTTAATGGTAAGAAGTGAGCTAAGCGTGCTGTTATTGCAAGACCTCCATCTCTACAAAAAATGAAAAATAAATGAACGGGGCATGGTGGTGCCCAAATTCAGGAAGTTTTTTTTTTTTTTTTTTAAACTAAGGCCTGAGTCACATTTTTTAAAAATTGAAAAAGCTGTGGGAGATCCCAGTTCATGCTTCTCTCTTCTCCAGGGCACAGGTCGAGCTGAAATATAAGGACATCTGCATTTTATAGACGAGGAAACTGACATGCAGGGCAGTTGAGAGCTCAATCCAGGGCAGCGCAGCATCTTAGTGAAGAGTGATGTCATGGACACAGTTGGGAGAGCCTTCCCTTGATTTGTCACTCTTGAGATAGGCTGGAGAAGGAACATGAGTATTCAGTCATTAGGGATATGGATGGGTGCACCATACAGTTGCTCACCAGTCCCTGTGTGGGAGAGGCAAAAGATGCTATAGAAGGATTTTGGTGATTGCTGAGATGCAAGGACCATTAGTCTAGCATATTGCTCATCTTTCCACACTAGCTGTCCCTCCATCTGCTTCTGAGGTAGGAGGTAGAACTTGACTCTGGACTAGATTGAAGACTGGCTGAAACAGGGAAAAGGCACCGAAAGCACTTCTCCATAAGACATATCCATGAGCGCTGTGACAGTTTACCATTGCCACAGCAATACCAGGCGGTTACTGCCCCTGGCTGTGGCAACACTCTGAAGTTACCTCCTCTTTTCTAGAAATTGCTGAATAATCCATGCCTTAATTTGCATGGAATTAAAAAGTGGGTATAAGTATGACTGTAGAATTGCCTCTGAGCTACACTTCTGGGCAAACTGCCTGGGGTTAGCCCTGCTCTGCAAGGAGCAGGACCTTTCTGCTGCTGTACACTTATGCCTCAATAAAAGTTGCAACACCACCAGCTCGTCCTTGAATTTTTTCCTGGGCAAAGCCAACAACCCTCCCAGGCCAGGCCCCAATTTTTGGGCTTGCCTGCCCTGCATCACTTCCACCAGCTCCTATCAACCTGTTTACCTGTATCAAAACCTTGATGTTAACTCCTGCCCTGATGTCACCACAACCAAAAAACTCTTGAAAACTCAGTACAATTATCTGTGATTGTGGATTAGTGTATTCTGGGTGCCGTAACAAAAGACTGTGTGGTTTAAACAACAAATTTTTCTCACAGATCTGGAGGCTGGAAATCCAAGATGAAGGTGCTGGCAGGGTTGGTTTCTCCTAAGGCCATGCTCCCGGCTTTGCAGATAGTGACCCTCTCACTCCGTCTTCACACAGTCTTTGCTCTGTGTGCACACCTCCCTGGTGTCTCTTCCTCTTCTTAGGGTCCACTTAATGAGCCTCATTTTAACGTAGTCACCTGTTTAAAGATCTAATCTCCAATATGTTTACATTCTGAGACACAGGGAGTTAGGAATTCAACATAGGTATTTTGATGGGACAGAATTCAGCCCATAACAGCTTGTAAGTGCTATTAAGAAGACTCAGGGCTAGCATTTTGAGAGGCTGAAGCAGGAGGATCAGTTGAAGCCAGGAGTTCAAGGCCAGCCTGGGCAGCATAGCAAGACTCCATCGCTAAAATAATAAGAAAATTACCTGGGCATTGTGGTGTGTACCTGTAGTTGCAGCTACTTGGAAGGCTGAGGCAGGAGGATCACTTAAGCCCAGGAGTTTAAGGCTGTAGTCAGCTATGATTCTGCCTCTGCACTCTAGCTTGGGGCAACAGAATATGACTCCATATCTTTAAAAAAATATATCCCAACCCAGAGTCCACCCTATAGAGAAACACGAGTATTTTTTGACTTGTTGAACTAGGACCATCTGTGGATATTTTGAATATAAATATTTTATTCTAAGCCTCTATTGACCTTTCAATTCTCTGAATCATTGCAGAAATTATTCTCAGCAGTCTTTATTTTTACCACCTCAGCAAAATGGTTCTATCTCAGCTCCCTGTCTAGACTTTAAATTCCAGGAAGGCGAGGCTGCATCTTCATACCTTTTTCCTCCAGGTTTCTGAGCGTTGGCAATGACACTCTTTCGGTAAATGGAAGTTTGAAAGAGCAAATGAAAAGAATAGTTGAGGAGCAAAGGTTTCTCCTGCAGTGGGCCAGCTGTCCGTTGCAACAAAGACACGTGGGCAAACAAACAGTGCTTGCTTCTCTTTAGGAAAGAATAATTATTTAGCATGAAAGAAACTCCGTGGGAAAAAAAAAATCTTCAATGTATCAGGTGAATATCCTGTAAAGGAGACTTTTTGACCTTAAAAAATGGTGAGCCATAGCTCAGTAAAAGCTCATTAGGGAAGAGAGGGAGCTAGTCTGGGGACAGAATGTATATTGATTGACTCAGAGGTTCTCTGAGTTTCTCTCTGTGAAGGCAATTTGCATAACAATGATTACATATTGGGTTTGAGGCAGTTATTGCTCACTGGAGTCCTTCCAGAGTAACTATTTCGGTGGTTGCAGAGCCCCCTCAGAAACCTGGCTTTAAAAGGAAATTAAATGTGAAGGGTTGAGTTGCTGCAGTTGTTAGCCTTGGGAAGGGATTAAAAGGGAACGTTTTTGTGATGTGAGATGTCAGGAAAATTCATGAGGAACTCACTAGGTTGTCTACTTGGAAAAAAATGAACTTCTTCCTAATGGATTTTGAAAAAGATTATTTAATTTGGGTTCACCATTAGCCATTCTGGGCAAGGGACGGAGGTGAATGTTACCCTTCATTTTCGTAGAGAACAATGAGTTGTTCTATCTTTACAAAATCAAACTCAATTGAAATATATTTTTATGTGTAATTTATTGCTCTGCAGACAATGGAGTGGAAAAGTTATAGTGGTTAATTACTCCCCAAAACCAGAATATTGAGCGCGCGCGTGTGTGTGTGTGTGCGTGTGTGTGTCCATGACACAAAACTGCTTCTAATTTATTAGGTAATAGTCATTAGATTAGGCAACATAAATATGACATTTGGAGAGCAGTGGTGCAGCCCCCCAAAAAAGTAGAATGAACTTTTAGATAAATGAGAGAGAAAGAGAGAGTATTAGAACTGAATAATGACTTTACAGAGCAAGTGGTCAAGGCCTTTCAAAGTGCTAGTCAAAGGACCCAAAAAGGCCACTCCAAGAGTGATGGTCATATAACTTGAAGTGGAAACAAGGAAGTCTGGAAAGAAGGACAAAGAGTCCTTCCGATATTTTTGCTCCATGTTCTATTTTTATTTTGTTTGTTTTCCCTTATGTTTTGTGGAGATTAATTTACATCCCATGAAATTCACCCTACTTTCGGAGGCCGAAGCAGAAGGATCACTTGAAGCCAGCAGTTTGCAACCAGCCTGGGCAACATAGTGAGACCCGTATCTCTACAAGAAATTAAAAACAAATATTAGTGGGTTGTGGTGGCATATACCTGTAGTCCCGTTACTCTGGAGGCTGAGGTGGGAGGATCACTTGAGCCCAGGAGTTCAAGGCTGCACTGAGCCATGATTGCACAGACACTGTACTCCAGCACTCGCTGAGAGTGACAGAGTGATGAGACCCTGTCTCCAACAAAAACAACATCAAAATTCACCCTAAAAAAGTCTATAGTTCACCACTGTCTAATTCTGGAATATTTTTATCTCTCTGAAAAGAAACATTATACCCACTGGCAGTCACTCCTCAATCCACCCCTGCCTTTGGCAATCACTAATCTATTATTTGTCTCTGGAGTTACCTATTCTGGACACTTCATATATATGGAAGCATACAGTCTATTTGGTTTTTTGTCTGCCCTTTATTCACTTAGCAAAACGACCTCAGGGTTTATCCATGTTGTACCATCTATCGGTACTTCCTTTCCTTTTCTGGTCAAATCACATTCCACTGTATGGATACACCACATTTTGTTTATCTGTCCAGCAGTTGATGGACGTGTGGGTTGTTTTGACTTTTTGGCTGTGATGGATAAGGCTGCTGTGAATCATTTGTGTACAGGTTTTTGTGTGGACATATGTTTTCATTGCTCTTGGGTACATACCTAGGAGCGGAATTGTTGGATCATATGGTAATTCCATGTTTCACCTTTGGAGGAAGTACCAGACTATTTTCTGAAATGGCTGTACCGTTTTACATTCTCATCAACAATGTTGGATCCCCTACCATTTGCCAGGTACCAAGCTGTCCTCTTGGTGTGCCTTCCATTATATATGGGCTTGTGGTCATATTTCTCCTTTATAGGATAAGAAATGGAGACTCTGAGAGTTTAACATAGATGGGAAGAGAGAGAAAACATGCCATCACTGAGGTTAATGCTATATGATCAAGTGTGAGACTGGAACCCTGAGGTTCTTCCCCAGGAGTTGGTGGGTAAAATGTTGAGTGCAGCCTCAAGGGCAGGTGCAGAGGGCTGTGAAACATAGAGTCTATATTCTTCATAGAGTTTCCTCAGTCTCTGACCATCAAGGGAGGGTAACTGGGACATAGAAGGGCATGTGTCCATGTCCATCTCCCTTGAGTAAAATATCCCAACTGTTTCTCTTGTTCACCTGCACATACCTGCAGCCTCCAGATTGAGCTGGGCAGGTCTGTCAACCATAGTGAGAGACAGGGCCGTATGATTCTCCTTGGAATACGAACACAGGGAAACCAGCTTATGTAAAGTAATGCAACAAGCAAGCATTGGGCAGAGAGATCGTGTCTAGTGCAGCAGCTGGGACCTCTGCAGGGTCACCAGACTTCCCTCTGTGCCTGCAACTGGAAACAGAGCAGGACCCACGGGAAGGCAGGACCCTCGCCGGCCACCTGGGGTCCAGGAGGGAGGATACCATGGATCTGATCAGAGGGAGGATGGACCAGGGTGGGCTGGGTCTTGGCTGTGGTCACTCAAGCCGAACAAGGTGAGGTGCAACTGGGAAGTCCTCAAGACCATCTGTACACAGTGTCTTCTCACGCCTGCCTCAGATCATTAACCAGCATAGTATTGATCCATAATTTTGTTTTGTTGCTTCTCAATTATTTGTTATTCTTGCAATTTCTGATTTTGGCTTTGATTATTGTCAGGTTTGCAGCAGAGAAGGTTATAAACAAATAGATCCCAAAGTAAAGTGCTCCTCCAGGACCTCTAAGTAAGCACCATGTAGTTGGAGCAGCTCCTGCTGACCTACTGGAGGGAGGAAAGGCTGATGGTACCACCCATACCTGCATACCTGGGGAGGCCTGCTTGCTTCACACCCGAAGGGCTTGGTTTTGGCCTGGGCTAAGAGGTGCACACCGGGGAGAGTGACCCTGATGCCAGAAAGAAGAGTGATAAAGGGGTTGTTTCCACATCCATTCCCTGCAGCTCCTTAGAGATGGAAACTGGCATTTCAACGTTGGGGCCTCTTAGGACGTACGTGTTCTGTAGGTCATGAAACCCCTAAAGTGTTCCGGAGCTTTTCCCTCCAAGAACAATACATTGAGGATGTTTTTCAAAGACTGTTTCCACAAACTCTGGCCATTGAGATCATTTTCTCAGAGAGGGAGGATAACTGGGACGTGGAAGGTGTGTGTTCACATCCATCTCCCTTGAGTGAAATGTTCCAACGATTTGTCTTGTTCACCTGCACACACCTGCAGCCTCCAGGTTGAGCTGGGTAGATCTGTTAACCATGATGAGAGATAGGACCGTATGTTTCTTTATGGAATATTTACCCCCAACATGCCTGCGGTTTCTTTTTCTCATCTGGGAACTCTAGCAAGGGAAGGAGCTGAAGTCACATGGAACAGCTAGAGGCAGACCAGGTGAGTGATGGAATAGTGAAGATTGAGAAATCTGCTGGGTCAGATGACGCCTCGTGCTCTGAGAATCACCGTGACACCGAGCTCTTAGGAAATCAGCTTTGTTGGCATGTTCACAGGCAGAATTAGGACCAATGTCTAGAAGGTATAAGATGATGCAGATGTTGATTCTACTTAAAAAGCAATGCCTGATTAGAAACTCAAAGGCTGGGTGTGGTGGCTCTTGCCTGTAATCCCAGCCCTTTGGGAGGCCAAGGTGAAAGGATCGCTTGAGACCGGGACCCAGATAGAGCAGTATAAAGATGCTGGCTTAGGATGTGAGCCCAATGGGGCAGGCTGTTTTGGGGGGATCATGGCTGAGTGTGGACCTCTGCAGGTGTTCATTCTAAAGCTGGATTCTGAACTGGTCACAACGTGGAGGGCTGGAGTGGCCTTGGATGATCCTGACAGTCTGGATTTCTGTGTATTTGGTCATTTCTTATTTATTCGGGGAGTTATTTTCGGTCTGTTGAATTTATCAATTCTTCAAGACGTTGGATTTTACCACTTGTACATCTGGTGGATACATCCTAAGCTAGTGTCTTTATATTACTATATCTGGGTCTATTTAGATAAAGAAGAATTTGGCTTCTTCCTTTCTTTTCTCTGGTTTTCTGTGATGCCATAGTGCTTTGAGTTTTTATTATTCATTAATTTTGGGGTAAGGGCTGGGGACAGGTTCTCACTCTGTGGCCCAGGCTGGAGTGCAGTGGTGCAATTGCAGCTCACTGAAGCCTTGATCTCCTGGGCTCAAGGGATCCTGCGACCTCAGCCTCCTGAGTAGCTGGGACCACGCTGGACTAGTTTTTTGTATTCTAGTGTCTCAACATGTTGCCCAGACTGGTCTCAAAGTCCTGACATCAAGTGATCTTCCCACCTTGGCCTCCCAAGGTGCTGGGATTATAGGCATAAGCCACTGTTCCCAGCCTTTCAGTTTTCAATCAGGCAGTGGGACCTCACATTTTTTCCTGTGCGTGGGTCACAGGGAATCACAAAACCTAGATAATGCAGGCTTTGGAAATCTGCTGATGTTGGAGACACAGTCATGTGATTCCACATTCTTGCTTATAGCTTCATCTGTCACCAGAAAGAAGAGCAGCTGAGGAGTTCTTCCCACGTCCATTCCCTGAAGCTCTTTTTTTTTTGAGATGGAGTCTCTCTGTGTCACCAGACTGGAGTGCAGTGGTGCAGTCTCGGCTCACTGCACCCGCTGCCTCCTGGGTTCAAGCGATTCTCCTTCCTCAGCCTCCCAAGTAGCTGGGACTACAGGCGTGCACCACCATGCCCAGCTAAGTTTTATTTTTTTTTTTTTTTTGTATTTTTAGTAGAGATGGGATTTCACCATGTTGGCCAGGATGGTCTCAATCTCTTGACCTTGTGATCCACCCTCCTCAGCCTCCCAAAGTGCGGGGATTACAGGCCTGAGCCCCTGCGCCCAGCCCCCTGCAGCTCTTTGGAGATAGAAACTGACATTTCAACCTTGGGACCTCTTAGGTTGCCTATGTTCTGTAATTCATGAAACCCCTAAAAGCTTCCAGATCTTCTCCTGCCAAGAACAATAAATTCGGTCTGGAGTTGCAGAGAGGAGCATAGAATCCAAGCGCTCCCCCTGGAGCATGTGAGTTTTTTGTGGGGGGATCTGTCCAAGGTCATCGGGCTGACCAGGGCTGACCAGGGTGAAGCAGGCGCAGGGATCTAGGTTTCTGGGTTCCTTGGTGTTATCCTAATGTCTGAACCACATCCTCAGCTTGCTGAGCTATTTTTGTTTTTCTTTCTTTTTTTTTTTTTTTTTTATTCTGTCATGGTAATTGTTTTTCTAGCATAATCACTAGAATAGAAGCAGTTCCACATTTATCTGCCCTCGTACAGCAGAGTTTTTGGAAAAATTGCCTCTTTCTGCTGCCTTCTGTTCTTTGCCTCTTGTTCTCTCTTGAATCTACCCAGGTTTTGGTTTTCTGAAATTGGTGCTGTGAACATCACCAATATATTGGCTTTACCAAATGCAAAGGTCCATTCTTGGAGTCTGCCATTTCCAGGGTTTCCTTCTACTTTCTTCTGTTTTCTTTGCTTGGCCTTCCTTGTTCTGATTCTACCAGTTGGTGTGTCGAGGGCTCAGTATTCAGACCCCTTTCTCTTTGTGTAGTTCTATTGCCCAGGTCTTCTCCTCAAGGAACTCGTCTTTAAACTCCATTTAGACACTGGTGAATCCTAATTTTCTATCTCTAATTCTGACTTCTTTCCTGAACTCCCATGTACTTGACAGCTTCATTTGGATGTCTACTAGGCACCTCCAATATGTCCCAGCCAAACTCTTGACTCTGTGTTACATCCCTTCGTAACCCAAGTCCCTTTTCTCCCGCTTCTCCATCTCAATCAGTAGCACCAACATTCGACATTGTTGCTCAAGCCATACATGTATAAATGAGTTGTTCTTGAATCATTTCTTACTCTCGCATATCTTTGGGTAAGCTGTGATTTGGCTGGTCCGGGTTGAGTTCATCTGGGCTTGGTTCCAAGCCACAGATTGGATCTGACTGTTTCGTGTGTCTCATGCTTCTTGGATCAGTGGGCATCCCAAAGCATGTTGTCATGGTGATGTCAGGATGAAGAGGCTAGAAGTAGCAATGCAAGCTCATTTCAAGTCTCTGCTCATGACACATCCCTAGTATTTTGTTGGTTAAAGCAAGTCTCGTGGCCAAACTCAAAGTCAGTGGGTGGGGAAGTACACTCAGTTCAGCAAATGGTCAAGTCCAACATGAGTGGTGCGAAGATGATTTTGTTGAGCAGGTACATACTCTCTGCCCTCTTCACATGCATACTCTTCCCCTGAATTGTGTGCATAAGAAGAGGTCTGAGAGTATGTATTTGCTGAACACAAATATAACATGCCACCTCAGGTAATTTTTTTTTAATTGAGATAGTGTCTTGCTCTGTCACCAAGACTGGAGTACAGTGGCACAATCATAGCTCACTTCAGCCTTGATCTCTTGGGCTCAAGCAATCCTCCTGCCTCAGCCTCCCAAGTAGGTGGGACTACAGGTGCGTGTTGTTGTGCCCAGCTAATTTTGGAAAAAAAAAAAAAAAGTTTTTTTTGTAGAGATGGAGTCTTGCTATGTTGCCCCGCCTGATCTTGAACTCCTAGGCTCAGGCAGTCCTCCTGCCTTGACCTCCCAAAGCGCTGGGATTACAGGTGTGAGCCACCATGTCTGACCTCAGATAAGTTCTTAAAGGAAGAAATCTACATCTAAGTAAATGGGATCTTGCCAAGAGGGTCTTTTTATGAAGAATTGGATGTGTGTTTAAAATTGATAGTGCTTCTGAATACCTCTTTTAGAACAGATGCTTTATTGTTTCAGATTCTCTAAATTAATTAGAGATGATGGTGGTGGTGGTGGGAGGTGTAATACTGATGATTTTGAAGAGGGGAGGAAGGTAACAACATTTTATTAGGGTGATCCTTTTTTGTTCTGCCTTACTCTTCCTTATCCTTCTGATTGTATAATTTACCTTCCATGATATGACCAGAATTGTTGTGACTCAAAATCTGTAATCATTGGGGATGTGCCCACGTGGTATCAGAAATGTACATGCTTTTGGGAGAACTGATGAAGGTTAGTGTCCCACTCTGTCCCTTCTCTTTAGCCCCTCTGATTAGGAATAAAAATCCCAGAAGGAGCGCTTGGAGCACAGTAGAGGAGAGCGAGTTTTCTCCAAAAGTTGTTGAGACTGAGATTTGCTGAGCAAATGCAGCATGTGGCCTGGTGTACACTGTCAAGCACACGTTTGATGCTGACAAGTTTCTTAGGTCTTGGCAGGGAGAGTGCTTCCTCAATTCAGCCTATTTCTTACCTGCTCCTAGATCAGCCTTTTTCTCCCTTGAGCAGCTTTACAAATGCTAGGAGGCTAAGTAACACAATTAACCTTTCATCCATCTGCTCTGAGAAGGTTCTGAAGGTTCCCAAACTCTTCTTTATTTGGTTAGAAATATTCTTTGCACAGACGCTCTTGGGCATATCAGCAGCCAGAGCCTGTCCAAGACAGACATACATGTTTATCATCTCCTCACACAGGGGGATATTTGTGGCAATGTTTGTTCGGTGCTGAGAATGAGATTCAGGCCTTTGAGAGCCTCGCCAACACAGTGGCAATGAAATCTGAGAGAGCATTGTCTTAAGGCATGCTTGGTGTCCTGAAATATGGAGACCCCGGTTCTGGATCTAACGCTTCAGAACATTCTTCGTTGTCTTCCTGCTTGTTTTTCTCCCCTCCCTCCCTCCCTCCCTCCCTTCCTTCCTTCCTTCCTTCCTTTTTTTGAGACTAAGTCTTGCTCTGTCACCCAGGCTGGAGTACAATGGTGCAATCTTAGCTCACTGCAACCTCCGCCTCCCAGGCTCAAGCAATTCTCCTGCCTCAGCCTCTATATTGGCCAGGCTGGTCTTGAACTCCTGACCTCAAGTGATTGGCCCTCCTTGGCCCCCCAAAGTGCTTGGATTACAGGCACAAGCTACCACACCCAGCTCCTTCTTTCCTTCTTTCCTTCCTTCCTTCCTTCCTTCCTTCCTTCCTTCCTTCCTTCCTTCCTTCCTTCCTTCCATTCCCCTCCCTCCCTCCCTCCCTCCCTCCCTCCCACCCTCCTTTCTCCTTTCCTTCCTTCCTTCCTCCCTCTTATTTTTGAGACAGAGTTTTGCTCTGACACCCAGGCTAGAGTACAGTGGCACAATCATGGCTCACTGCAGCCTCAACCTCCTGGGCTTAAGCAGCTCTCTCACGTCAGTCTTCTAAGTAGCTGGGACTACAGGTGTGTGCCACCGTGCCTGACTAATTTTCTTCTGTTATTTTTGTAGAGACAGGTCTCATTATGTTGCCTAGGCTGGTTTCTAACTTCTAGCCTCAAGCGATCCTCCTGCCTCAGCCTCCCAAAGTGCTGGGATTACAGATGTGAACCACCATGCCTGGCCTCAGTTTTCTTATCTGCTGACTGTGGATAAAGCTGTTCTGAGGATCAAATTAAATAACCTTTGTAGAGCGATTCCAGGAAGTATAAAGTTCATAATACATGTAAGGCATGTCATTTTGAATAAAACCACTGTTTGAAAATTTATGGACAGACAGTTTGCTCCAAAGGCACTTCAAGCGTCTAACAGTGATTCATATCTCTTGGAACTACAAATGCTACATGAACAGTTCAGTTAATGGGCGAAAACGTACCTCCAGTATTCGTGGCTCTGAGGGAAGCACAAATCTAGAGACCTCTTAGCCCTTGTTTTGCCTTCTAGGACAGAATTTAACAGTGGATCGCCATGTGTTATAAACCAAGTTGTGTCCCGCTCCCCCCCCCGAAATTCATATTTTGAAGCCCCAAGCCTCATTGCGATGGTATTTGGAGATGAGGCCTTTGGGAGGTAATCAGGTTTATTTGAGGTAATGAAGGTGAAACTCTTACAATGGGATCGGAGTCCTTATAGGAGAGGAAAAGACACAAGCTCTCCCTCTCTCTGTCATGTGAGGATATAGCAAGAATGAGGCCATCTGCAAGCCAGGAAGCGAGCCCTCACCAAGAACCAAATCCGCGTTCACCTTGATCTTGGACTTCCCAGCCTCTAGAACTGTGAGACATAAAGGTCTGTTGTTGAAGCCTCTCCATCTATGGCATTTTGATATAGCACCCCTAGCTGGCTGAGATACTGTGGAAAGTATGAAAACATGGTCATATTAAGAAGGCTGAAGGAGTGAGTGTGTTTAGCCTGGAAAAAAAAGAAGATAAAAGGACGGTTAATGATATGTCTTGATAACGTCTTGCAATATTTGAAAATTACATGATAATGATATGTCTTCATAGTGTCCTGTAATATTTGAAAATTACATGAAAGTGTAATCTGCATGATTGATGTAGAAGAAAAAAATAAGATCATTGGGTAGAAGAAACAAAGGTACCCATTTTTGAAATTTTATTTATTTGAACTATAAACCAGGAGTGCAGTGTACCACAAGGTGGTGGACTCTTTGTCCCTGGGAAAATACAGTATAAACTGGGATGCCATCTCTCTGCAATTTCTGCACCAAATGGGGTATGGGGCTAGCTGACCTTTCCTTGCTTCCAAACCAAGATTCTAAGTTGGACCACAGGTGTACTAATTGTCCTTATACTTAAATAACATTTTATTCCTTTCTCTTCCACCAGGCAGCTAATACAGTTGAACTCTTACAATTTCATTCAAGGTATTAATAACCTTTGGACATCATGTCAGGAAAGCACTGAAAATGTAGGAGAGAAAATGTCAAAATCATCATCATAATTCAGTTGTCAACAAATATCAAGATCATCGTACTGATCTATGAACTAGGGAATCAATGATGATTTGACGTGAGTTAATGAGATGGCGCTTACCCATTTCTGACATGTCACCGGGAGATTTCCATATCCACAGTAGAACATGATGCTAAATTTGGCCAGTGCAGTTTATAATGCACTCATTCATTCGTTGACTCACTTTGGTCATTCAGCCGTCCAATTGTACGTGTGATATTTACGAGGTGTTTGCTATGTGCAAGACACAAAGATGCCTTCCTGTTCACAAGAGACCGTGCCCATGTGAGTGAGCAGTCAAAGGCACATAGACTACGATATCAGAAATGCTGTGGCTGAGATTTTCACCAGCCTCTGACTTTCTGGGTTGGATAGTGTCCAGAAAGGATTTGCGGGGCTCTCATGAGTAGCAGGGAAGACTGGCAGTGGTCCTGAAGGGCAGCAGCTTTTTAGAACCATCAGAAGAAGGTTTGGGGACCTTAAACAAAGGAAGCAGCAGAGGATGAGGCTGGGCAAGGACTCCACTAATGAGCAGCTTTGCATATTACTTGAAAACTTTGGGATTATTTTCCATAGGCAGCAGGAAGGCACTAATGAATTTCAAGCAAGCAGTGTTCATATTTGCATGTCGGAAAGCTCACTCCGAAGATGGTGTTAGGAGCTGCCTGCAATAACTCAAGCAAGTGATGGCTTGAGGTTGCATCTGGATGGTGGCAGAAGAGATGGAGAGGTGAGAATAGGGTCAGGAGATACTCAGAGTTAACACCAAGAGGCCCAGCACCTGTAATACTAACGCTTTGGGAGGTTGAGGTGGGCAGATCACCTGAGCTCAGGAGTTCAACACTATCCTGAGCAACATGGCTTAACTTGGTCTCTAGTAAAAACACACACACACAAAATTAGCTGGGTGTGGTGGCGCATGCCTGTAATCCCAGCTACTTGGGATGAGAATCGTTTGAACCTAGGAGGCGGAGATTGCAGTGAGCCGAGATCACACCACACCACTGCACTCCAGCCTGGGTGACAGAGTAAGACCTTGTCTCAGAAAAAAAAAAAAAAAAAAAAAAAAAAATTAGCACCAAGAATCATTTGAGTAACAGTTTAAAAAATATTATATATATTAATGTATATATGAATTTAGAAATATATATGCATGCCTGTATACATACACACATATACATGTGAATTAAAAAAATATATAGCACACACCTAGCATAAATTTTGTATACATGTAATAATTAAAGTGCTTATTATAGTGCTTTGTGTCTAATAGGCATTTGTCAATTGAACTAATTATCACTAATAATTGTATCCAAAATGGGGCTATCTTTTCTTTTGGCAGTATTTTCTGACAAGCTCTTGTGTTCCATTGATCTTGCTGTCCTTTCCTATTCCATTAATTCACCTTCGTAATTATTGGAGTTTTTCAGTGTGTGTTAATAGCTGGAAGGATAAACTGTATTTTTCAGATATTTACCTTTATTACCACACTGGATTCCGAGAGGTGGCTCCTCAGCCCCCCAGGAGTACATTGAAGTTGGCCAGGAGTAAACGTGGAGTATTGCTCACTATTAAGCCTATGGCTGCAATTTCTGGATTGTCTGTAAGTTTTATTGACTTCCATATGATCTAGCATAAGGTAGGATCTCCCTGAGACGTGGATCTGAAGGAGGGCTCTGGCCTCTCTGCAGAAACTTCCAAACAAATGCCTGCCCAGTGGAAGACAGGCCGCATGACATGCTGGCTCCTTGGCTTAGAGAGAGAGAGAGAGATTTTCTGCATGCTGGGCTAGGGCTGCTGCGATGATGAGGAGCTTTATGAGTTGACAAGGCACCAGATTGCCTTTTGCTGCGGTCACCATCTATCCTGGAGTTTGTGCCTCCATCGTGTGTACCATCTCTATTTCTAAAAGAATAATGCCGGTTATCTGTAAACCCATAAGTTTCCACCGTAACCCTGGAGAAAATCATGTCCTCATTTGTATGAAGGAAGGTGGGAAGGCAGCTCAGAGTTGATTTACAACCTTGGCTCTTTCGTTTTGCTACCGCCATCGAGCCTTTGTAGCTTGGGCTGAGGTTAACCACAGACGTGAGCAGAGTGATGTGCTCTTGCTAAGCGGTGATCAACCGTGTGGCCCTCAGAGGATTTCTGGTCTCCGTGTGAGATGGAGCTCCTCCATCATTCACACAAGATGTCATGCAAAAATCAGTCATTGGCTTGCCTGCACTAGAAGGGAATTTCTAAAATTTCAAAAGTGGAGGTTATTTTTATTTATGTTTGGAAAACTGGATGACTATCTGAGAAAACATGTATTTTACAGCCTCACTTCCCAACGTATATTTAAAATTTCCTCCCAGTCTTCATGCCACTTTGATGATTATTGCTTTATTTTCTAGCTTAATGTCAGAGAAGGCAACTCCTTTTCTGTCTTTTGTGTTTTAAAAAATTCTAAATGTTCTAACCTCTGTGTTCTTCTAGGTTAATTTTAGAATGTTTTGTTGTGTTCCAGAAAAAAAAAAAAATATCCCCTTTGAAATTATGTTAAACCTGTGCATTAAAAAGGCAGTGGATGGTCACAGGGGCTCATGCCTGTAATCTCAGCACTTTGGGAAGCTGAGGCAGGGGGATCTCTTGAGTCCAGGAGTTCGGGACCTGCTTGGGCAGCATAGGGAGACCTCATCTCTACAAAAGTTAAGAAAATTAGCCATGCATGATGGTGCATGACTGTACTCCCAGCTTCTCAGGAGGCTGAAAAAGGAAGATCCCTTGAGCCCAGTAGCTTGAGGGTGCAGTGAGGTAAGATCACTCCACTACACTTCAGCCTGGGTGACAGAGTGAGACCCCAACTCGAAAGAAAGAAAGCGAGAGAGAGAGAGAGAGAGAGAGAGAGAGAGAGAGAGAGAGAATCTCCTAACAATCTCCCAACATTCCATCTTCCACCTCAAAGACGTGTTCTTCTCTGCCACTTATGTATGTCTTATTTTATTGCATTTAGTAACATTTTCAAGTATTCTTCTTACTGGTTAAAGTTATTCTTAGGTATACTGTAATATTTGTTACTTTAAGAAATAGATTTATTTCCATTGTACATTCTAGTTGGTTTTTGCTGAATTAAAAAACACTCTTAATATGAGATGTCTACCTGCTCCAGCCTGGGCATCCTCACTGAGTGACAGCTGTATCTGGTGACTCATTTCCTTATCACCCTAGAAACACTTATTTCACTGACACTGTGTCAGAGGTCACCAGTGCCTTTCATTGCCACACCAAATGGCTCTTTTCAGGCTTAATTCTCTGTGGCATTCATCAGTGAAGATTCTCTTCTTTGTGAATATAAATATTTAATATATTCAACACCTCTTCTCCTATTATATGCTTTCCATATGGATATTTAATTTGCTTTCTCAAAAGTGAAATACTCAGTTTGTAATAAATGGCCCCAAGTTGGTTCTCCAGATCTGATCTCTATTCATCCATCTACCTAACAGTTTTTAAGAACTCTCTGTGTGTCAGGCACTGGAGGTGACCCCATCTGTGCCATTAAGGAGAGCACCTAAACTTGGGACCACAGGAGAAGTCTTCCAGTCGTGATTGGTAGTGTATTGGTTTCTTTTCACGCTGCTGATAAAGACATACCCAAGACTGGGTAATTTATAAAGAAAAAGAGATTTAGTGGACTTACAGTTTCACATGGCTGGGGAAGCCTCACAATCATGGTGGAAGGGAAAAGGCACGTCTTACATGGTGGCAGACAAGAGAGGATGAGAGCCAAGTGAAAGGGAAACCCCTTATAAAACCATCAGCTCTCATGAGGCTTATCGACTACCATGAGAACAGTACGGGTAAAACTGCCCCCAGGATTCAATTATCTCCCACTGGGTCCCTCCCACAACATGTGGGAATTATGGGAGCTACAATTAAAAATGAGATTTGGGTGAGGACACAGCCAAACCATATCAGGTAGGATGCTGTATCTGTGAGGCTACAGACACAGCATCAAGACTTTCCTTTCTGGCAGGAGACAGCACACTCAGAAGGGGCAATTAAAGAGACATTACCAAAATATTTACAGAGATTGTGAAGGATTAAGGGAAACCAATAAGGAATAACAAGGGTTGGTGAATGACCTTAAGGCTAGCAACAGAGGGGGAAGCAATTACCACCCTAAGGTCTGCAGAGACAAATTATATATATATATATGTGTGTATATATATAATATTATATATATACATATATGATTTTTTTTAGGTGGAGTCTTGCTTTGCTGCCCAGGCTGGAGTGCAGTGGTGTGATCTCAGCTTACTGCAGCCTCCACTTCCCAGGTTCAAATGATTCTCCTGCTTCAGCCTTGCAAGTAGCTGGGACTACAGGTGCTACTTGCACCTGTAGCAAGTAGCTGGGTGTGTAACTGCAAGTAACTCTCTGCAGACCTTAGGGTGGTAATTGCTTCCCTCTCTGTTGCTAGCCTTAGGGTCATTCACCAACCCTTGTTATTCCTTATTGGTTTCCCTTAATCCTTCACAATCTCTGTAAATACTTTGGTAATGTCTCTTTAATTGCCCCTTCTGAGTGTGCTGTCTCCTGCCAGAAAGGAAAGTCTTGATGCTGTGTCTGTAGCCTCACAGATACAGCATCCTACCTGATATGGTTTGGCTGTGTCCTCACCCAAATCTCAGTTAACTTTTGTATTTTTAGGAGAGACAGGGTTTCACCATGTTGACCAGGCTGGTCTTGAACTCCTGACTTCAAGTGATATGCCCGCCTTGGCCTCCCAAAGTGCTGGGATTACAGGCATGAGCCACCATGCCCGGCTGGACAAATGGATTTCTGAAGTCAACCAGGAAGCTTGAACACTTAGTTTTTGTTTTTTTTTTTTCAGAGATGAGGTCTTCTTACTTTTTATTTTATTTATCTGTTTTCAAAGACAGGGTCTCACTCTGTCATCCAGGCTGGAGTGCAGTGGTGTAATCGTAGCTCACTGCAGGCTTGAACTCCTGAGCTCAAGCAATCCTACCTCCTCAGCCTCTTAAGGAGCTGGGACTATAGGCACAGGCTAATTTGTTTATTTTTTGTAGAGATGGTGTCGGGTCTCATTATGATGCCTAGGCTCGTCTCCAACTCCTGGGCTCAAGCAGTTCCCCTGTCTTGGCCTCCCAAGCACTGGGATTACAGGCATGAGCCTCTGCACCTGGCCTGCTTGCTTCTTATTAAGACATTTCTCTGTTCCTAAGTCTCAGTCTCTTGAAGTCTTTGGATTCAAATATAGCATAAGTGAGAGGCCAGGCATAGAGAGCAGAAAAGAAAAAAGTTTTGCAGGATGCAATTCCTCCTGTTGGTGGAAATAGACAAGGGATAGGGTAGTCAGTCAGCACTTGCTGAACACTGTCTATCCTTCTGCTTCTTGCTCCTGGGCTGTCCTCTCTGCACCCTCTGCCACGTCTCTAGCCTGCTTGTCCTGATGGCAGTGAGGTTTGTATCTCAGGCCTCCTCTGCTGTCTGAGCCTCCATTCTCATGTGCTTCAACTTTCCACTGGACTCTGATGCCATCTGGATGTCCCATGGATGCCTCGTGTACCACATGTGAAGAATGGAACTCATTACCTTCTCACACTCTCTTCTGTATGCCCTGCCTTTTCAGGCAGTGTTATCACTCACCTGGAAACCTCAGTTTTGCTCAGTTCCTCCTTCTCTCTCACCCTTAGCACTTGTTTGTCTCCTGCCCTGGGATGGTATCTCTTAAACAACCCTCAAATCTCTCCATTCCGTTTGATCACTATGACCGCTGCCTTAAAATAAGCTTCCTGCCGTCTCTCGCACACACTGCTGCAAGAATCCTACAACAGGGTCTCATAATCTGCCTCAGAGTCCAGGCTTTATCCTCCTTTAGCTGCCACAGAACCTTTAAAAAGTTCCTACATTTGACCAGGTGTGGTGGCTCACGCCTGTAATCCCAGCATTTTGGGAGGCCAAGGTGGGAGAATCAGTTGAGGCTAGGAGTCCCAGACCAGCCTGGGGCACATAGCAAGACCCCATCTATACACACTGTTTTAAAAAATTAGCTAGGTTAGTGTCACACACCTGTAATTTCAGGTACTTGGGAGGCTGAGGCAGGAGGATTGCTTGAGCCTAGGAGTTCAAAGCTGCAGTGAATGCGCTGTGATTATACCACTGCACTCCAGCGTGGGCGACAGAGTGAGACCATCCCTTAAAAAAAGAAAAGTTCCTGCGTTCCTATATTCTCAGACCCAGTGTCCTCATTTGTGAAACAGAGGTAATAATACCTTCCCCCTGAGCTTGTCAAGAGATTAGATGAAACAATGGTAAAATAAATGTGAAACATTGAGCAGAGTGCCCACCACACAGTGCGTACTCAATAAATGGTTGCTGTCATTACTGTTAGTGTCTGGGCTCAGTCCTTGTGCTGTTATTGGCCACACTTCAGATCTTGTTACTTTCCTTCTTTGTTTGTCACTTATAGATAAAAAGCTAAAGTCAAGGGATCCAGGGCTGTAGAATGACTCTTGTGGGCCCAGACACTTTTGCCTAGATGGGCTCCTTCCTCCATATAAAATACTAAAAATTAGATTTTATGACTGTGTTTCTATTTGTCTTGAGTACTCTCTTTAAGAGCTTATAATTTTAAATGGCAATTCTCTAACCTCTGGAGACCGTGTAAATTTAGACAAACACATGTGTGGTCTCAAGTCCTGGGTTGGGATTTTTTACCCCCACTCTGAACACATCCAGAGACTATCTTCTTGTTTGTCTCATTATGCGTTTCCTTGGATTTGCACACACACACAAAAAAAATCCAATCTTTCAGGGACCTAAATTTTTGCAGATATTTCAGTTTCAATGATATTTCTCAAGAGAACCCAAAATCCCATATCCTGTGCATGCTTGAGCTCTGAAACTGCAGCTTTTAGTTAATGAGCAACCCATCCTCTCCCTCCCTGAGAGCAGACATAGACTCAACTCCTATTTTAACTTACCTCGAGGAGTTTCCCTTTCTTTCTTGCAAGATCAGCTATATATTTTAAATATTTTAAAATTGTTTTATTGAGCGTTTTTAGGTATTTTGCTGGAAAATTTTCATGTTGGATAGCCTTTCATCTTGCTGTGAATAGAATTGTCTATCATAAGTGTTTTTCTCTTAACATCTCAGTTTTGGGGGGAATTTTTGTTTTTTTGAGATGAAGTCTTGCTTTGTTGCCCAGGTTAGAGTGCAGTGGCGCAAACTTGGCTCACTGCCACCTCCACCTGCTGGGTTCATGATTCTTCTGCCTCAGCCTCCCGAGTAGCTGGGATTACAGATGTGTGCCACCACACCTGGCTAATTTTTGTATTTTTAGTAGATACAGGGTTTCACACGTTGTCCAGGCTGGTCTCGAACTCCTGATCTCAAGTGATCCACCCACCTTGGCCTCCCAAATTGCTGGGATTACAGGCGTGAGCCACAGCGCTCAGCCGTATGGAGATATTTTATACAGCTCATATCATTCATCTATTTAAAAGCATATGGTTTAGTGGTTTTTAGTATCTTCACAAATTTGTGCACGAATCACCATGATCTAATGCTGTAACATTCCCATTACTCCAGGAAAAAGCCCTATACATATTAACAGTCTCTGTCCATTTTCTCCCCAAGTTCCCCTTTCCCTACTGAAAGCAACCACGGATCTACTTTCAGGTTCTACAGATTCACCTGTTCTGTACATTTCACATAAATAGAATCACTACATGGTCTTTCGTGACTAGCTTCATTTACTTGTCATAACATTTTCAAAGTTAACTCTTGTCATAGCTTGTATCACTACTTCATTCTTTTATATTGCCCAATATCCCATTGGTCTGGAGATACTATATTTTGTTTCTCCATTCATCAGCTGATGGACATTTAGCTAATAAGAATAATGCAACTGTGAGCATTTGTGCACCAGTTTTTTGGGGGATGAATGTTTCCATTTTTCTGGGTAGAAATTTCCTAGGAGTGGAATTGCTGGGTCATATGGTAACTATATTTAGCATTTTTTGTTTTTGTTTTTGAGACAGAGTCTTGCTCTGTCACCCAGGCTGGACTGCAGCTGCGGGATCTTTGCTCATTGCAACTCTGCCTCCTGGGTTCCAGTGATTCTCCTGCCTCAGCCTGCTAAGTAGCTGGGACTACAGGTGCATACCACCACACTCGGCTAATTTTTGTATTTTTAGTAGAGACTGGGTTTCACTGTGTTGGCCAAGCTGGTCTTAAACTCCTCAGGTGATCACTTCAGCCTCCCAAAGTGCTGAGATTACAGGCATGAGCCACCACACCCAGCCTATATTAAGCATTTTGAAGAACAGCCCAACTGTCTTCCAAAGTGGCGGGACACCTGTACATTCCCACTAGTAATGTTGCATCACAAGTGATTTTAAAACCAAGCGCAGGTGTTTGTACTCAACATGGGAAGAGTCCTTGTGGAGTTTTGAGCGCAGTTCAGGGGATGTCATTGGAATATTTGTTACACATCAGCAGATTCGACATGAGGGAGCAGGTAGAAAGTGCTGGAGTTCTCTAATTCTCTGCTCATAGGGTCTCTATGGAAATGAGGGCAGCAAGAAAAGACATCAGGATTCCTGAAGAACATGTTGGACGGTGGAAATGATTCTCAAGCAGAAAAACGATGCTCGTCTGACATTGATTGAGGTGCTCGCACAATCTTTGCTTTTGATCTTGATATTACAGAAAATAAATTTCTGTTCTCAGAGAAGCAGGAGAGCGAATA
Source organism: Macaca thibetana thibetana (assembly GCF_024542745.1). Classification (NCBI taxonomy): domain Eukaryota; kingdom Metazoa; phylum Chordata; class Mammalia; order Primates; family Cercopithecidae; genus Macaca; species Macaca thibetana. Next base: position 131,829,105 of record NC_065580.1, on the reverse strand, counting down.
CAAGCTTTGCCACTAGGTGACGGAGAACTATCTCAAGACTGGAGCAGGTTTCTTGGCTCTTGACTTGCCTAGGGGATGTCTTCGTGGGAGATTTGGATCCTTCTGGGTGCTTCTGGCTGCCCAGGCTGTCAAAGCCAAGGAGGCTGGTCCTTCTTCTTTCTGTCAGTGGCAGCAATGAAATGCTGGATATTGGATCTCCATCATTTAAATGGATAAAGTGTGTGTGTGAGTGTGTGCGTGTGTGTGCTGAGTGGCTGGAACATTTGAAATGGCGGAAGGCAATGAGAACCCTTAACAACGAAAGTTTTCTGGTTAAGTAGTAAAACCTCCCATAACTCCAGGATTTAAAAATTGCCCATCAAGCTGTTTATCCTATAACGGAATAATAGGTTTAGAGCTGCCACCATCCTGGGAGCTTGCAGATTGCTCAGTGAGGCTTGTTACAGAGGCTTCCAAGTCTGCTTGGCATGGTTATCACCCGTGTGGGTTTTTTCCTCTCCTCTGTGATTTATTCTCAAACATTTTGTATTTCCTGTTGCCATTTAGATAAAATTTAAATAAAACCATTAGGGAAAGAGCTGTGTCAGAATGTTGGACCCTTTAAACTCAGGATACAAATCAATCTGTATGTCGCTTTCTGTTCAAATGAAGCAAAAGCATCTGCAGTTTGGCAGTTATCTGTGGACTTGCTGTTTTTATTCTGTGCTATTTCTTCTTGCTGTAGTTCCTCCTAGCAAAAGGGAAACAGGCATGAATAATGGCCCTCGTTCGATCTCATTTCCTGTGTCCTCTTTCGTCCTCATTTCTCCTAGTGTGGAGGGTCTCTCCCTCTTACAGACCCCCATCTCATCCCAGTTCCCAAAAGGAGAGGGAGGATTCTTTTTTATTTATTGGGTTTTCTTTTTGAGACAGAGTCTTACTCGGTCGCCCAGGCTGGAGTGCAGTGGTGCAATCTCGGCTCACTGCAAGCTCCATCTCCCGGGTTCAAGAGATTCTCCTGCCTTAGCCTCTTGAGTAGATGGGACTATAGGCGTGCACCACGACGCCCAGCTAATTTTTGTATTTTTTGGTAGAGACAGAGGTAGAGGATTCTAATTGGTAACCAAACTTTAACCCCAGAACGCTCTGTGGCCTTGACCTTCCTCTAATACAAATGTTTTCAGGGCCTATACCTGAGTGGGATAAATTGAGGACATCATTTTTTCTGTGACAGGTAATGTTAAAATTTCTGTTGAAACTGCAGCAGAGATTGAGTAATACATCCTGGTATGGTGGTTTTCTAATAATTCTTTTTTCTCCCACTTTTTCTAGGCTTATCCAAATCCCTTGGGCTCATTGAAGGTTATGGTGGGCGGGGTAAAGGGGGCCTCCCGGCTACTCTTTCCCCAGCTGAAGAAGAAAAGGCTAAGGGACCCCATGAGAAGTATGGCTACAATTCCTACCTCAGTGAGAAAATTTCACTGGACCGTTCCATTCCGGATTATCGTCCCACCAAGTAAGTTCTGGTTCAGTCATTCAGGGAGCTTGATGGGTCGTCAGAATGGGTGTAGACCCCTAAGTCTGTGATATTTTCCACTGTTATTTGTAACTCTTGGGGGAGTTTTTATTTTAGTTTCCTCTTCAATAAATACACTTAGTACTCCTGTTGCTTATGAGAGATTACCTAAGCAAACACGTTCAGTTGTTATCAAAGTGTTCCAGAAACATAGAAAGAGCCTCAATACAAAAAGCTTTATATTTTATTTCTTCTTCTTCTTCCTCTTATTCTTCCTCTCCTGTTCCTCTCCTTCTCCTTCTCCTTCTTCTTCCTCTTCTTCTTCATCTTCCTCTCCTCCTTCTCCTTCTCCTCCTTCTCCTTCTCCTCCTCTTTCTTCTTCTTTTTTTTTTTGTCACTCTTGTTGCCCAGGCTGGAGTGCAATGGTGCAATCTCAGCTCACCACAACCTCCGCCTCCTGGGTTTAAGTGATTCTCCTGCCTCAGCCTCAGCCTCAGCCTCCCAAGTAGCTGGGATTGCAGGCATGTGGCACCATGCCTGGCTAATTTTGTATTTTTAGTAGAGATGGGATTTTACCGCGTTGGTCAGGCTGATCTCAAACTCCTGACCTCAGGTGATCCGCCCACCTCGGCCTCCCAAAGTGCTGGGATTACAGGTGTGAGCCACCATGCCCGGCCATTATTATTCTTTTGATGTTTATTTTATGTTCAGGGGAACATGTGTAGGTTTGTTATATAGGTTAATTGCATGTCACAGGGGTTCAGCGTACAGATTATTTCATCGTCCAGGTAATAAGCATAGTACTGAATAGATAGTTTCTTGATTCTCGCCCTTCTCCTTCCCTCCACCTTCAAGTAGGCGCCGTGTCTGTTGTCCCCCTTTTTGTGTCCATGTGTACTCAGTGTTTAGCTCCCACTTATAAGTGAGAACTGGTGGTATTTGGTTTTCTGTTTCTGAGTAAGTTTGCTTAGGATAATGGCCTCCAACTCCATCCATGTTGCTGCAAAGGACATGATGCCATTCTCGTTTATGGCTGCGTAGTATTCCATAGTGTATATGTGCCACATTTTATTTGTCCAGCCTACTATTGATGGGCATTTAGGTTGATTCCATTCGTTTGCTACAGCGAATAGTGCTGTAATGAACATACCTGTGCACGTGTCTTTATGGTAGAACAATTTATATTCCTTTGGGTATATACCCAATAATGGGATTGCTGGGTCAAATGGTTCTGCTTTGAGTTCTCTGAGACTTCACCAAATTGCTTTCTACAATGGCTGAAGTAATTTACATTCTCACCAGCAGTGTATAACCATTACCTTTTCTCTGCAACCTCTCCAGCATCTGTCTTTTTTTTTTTTACTTTTTAATAGTAACCATTATAACTGGTTGAAATGGTATCTCATTATGGTTTCGATTTTTGTTTTTCTAAAACAAATCACCGTGATCTCATGACTTAGGGACAGCATCTATTGACGTTTTTGTATATTGTCTTTGAGTCAGTTTTCTATACAGGTTATGAGTGTATGTTATCTCACTTTTTCCCTTTTTCATTTAACATTAAATCAAGAGTATTTTCTGATGTTATTAATGATGATCTGTTTCCATTGTTGGAAATTTAGGTTATTTTCAATTTTTCTTTATTATATATAACCTTCTATTGAATATTTTTTCACTCATATCTTTATTTGTATTAATTTGATATTTATTTTCTGAATCCACACTTCTAAAGGTGTATAGTAGAGGGATATTTTTGGAGATTCTTGATACGTATTGTAATATTTTCCTCCAGAAAATCTATAGTAATTCTACTCTTATTAGAATTTTACTAGACCCTTCCAATACTGGGTATTAGCATGTAAAAAATGCCAAACTGATAGGCTATTGTTTCAACTTAAACTTTTTTGCATGAGATTCTTGTCTTTTAAAAAACTTGAGGGTGTAATCCCAGCACTTTGGGAGGCTGAGGAGGGTGGATCACGAGGTCAGGAGTTCGAGACCAGCCAGGTCAAGATAGTGAAACCCTGTCTCTACTAAAAATACAAAAATTGGCCGGGTGCGGTGGCGGGCGCCTGTAATCCCAGCTACTCAGGTGGCTGAGGCAGGAAAATCGCTTGAACCAGGGAGGCAGAGGTTGCAGTGAGCCAAGATTGTGCCATTGCACTCCATCCTGGGCGACAGAGTGAAACTCCATCTCAAAAAAAAAAAAAAAAAATTGGGTCTGAGTACAGTGGCTCACATCTATAATCCTAGCACTTTGGGAAGCCAGTCGCTTTGGGCAGATCACTTGAGCCCATCAGCCTGGGCAACATGGCAAAGCGTTGTCTCTACAAAAAATATAAAAATTAACCAGGTATGGTGGTGGTACATGCCTATAGTCCTAGCTACTCCTGAGGCTGAGGGTCACGTGAGCCTGGGAGGTCGAGGCTGCAGTAAGCCGTCATGGCACCACTGCATTCCAGCCTGAGGAAGAGAGTGAGACACTGTCTAAAAACTATTTGTGTGCATCTTGGTTGGATTAGGAGAGTTCTTTGTTTTGTGCTCTCAGATTTAAGAATTACTTATTTTCTGCTTGTAAAACAGACAAAAGAGGTTGGATATAGTGTCAAGATGCTGGAGAGAAAGCCCCTATGTTCCAGGCAGAACTCCACCTCCGATTCTCAAACAGATTCTCCATTTTCTATTAGATTTGTAGTGTCTCTATTTAGAGTGTGTCCTTGCCTGAAGTAGATTATTTCTTTCTCAAATGAATTTTGTACAAATCAGTTAAGTGTCTTGGTTACTGAGAAAAATAGATTCGAGATAAGGAAAATTATCTTAAATGGATGTAAATCTGCAGCATTAGCTGAGAAACCTGTTAAATCTCTCCCTACTGAATAAGCATATACTCACTTAGAATCACTAGGAAAATATACATCACCCCTGCTGTAAGCTATTTTGTGTCCCTGGACTTTGGCTCTCCAAAACATCTGTCTGTTTTTATTTCCTGATGCTCTCTCATTAGCCTTTCTTATTAGGACATTGGCAAATAAACATGGCCTTATTTTTTGTACTTCTCTAAGAATGAAAATGCCTCCACAACGAGGTTACTGGAAATGAGCTGGTTGAACAAGTATTATTGAGCACTTATTATACGCCAGATAGTTTTCTTCACGCTGGAGATAGACCATTGGATACTCCTTGCCTACTTACTTCTCGTCTAGGGAGGAAGACAGGTATACAAGCAGATCAGTTCAGCACAAGGTACATGCCGGCTAGAGATTCACGCAGCACGTGCAGGGAGGGTCTGAGAAAGTTTCTTGTTTGAAGTAATGCCTGAAGGACCATTAAGGGATAGAAAATTGAAGATGAGGGGGCTGAGCACAGTGGCTCACGCCTGTAATCCCAGCCCTTTGGGAGACCAAGGTGGGCAGATCGCCTGAGGTCAGGAGTTCAAGACTAGCCTGGCCAATGTGATGAAACCCCATCTCTACTGAAATATACAAAAACAGAAGCGGGGCATGGTGGTGCACACCTGTGGTCCCAGCTACTTGGGAGGCTGAGGCAGGAGAATGGCTTGAAACTGGTAGGTGGAGGTTGCAGTGAGCTGAGATCATGCCACTGCACTCCAGCCTGGGTGACAGGTGAGACTCTGTCTCAAAAAGAAAAAACATAAAGGAAAATTGAAATTGGGAGAGGGATAAGGGTGGACCAGGCAGGAGAACAGAAGGAGCACACTTGGTTGGGTATGATTTGGCGTACTCAGGGAGGAACCCATAGCCCGATATTGCTGTGTAATATAACATGATAGCCTGAACATACACCATTTATATGTGAACCTTCCTGAAACCCTGTTAAAATGATAGCAAAGGAATAGAGAGAATGGCAACTTAGAAGGAAAAAAACCCACAACAGGTTAGGCAGTGATCACAGGGAAGAGAGACATGTACAAAATTTTGGAAGATGGAAAGAGGATGGTAATGGCAACTGGCAGAGCAAGCTGGGTGAAGCTGAGACCCAGCCTCCCGCATGAGGTGGGTGGGGGTGGTGAGAGCTGAAGAATGCAGTCTAGCCAGAAGCCCCCAGAGACTCAGGAATTGGAGATGACAGACATTTCTGACGGCTAGAGGGGGATTTGAAAAGAAGGGATGCAGTTAGCAGTTATGTCTCCAGATCCTTTCTTCAACTCTGCACAGCCAGAGACTGCCCTTTCTCATCTGGCAGAATATGGGAGGTTTACTCCCTGGAGAAGATGAACTGTGGTTCACAGAGGTGGCCTTGGACAGAGAATAACAGGGCTGCATATGAAATGGGATGACTTTCCAGCTCCATTACCCCTCTAGTCTCTATTACTCCTGTAAGCAAGAGTTTGAAGAATCCACTTAGAGAAAATTATTCAGCCTAAGGAAAAGGCTGATAGATCTGACAGCTGGGGGTACCCCAAAAATGGCTGGGTTCTGCTCATTAACTATTAGTATGGCATGCCTGTTATAAGGCTTCATCCTTTTACATAAAGCAGTCCTGCTCTAAAATAAGAAAGGAAAGGCAGGATCACTAGACATCTCAGTAGAGTCTTTGTTGTAAAAGATGTTAACAACAGCGGAAAACAGTAAACAGAAACAACAAACTTTAAAACTATAATAAATGACTTAGGAGATATAGAATGTTTGTTTTGTTTATAAACCAAGAGCAAATAGATATATTAAGATAATAATCATAAGGCCAGGTGCGGTGGCCCATGCCTGTAATCCCAGCACTTTGGGAGGCTGAGGTGGGTGGATCATTTGAGGTCAGGAGTTCGAGACCAGCCTGGCCAACATGGTGAAACCCCGTCTCTACTAAAAACACAAGAAAAAATTAGCTGGGCATAGAGGTTCATGCTTCTAATCCCAGCTACTTGGGAGACTGAGGCAGGAGAATTGCTTGAACCTGGACGTAGAGATTACAGTGAGCCCAGATTGCGCTACTGCACTCCAGCTTGGGCAACAGAGTGAGACTCCACCGCAAAAAAAAAAAAAAAATCATAAAATAAAAAATAAAAGTTAAAAGTTAGACCTGTAGTCCTAGCTACTCAGGAGGCTATGACAGTAGGATCACTTGAACCTAGGAGTTAAGAGTCCAGCTTGGGCAACATAGCAAGACTCTATCTCTTATAAAACAGAAATTAAATATAAATAAATAATTTAGTAAAGATTTGGAAGATAGCATTGAGAAATGTTCTAAAAAGTAGAAAAAAAGGAAATGAAAATTAGGAGAGGAAAGATCAAAAGAAATCACATGAGTCCAGTAGGTTCAACATCCACTAATGAGAAAATCAGAGAGAACAGAGAGAAGAAAGTCATGAAACAAATAATGCAAGACAATTTCCCAGAACCGTAGGATGTGAGCTTTCAGATTAGAAGATCCCACCCAGTTCCTACATAATTCATGAAAAGAACAAAAACTAAACTCACATCAAGAAATGTAAATGTAAAATTTCAAAACAACTTGGATGAAGAAAAAGTCCTGAAAGTTTTCAGAGAGTAAATGCAGATGACATATAGTTGGCATTAGATTTCTCTGTAGAAATATTAGAAGACAATGGAAGAATGCTTAAATAATTTTGAGAGAAAAAAATAATGTTCAATTTAGAACTCTTAACAGTCATCTATAGAATACTTTGGGCCAGGAGCAAATGCGAAGTAAATCCATTGCATAAATGTAGGCTCTTAACAATTTTCCCTTCTCTGAATTTGTTTTGGGGAAGATACTTAAGCACATGTTCCAGCAAAACAAAGGAATCAAGTAAGGAAGATGATGAAGAGATGCTCCAGGGTAACTAACATTCTAGGGTGACAGCCATGTAGCAGACGAAGAGATCCATTATTCCCACATCTTTAGAGATAAACCTCCTAGAGCCTCATGTGGATGCAGGAGGATGCAGGGCTCCAGGAGGTATGTCTCTAAAGGAGGTGGGAAGTGGCAAAATTGTTTGATTGCCTAGTGTTTTTGACTGCATTAAGATGTTTTTCTTAACTCCTCTCAAAAAGCTTGGGACCGTTTACTGATTGTGTTAGGCCATTGTGTTACTGTAAAGGAATACTTGAGACTGGGTTATTTATAAATAAAAGAGGTTTAATTGGCTCACTGTTCTGCAGACTGTCCAGGAAGCATGGTGCTTGGCTTCTAATGAGGCCTCAGGAAGCTTATAATCATGGCTGAAAGCAAAAGGTGAGCCAGCCTATCACATGGCAAGAGTGGGAGCAAAAGAGAGAGAGAGTGGGAGATGCCACACGCTTTTAAACAACAAAATCTCATGTGAACTCACTCATCATCAAGAGGTTGGCACTAAGCCATTTATGGGGATCCACCCCCATGATCCAGACACCTCCCACTAGGCCCCACCTCCCACACTGGGAATTACGTTTCAACATGAGATTTGGCCGAGACGCTTATCCCAACCATTTTACTGATAGACACAAAACAGCTTGTGAAAAAGCAAAGCAATTAATACAGGAAAAAAAAAAAAAAAAGCTCTCCAATAAACAAACTATACTTCCATATACTCTGTGGCTCAGCTCTGAGCAATATATTGTAGTCATATAAATGTAAATATTTCATATCGATTTAAACACAAATTATGCTATAATTATTGGAAGGAGGAGGAGGCAAAATGTATATGTGAGGTGTGGGTAGTGTAAGAAAACTAAATCTACATCTTCAGTAATAGGAAGTCAATTGAAAATGTCTAAAATTACACGTCAAGAAATACTAACATAATCATTGTTATGTAGCAACATGGAGATTACAGAAGTTGAAGGAGACCGTGTATGTTTTATTTTAACAAAATTTCAATTAAACAATAAATATAAATCTATACCAAAAAATGCAAAATGTGTGGGATGAAAGTACGGTAGAAGAATGAGTTGGAGAACCAGCTTGAATGATATGATCACATTTAGATTATCCTGGCCACTATGTGTTGGGTAAATTTGAAGGTCAATTTTCAGATGAATTTGAGAGCTTGCCCACAGGCCATAGACAGTAACCAAAGAGACCATTGTAAATTCTGATCTCCACAGCAAAAGTTACCAAATTAACCTCTCTTAATTGCAAATTAATCCCAGCCATCAAAGAGTTGCAAGGCCCTTGCCTGTAGAAGCAATTTCTCTGATATTTGAGCTCTGGGGATGTAAGGAGAGGCAGCTGCCTGGGGCAGAACAGTTTCCTTCCTCCAGAGAAATTATTCCCCAGTGGGTAGGATCCTTTTTGTTAAGCCCCAAACAGCTCTCACAAATTTTTGAGAATCTTTAAGTAGGCTAATTTCATTGCAATTTTAAACAGAACCTCAAGTTGCTTTAATTCTTACTGTTTTTTTGCTATATTACACTTGAGAAAATTGTTTTTCTTATAAATATGAATGAATGTTTAGGTAGCAGTGAGATTAACCATTTGTCACATTTCAGGCAAATGAATTCCAAAATGCTGTTTTCCATTTTGTTTTAATTCTGTGACTTTTTTTTTCTTGCACTGGACAGATATTTTAAACTTGTGTGAATCCCAAACTGTCAATCTTTCCATTTTCATTTCTTCCCTGCTTTAAAGTATAAAAAGATATTATCCCTCAGAATATTGATAAATATTCTATTCTGTTTTGTGTTGCTTTTCTATGACTCTTTTATATTTCACCCTTCCATCCTTCTAGAGTTTATTTTGGAATATGGTTCAAGTTTGTATCTTCCGTTCCAAAGATCTGTCCCTCTTTTTAGAAAAGAGGTTTTTCAAAATAATCTTATAAATAACCCTTCTCTTTCTCTTATTTGGAGGTGCTAAATATGTTACATTTTATGCTTTTTGCATATAAGTAGGCTTATTTTCTCTGTGGTGTTCTTTTGATCTGTATTTCTTTTTTCTTCTTTTTCTTGTCCTTTCTTGGTTTTGTAGAAATTACTAAAAATGATTTTTTGACTAAAGTCTCCAATTTGCCAGGCAGTGGGCCAGCAGTTTGGAGAAGAGCAAGGCATCTTGGCCTCAGAGGACTTCAAAGAGAGTGGGAGAGACTGGGGGCCATTTATAGTCCTTTTGGTCACTTTTAGAGGGCCTTAGAAAGTAAGACAAGTGAGCCATTTCTAAGACAAGGCCTTAGAAAGTGAGCCATTCTGTGGGAGGCAGAAGGTGACCTTGATCTTATTGGCAAGCAGGAGTTTTCCTCTAAAAGGGAGGCAGGACATTTGAGAGAGAGAACAGCAAGTACAATGATAAGTAGCTCAGCTTGTGAAAAAGCAAAGCAACTATTAACTACAGAAAAAAACAAAAGCTCTTAAAGAAAGGAATCGCAGTTCCAGGCACTGTGTGGCTCAGGGGACAGTTCTTGGATTTTGGGATTAGGGGAAATGGAAAACTTCTGGCTAGAGAATAGTTTCCAGAGTAAATTGTGGAAAAAAAAAATTTGGAGGGGAAGGAGGAAACCAGGCTGGGAAGTGCCTCATGTTCCAGCCCTGGGTGGGGACTTTCACATTTTTGGTAGATGCCAGTAAAAGATTAGAGGCAGGATGGTATTATTATTATTTCTTTTTAAAAAAATAATGATAACTGTGGCAGAAATGTGGAGGATGGAATGGAGAAGATGGAGGCTGGTAGCAGGATGGCTAAATATAAGTCATGGTTACCAACATTTGTTGAGTGCCAACTGTGTGCTAGACATTGCCAGAGAGAGAAGAAGGGTGCTTTTAATAATAACAGCAAGCACTTTATTATGATTGTGCTACTTTTATACAATTGTTTTCCTATAACAAACTAAGGACTAAGCAGGGATAAGGTGGAAGAGCTAGATTCAAGAAAATCCTAGAGAGAATAAAAATGAGGCAACTAATTGGAAATGGGTGAAGTGAGTGCACTAGCTTGGGATATGGAGTGGAGGTGATTTCGTTAACCAGGAGAGAGAATGCTGCAGGGGTTCATGTTTTGTAAGGAAGACAGCAGTTCTGCTTGTCCAGGGTTCCCCAAAGTTACCGGTTTTCTTGAGTAACCACAAGACATTAATCTGTCCGGCTTTATCTATGATTTGGCTCTGTGTTTGTAAGAAGATAGCCTTCGGTGACATCAGAAGCTGGGCAAGGCTTTCTAAGCCCCCACTTGTTTCGTTATTTGTTTTTGTTTTTTGTTTTTGGCTTTTTTTACTGAGATATACCATTCTATATCACACTGCGGCATAGTAATTATCTGCTTTTCCAATTATCTCATACTATGAGGGAGGGACCACAGAAATCTTTCTGTGCTTATTAAAGCCACTGCTGAGATCCCTGCACCAATTTTATGATACGCTTTCTCCTCTCAAACCATGTAGGTAATTTATGAGCAGTTTCTACTGCTGTTATCTTCAATTTCTCCTTTGGCCTCCTGCTTATAAATCCAGATGTCAGGTTTCTTTGAAATTCATTTTGCTTCACTCGGAAAGTCTCCTCTTGCCTTCATCACAACATATTCTAACCCATTTTATCCTGACAATGTCTGCTTTGGATGCGGCTGGCATGATGACCCTGTGGACCATCCTCATGTCATGCCCAGTGGTCAGATGCATGTTGTGGTCTGGAGGTCAGGAATGATGTCTGGGCTGACCGTGGATATTCGAGAATCATTCAACTCCAGTGGGTATTTTAGGTTGAGTCTGTGTGCACGTGACTTGTATGAGTATGCGAGTCCTGGTCTTATAATGAATGAGTGGAGTGAATCTACTCATGGCTCAATACCCGACTCAAGTTTCCCTCTGCTGTGAAAAGGACACATCTGATTATAGCAGCTGTGATGGAGTCTTTTTTATGTGAATCATTCCTCTAACAATAGACACCCTGTGTCTCACAGGTTGGTTTGTATATAGAGTGAAAGTGCCTTAAAAAGAGTCAAGAATCCAGCCGGGTGTGGGGGGGCTCATGCCTGTAATCCCAACCCTTTGAGAGGCTGAGGCAGGAAGATCTCTTGAAGTCAGGAGTTTGAGACCAGCCTGGGTAACATCGCAAGACTTGTCTCTACTAAAAATAAAAAAAAAAAAAAAATAAGCTGGATATGGTGGCGTATGCCTGTAGTTCTAGCTGCTGGGGAGGCTGAAGTGGGGGGATTGCTTGAGCCCAGAGTCCAAGGCTATAGCGAGCTATGATCGTGTCACTGCACCCCATCTTGGATAACAGAGTGAGAGGTGTGTGTCCACATGAGAGTGTATGTGTGTATGTGGGTATATATATTTATATATTATACTTACATATTATATATATTATGTTTTAAAGGGTGAAAAATTATATGTTAAACTTTCTTTTTCACAGACCCATGTGGGCACAGAGAGTATCCGTCCAATGAGTAATAATAATAAGTAGTTGTATGCTTAAGAGTGTCCCTGGGCTGAGCGCAGTGGCTCACGCCTGTAATCCCAGCACTTTGGGAGGCCGAGACGGGCGGATCACGAGGTCAGGAGATTGAGACCATCTTGGCTAACACAGTGAAACCCCGTCTCTACTAAAAATACAAAAAAATTAGCCCGGCGTGGTGGCGGGCGCCTGTAGTCCCAGCTACTCGGGAGGCTGAGACAGGAGAATGGCGGGAACCCGGAGGCTGAGCTTGCAGTGAGCTGAGATCGTGCCACCGCACTCCAGCCTGGGCGACTGAGCAAGACTCCGTCTCAAAAAAAAAAAAAAAAAAAAAGAGTGTCCCTGAATCACGAACCACGATAATTTTTCCCTTTTATTGACCGCCTTTTATGTTTTTGTCACTGTATGGCATGTTTTATTGATCTCATTTAAATTTAACTGCCCTCTGAAATAGCTGTTCCCATCCCTTCTTTTATAAATGAGGCAAAGTGGCCTTGGAGGGGTCAAGCAAACTGCCTGAGGTCACACAGCTAGTAAGTGCTGGGACCTGGATTCAAACCCAGCTCTGTGTGTGTCTTCAAGGTCTGTGGATGAGCCCACATCAAGTGCCTGACCTTCCGTGTCTGCAGAATGGAACCTTCTGCTCCATGCTGGGGTTGCCAGAAGGAAAAGAATATCTGAGTCTTACAGAAAGTGGACAGTTTATCTAGTGAATCTTGTCTGTTGGGGACGGGGGTGGGTAGGTAGGTGAGTTTACTTCTTTAGTTTTCTTCTCTTGGTGCTTTTCAATTCTTCCAAAGCTAATAAAATTCCAAAGGACTTTTATGTTGAATTTGAGTAGCTGTTGCCTGTGATGGCCCTAGTATGTAGTGTAATACAGTTAAAACCCTCTTTAAGGCATACTTTTTTTTTTTTTAATAAAACATAGGAAAGAAAATCGTATAATATTATTTGCCTTAGGAGATGTCTTACCATAGAGTTTATACCGAGGAGGAAGTCTATTTGCTAAAGCAGGTCTTCACGCAGCAATGGGATGGAAGAGTGGAATATGCAAGTTGAGGGGTGCCCTTTCCTTTAGAGTGTGAGGGTGATGTGCTTCCTGCGGTATTTATGGTTGAATGTTCATCCCACTTTTGCAGATTCCCTAGGTCTGAAGAAGATATCTGGGCCATTAAAAAACCTTCATGAGAGAGTTATACATGAAGGTGAAGAGCCTAGATTCAGAAATCTAAATTCCAATCTCAGCTTTATCCCTTTCTAGCTATGTGACCTTGGGCAAGTTGCTTAACCTGTCTGTGCCTCAGTTTCCTCATATGTAAAGTGGTGATGTAATATCTACTTTATAGAATTCCTGTGGGGATTAAATTTTCCACATGAAATGTATAGAATAACATCTATACATTTCACACAATAATATACCTATACATTTCAGTCTCAAGCCATCACACCTGGCCATACCCCTTATCATCTTTAAAACACCTTGCATTAAATGACAGGATCTTCAGGAAAATATCTACTGAAAAGTGATATATCCTTAGCCTTGCACTTACATGGAATACTTAAATCTAGGACAGTGGGCATTTCCTTGTTCCCAAGTCAGCACAGAAATCCAGAGGGTTCAGCCTGAGACAGATGCCAGGATGATGGGGAGAGTCTGGGGAGGGTATGTTCCTTCATAAGGATCTTCCCGGGCTTGGATCAGAAGGGGCAGCTGTGTATGCCCCAGAGCCAACATATTGAGGAAGGTTCAGCCCTCACTAGGAATGTTCTGAGGTCACGGGAGACTTTGTGAAAGCTGGAGGATGGGCTCAGCTACCTCCTGCTTCTGCTTCCTCCATAGCAGTCAGACCAGAAGAAAAAAAAAGTACAATGTGTGTTTTTCCTCTTTTCACGATTTGATTTTTTTCCACGTATTGAAGTAATTTTTCCTTGAAAAGGACCGAATATTAAAAAATACATTTTATGTCTGTAATCCTAGCATTTTGGGAGGCCGAGGTGGGCGGATCTCTTGAGGTCAGGAGTTTGAGACCAGCCTGGCCAACATGGTGAAAACCCATCTCTACTAAAAATACAAAAATTAGCTGGGCGTGGTGGTGGGCGCCTGTAATCTCAGATACTCAGGAGGCTGAGGCAGGAGAATCGCTTGAACCTGGGAGAAAGAGGTGGCAGTGAGCCGAGATTGCATCATTGCACTCCAGCCTGGACCACTGAGTGAGACTCTGTCTCAAAAAAAGAGAAATGGATGCTCTTGAGACTTAACTGTGTAAGAAAGAATTCCTACTTCTTCTAGAGGCACAGCCAGCCCAAAAGGTTATGAATTGGCAACGTTAATTAGATCTTTTCTTGGAACTTGAAAGTATTCTCACCTGAAATGCATTTAAAACAAAGTTGCCATCAAGATTCTCCTCTGTTTCTTCCTGAGAGCTTTCCGGCAAGTTTCCAATTTCTTTCATGGAGAATTTGAAACCAGTGGATAGAAAGCAGTGTCAACCTTGTCCTATTTATGCAAATGGATCTGCTCTGTCACCTGTCTACAACCCCCAGGGTCACCGAGTGTCCAGTTCACATTCCCCAGATGTAGATGCAGCTATGGGACATTGAATTCTCCATGTATTAGTTTGAATCAGACCAATGTTGAGATTTACAGTAGTGGCTGTTCTTGCTTCTGTTGGCCTTTGATAGTTTAGTAAGGATTGTAGACAGATGAGAGCTGCAGGAGAGGCTAGCTCATCTCATCTCATATTCAGAAATCCTCACACTGTTACTGGGGACTCGAGAGTTGGTACTTAAACAACCTTTGTGTTTCTAGGGGATTATCCTGTCTGCTTAGTCCATTGCTTCCTCACTCTAGCAGTGCACTGAGTTAAAACCAACCCGTCCTAAACTTGCCTCCAGGCGTCTACATGAGTACACACAAACACCCACACCCTACAAGAAAGCCCAAGCTGGTTTATGCAAGCTCACTTTAGGCAGTTTGCCAAATTCCACTCTGATTGGTTCAGTGGACAGATAACTTACGTGAAATACTTAGTGAAATACTCGCAGTACAGGAAACATTTGTTTCTCAGCCCTGGAAATAATCAATAGAGGCAAATGCCTTTGCAGTCACAATGCCTGTTTATGTGTGGAGTTCTTCGTTGTTCTAGGTGTGCGAGTACAGTAAACATTCTCCAAGTGGCAGCAGGAGAGAACCACGGTGCTTCTGTAATAAGGTGAGATTTACAGGCTTGTAAGAGCTGGGGGTATAAATCAGGCTTCTGGTGGAATGGGTGAAATGGACTAAATTCAGGTATTAGTGGGAGAGCCACGTGTGCACTGCAGAGGGAGAAAGCCTCATCAGTATTACAGATGGCGTGTCCCTTTAGTTAATTTAGAAGAAATTCCCATCAGCCAACAGAGCTTTGAGGATGGATGCAGGAAAAAAGAAGACTGTGGCATATGGAGAGAACATATTTGTTCTTGGAAAATCAGTAGAAAATGTTTAATGTCATCATAACCTCATTTGCATAAAAATAGTCACATGCGGTAAACCAAATGAAAGCAAAGGAAGATGTGACGGAACCAATGCTGTTCGGAGTTTCGTTTCATTATGAATAACATAAATAATTCAATTGAATAAATAAATACGAAATTGCTTTAAGTAGATGCACTACAAGTGATTATTCCTTGAAAATTCCTTTAATGGTGCATGCCCCAATGATGAAGCAACGTGATTATGTCTCCATGGGCAGCGCTTTGCTGGACACTTGACCCTCGTCAATGATATTGAGCTTTCTGTAGCGCTCAAGTGTTTTATGAACACAAATGAAGTTTTTAGTTTCACAATCTGATTCATAAACATGACCTTGAAGTCATTTAAATAGACTTATCTTCATTGCGATGAATGCAGCCCCCACTTTGCACGTGGTTGCGCTGAGGCAATATTTGATAATCACAAGTTTGAAGAGTCTCGGGCTGTGCAGTACTAGGTACATAATTCTAAATAAATATTTGGAACCCTGGTGGCAGAATTTGAGCTGTTGTTTCTGCCTTGCCAAGTCTGGTCGGGGAATTCTTGTGTAAGGATAAACTGTGGTGTGGATAAAATTGATGGAAATTATTTATGACTTAAAGAAAAATAAAGCAAAAAGGAATGTATTTCTGATTTCAACAAATGTTTTCTAGGGTTTTGTAGAAAGCCATGCACAGGTACCATGGGAACTATAACAGATGTATATGACACAGTCCTTGTACTCATTTGATTTTATTCATTCACTCAGTAAATACTCATCAGTCAGCTCCCACACACCAGGCACTATGTTGGAGGTTGAGGTTATAAGGGGGAGACAGATGATAAACTGGGAAAAATAAACACAAGCTAATTATAGATTGTGATAAATGCTTTGAAGTAAATAAGCAGGTGCTAACATACATCTGACCCTTCAAATCCCTGGGTTTTACATCTGCAGATTCAACCGGAAAATACTAGAAAAAATAAAAATAAAAGATAGTAATACAACAATAAAAATACAAATAAAAAAACTACAGTATAATGACTGCATAGCATTTGCATTGTATTACATATTGTGAGTAATCTTGAGATTATTTAAAGTATCCAGGAAATGTGAGTAGGTTATGTGCAAATACTATGCCATTTTATACAAGGGACTTGAGCATCCTTGGATTTTGGTATCCGTGAGGGGGTTCTGGAACCAATACCCCTTAGATACTGGGGGACAACTGTAGAGAGAAAATGGAAACAAGAATGTACTTTAGAGAAGGTGAGTTGAAGAGGCAGAGGAGATGAGGATGAAACAGCAGCTCAAAAGTCTGGCAGCAGCTGGGTGCAGTGGCTCACGCCTGTAATCCCAGCACTTTGGGAGGCCGAGCCTGGTGGATCACTTGAGGCCAGGAGTTCAAGATCAGCCTGGCCAACATGGCGAAATCTCATCTCTACTAAAAATACAAAAATTAGCTGGGTATGGTGGTGCACGCCTGTAGTCCTCAGGCTACTCAGGAAGCTGGGGCACAAGAATCGCTTGAACCTGGGAGGCAGAGGGTGCAGTGAGCCAAGATCGAGCCAGTGCCCTCAAGCCTGGGCAACAAGAATGAAACTCCATCTCAAAACAAAAGTAAATAAAACCTCTGTCAGAAAACCTCTCTGGACAGAAAGAATAGTGCCTAGAAAGCCCTAAGTTTGGAATGGGCTTGATTTAGGAACTGATAGTAGATACTGGCCAATTGTTTGAGGGTGATGGAAGGGGAGGTAGGAATCAGATCATGTGGGATTGTGGGCAGTGAATCTGGGATTTATTTCAGTGGGAACAAAAGTGATACACTGGGTTAATAATATACCCCCAAATTCAAGTCCATCTGGAACCTCAGGTCACCCTATATGGATAACAGGGTCTTTGCAGATGTAATTAGTTAAAGTGAGGCATACTTGATTAGGGTGCTGCCTAAATCCCCAAGATGGTTAGTATCTTAAGAGGAGAAAACACAGAGACCAAGACAGAGACAGAGGGAGGAGGCCAAGTGAAGACAGGCAGAGACTGGAATAGGGCATCCACAAGCCAAGGAGTGCTGGGAATTGCCAGCACTCTCCAAAAACTAGAGAAGGCAAAGAAGGATTCTCCTCTAGAGCCTTCAGAGGGTGCATGCCCTTGCTGACCCCTTCATTTGGGACTTCTAGCCTCTGGAACCGTGAGAGAATAAATTTCTGTTGTTGTAGTGCCCCCATTTTGTGGTACTTTGCTATGGCAGCCTAGGGAACAGATATTAAAGGTCATGGTAGCCACTGGGGATTTGACATAGCGAAGTGTGCTGATCTGGAGTATGTTTTTAGAAGGTCATTCTGAATGGTGTTTGGAGAATGGATTGCAGAGAGCAAGAGAGATGCAAGGAGTCCAGTTTGGAGGATAGTGCCGGTAGGAGGCGATAGTGTTTCCGACTAGGGTGTGCATAGTGATATGGTTTGACTGTGTCTCCACCCAGATCTCATCTTGAATTGTAGCTCTCATAATTCCCATGTGTGGGAGGGACCCAGTGGGAGATAACTGAATCATGAGGGCGGTTTCCCCCATACCGTTCTCGTGGTAGTGATAAAGTCTCACAAGATCTGATTGTTTTATAAGGGGAAACTCCTTACGCTTGACTGTCTGATTCTCTCTTGCTGCTGCCATATAAGAAGTGCCTTTTACCTTCTGCCATGATTGTGAGGCCTCCCCAGCCATGTGGAGCTGTGAGTCCATTAAACCTCTTTTACTTTATAAATTACTCAGTCTGAGGTATGTCTTTATCAGCAACATGAAAATGAACGAATACACATAGTAAGATAGGGAGAAGTAGAGATTGATGGTGGAGGTCATCAAGGAAGACTACTGGGTTTTAGGTTGCAACATAAGGGTGCACGGTAGTGCCATTTACTGAAACGGTAAAACTGAAAAACAGATTTGGGGGACTCTTTAAGAATTCTACTTGGGATTTGTTAAGTTTGATTTGATGTTTAGTCATATAATTGGAGCTATCAAATAGATGGTTGAACAATTTATGACTCTGAGCTTGAGAGAGAGGTAGGGGGTTGGGAGATAGACCTTTGAAGGCATCAACATAGAGGTGACCATCAAAGCTGAGATCACTAAGGAGAGAGAGCTGGAGATTTGGCAACAGCCCAGGAGTGAGTGCTGTGCCACTCCAAAATTTAGAACATGGATAGAGGAGAGAAATTCAGCGAAGGATGTGGATAAGAAATAACTAATGAAGCAGGTAGAAATCCAGGAAAATGAAGTGATGTGGAAGCCAGAAAAGGAGTATTCCAGAAGGAAGCAGTGGTTACTGGTGATGAGGGATACTGAGATGCCAGCATTGTTCAGCAGATTTGGCAACATGAAGTTCACTGATGACCTCAACAAGGATATTCAGCCCTTATTGGGGTTGATTAAGGAGCGAATGGGAGGGAAGAAATGAGAGGGCAAAATGACTACTCTGATGAATTTTATTGTGAAAGGGAGAAGAGGCATGCTAGCTGAGGGCTTTGGGGGATGGGGGTCAAAGGAGGTTATTATTATTGTTCCTTATAAAATTCCCATTTTGTCATAAGAGTTACAGAAAAGTTGCAAGAATACTACAAAAAATTCTGTATTTCTTTATCCAGTTTCCTTAAAGGTTAACATTTTACAATATTTATATATCTCCATGTGTACATCTATTTTTTTCTGAATCATTTGAGCGTGAGTTGCAGACATGATGCCCCTTCGTCTCTGAATAGTTCAGCATGAGCAACCCAAGAACAAGGGCATTCTCTTACATAACCACACGGCAATATGATAGTATTACCTGTCCACATTTCACCAGTTGTCTCAATAATGTCCTTTACAGAAAAAGAAAGTCCTAGACCATGTATTACATTCATTTATCATAATGTTTTATTTTGAAACAGTCCTTTAGTCTTTCTTTGTCTTTCATGACGTTGACATTTTTGAATACTATAGTCCAGTCATTTTGTAAAATGTCTCTTAGTTTGTATTTGTCCAATATTTCATCAGAATTAGACTCAGAATGTGCTTTTGTGGCAGGAATACTACAAAAATGGTGTTGCATCTTGGTGCATCTTATCAGGACATACATGAGGAAAAGGAACAGCCAATGAAGAAGGAAGAAATTCAGAAGAATGTAGTGACATGGAAGCCACTCATTACTTGTCTCATTACTGGTGGTAATAATGTTGATTACTGGGTTAAAGGTGGTATATTAATCTGTCCTGGCATTGCTATAAAGAAATACCGCAGGCTGGGTAATTTACAAATAAAAGAGGTTTAATTGACTCATGGTGCCACAGGCTATATAGGAAGCATGATGCTGGCATCTGCTGGGCCTCTGAGGAGGCCTCAGGAAACTTACAATTATGGCGGGAGATGATGGGGAAGCAAGATTTCTCACATGGTGGGAGCAGGATGAGAGAGAGAGAGAGAAGGAGATGCTACACACTTTTAAACAACCGGATCTTATGAAAGCTCACTCACAATACCATGGGGGATGGTGTTAAACCATAAGAAACT
Organism: Macaca thibetana thibetana; assembly: GCF_024542745.1. Taxonomy (NCBI): domain Eukaryota; kingdom Metazoa; phylum Chordata; class Mammalia; order Primates; family Cercopithecidae; genus Macaca; species Macaca thibetana. The sequence goes on along the minus strand of NC_065580.1, from coordinate 131,809,258 downwards.
ACCCCCATGATTCAGTCACCCCCTATCAGACCCTACCTCCAACATCAGGAATTATAATTCAACATGAGATTTTGGGTGGGGACACAGACCCACACTATAGCAGATTGTGTCTGTGTGGTAGTCAGTTGTGTTTCCTAATACCTCCAGGACAATGTAGAATTAGTGGAGACAGTGGGAACCCTTGCCTTTCCTGTCTTTGACAGAAGTGCCTCTAGTGTTTCTCATTAATAAGATGCTGTCTCTATGGCTATGGTATGGTTTATTATGCTAAGAAAGTATCCATTAGTTTTAATGATCTTGAGGGTTTCTTTATTAGGGTAAGTGTTGAATTTTTCAAACCCATTTCAGTCTTTTCAGTAACTCTGCAGAAAGTCATCTCTGTCTTTCTTCTTGCATCTATAAAGATTTTGCATTGTATTAGTGGATTTCTTAATATTAAACCAAATTTATATTCCTGGAATAAATTCCACTAGGCTATGGTGTATTGTTTTCTTAATGTGATGTTGGATTCTGTTCACTAATATTTGGTTTAAAACTTGTGCATCAATATTTGTAATTCATTCTCTCTCACTCTCTCTGCTTCCCTTAAGAAGTTTAGTTATTAATACATTACAAAAGGAATTAGGTTTTCAATCCTCTGGAACAATTGATGGAGCATTATGACTATCTGGTTCTTAAATGTTTAGTAGAAGTCACCAGTGAAACAATCTGGGCCTGATGTTTTTTATAGGGTAGTTTCTTGTTGGTTTTTGCAATTTTTTTCCTGAGGAAATAGGTCTAAGGTTTCTGTCTCTAATGACGTCAACCTTGGCAAATTGCCTTTCTCCAGGAAATTATCCATTACATCTAGGCTTTTAAATGTATTTGCATAGGGATCTGCAAATGAGCCTTTTTTTATTTTTAACAGTTATTTGTTTCGATGATTATTTCCCCCTTTGGTTTCTTATTTATGTATTTGTGCTTTCTCTTTTTTCCCTTAAGTTAGTTAAATGTGGTCTATTTTGTTAATTATGTTTTAAAAAACAGTATTTTGATTTATTCAAGATCTTGTATTTTTCTGTTCTCTAACTTACTGAGTTCTGCTTTTTATATTTATTACTGCCTTCCTTGTATTTTCTTTTGATTTACTTTGTTGTTTTTCTTTCTGAAAAGCATTCTAAGTTGGAAATGTAATTCAAGTATTTTTATTGCTAAAAGGTTTTAAGGCTTTGAATGTTTTTCTTCTTACTGCTTACAACTTCCCACTGATTCTGATATGTGGTGTTTTCATTACCATTATTTTTTAGAAATGCTTTAACTTCGGTTTATATTTACCCTGTCACGCAAGACTGGTTTAGTAGGTTTTTGAAATTTGCAGATGGATAACTTCTTAAAAACATTATTAATAATTTTAAATTTTATTGCATAGTGATCAGAGAGTATTGTTTGTCATTTTTTTTTTTTTTTCAAATATGTAGTCTCACTCTGTCACCCAGGCTGGAGTACAGTGGCATGATCTCGGCCCACTGCAACCTTTGCCTCCCAGGTTCAAGCAATTCTCCTGCCTCAGCCTTCTGAGTAGCTGGGATTACAGGCATCTAAACTATGCTCGGCTAATTTTTGTATTTTTGGTAGAGACAGAGTTTCTCCATGTTGGCTAGGCTGGTCTTGAACTCATGGGGTCAAGGGATTCACCCCCTCTTAGTCTCCCAAAGTGATGGGATTACAGGTGTGAGCCACCATGCCCAGCGGGTTCTTTTTTACAACTCTTCCCCTGAGGTTGAGAAGATGTGTTGCCTGTTTTCTGAGAGCAGTGTGTATTTCTATCACATGAGGCATTCTGATTTTCTGTTTTCAATTTCTTCTTGATATAGTTACTTTGTGTATATGGAATCTGATTCCCCCGGCCCCCCACCTTTTTTTTTTTTTTTGAGAGAGAAGCGTCTTGCCCTGTCACCCAGGCTGGAGTGCAGTGGTGCGATCTTGGCTCACTGCAACCTCTGCCTGCTGAGTTCGAGCGATTCTCCTGCCTCAGCCTCTGAGGAGCTGAAATTACAGACGCCCACCACCACATCCGGCTACTCTTTTGGAGTTTTGGTAGAGATGGGGTTACGCCATGTTGGCCAGGCTGGTCTCAAACTCCTGTCCTCAAGTGATCCTCTTGCCTTGGCCTCCCAAAATGCTGAGATTTTCTTCCATTCATTAATTTTGTTGATTTGCAATGATTTACAAGATTTTTAGTTCAAAGGAATCATTTGTCAGTGTCACAAGTATGGTGCCTTTGTCTGTCTGTGTTGCTGTCAAGGAATACCTGAGGCTGGATAATTTATAAAGAAAAGAGGTTTAACTGGCTCACAGTTCTACAGGCTGTACAAGAAACATGACACCAATATTTGCTCAGGTTCTGTCGAAGTTCTGAGGCTGTGCCCACTCACAGAGAAGGGTGAAGAGTAGCCAGCGTGCAGAGATCGCATGGTGAGAGTGGAAGGGAGACAGGGGTGGCAGGTGCCAGGCTCTTTTCAACAATTAGCTCCTGGGGAACTCTCCTGAGAACTCACAGAGTGGAGAATTTACTCAGAACCGTGAGGATAGCTCCAAGGCATCCACGAGGGGTTGGCCCCATGACCCAGACACCTTCCAGTAGGCCCCGCCTCCAACTTTGGGAATTAAATTTCAATATGGAATGTCAAATATCCAAAACACAGCATATAAATTCTGCAGTAGGCATATATATATATATATATATATATATATATATATTTGTTGTTGTTGTTGTTGTTTAGATGGAGTCTCACTCTGTCACCCAGGCTGGAGTGCAGTGGCACCATCTCGGCTCACTGCAACCTCTGCCTTCTGGGTTCAAGCAGTTCTTCTGCCTCAGCCTCCCAAGTAGCTGGGATTACAGGCACACACCACCATGCCTGGCTAATTTTTGTATTTTTAGTAGAGACAGGGTTTCACCATATTGGTCAGGCTGGTCTCGAACTCCTGACCGACCTCAGGTGATCCACCCTTCTCAGCCTCCCAAAGTGCTGGGATTCCAGCCGTGAGCCACCGTGCCTGGCCAGTGGGAGTGCTTTTTTGTGTGTGTTTGCAATAGGGAATATGTTGTGTCATCTGGCCTTTGGGTTTCTCTTATTTAGGGACCCCCAACCCACAGGCCATGGACTGGTACGAGTTTGTGGCCTGTTGGGAACTGGGTGGCACAGCAGGAAGCGAGTGGTAGGCAAGTGAGCATGACCGCCTGAGCGCCACCTCCTGCCAGATCAGCGACAGCATTAGATTCTCATAGGAGCGTGAACCCTATTATGAACTGTGCATGCATTGCATGCTCCTTATGAGAATCTAATACCTTATGATCTGAGGTGGAGCAGTCTCATTCTGAAACCGTTCCCCATCCCCCCAAAACCCATGGAAAAGTTGTCTTCCATGAAACTGGCCCTGGTGTCAAAAAGGTGAGGGACCGCTGTTTAAGGGGACACTGAGTTTTCCCCTTTTGCATATTTTCCCATTCACCACTCAATGTTTAAAGGCTGCCTTCCTATACTTTTTAACTTTCTTCTCTCCCAGAAACAATGCCTTGAGTCATGCACATTTAAAGTCCCATCTTTGGCTAGGTGCTTAGGCCTATAATTCCAGCACTTTGGGAGGTCAAGATGGGTGGATCATTTGAGGTCAGGAGTTTGAGACCAGCCTGGCTACCATGGTGAAACTGAGAGGTGAAGCCGGCTGGACTTCCTGGGTCCAGTGGGGACTTGGAGAACTTTTCTGTCTTACAAGAGGATTGTAAAATGTACCAATCAGCGCTCTGTAGCTACCAAGAGGATTGTAACATGCACCAATCAGTGCTCTGTAAAATGCACCAATCAGCGCTCTGTAAAATGCACCAATCAGCAGGATCCTAAAAGTAGCCAATTGCAGGGAGGACTGAGAAAACGGCACTCTGATAGGACAGAAACGGAACATGGGAGGGGACAAATAGGGGAATCAAAGCTGGTCACCCCAGCCAGCAACTGTAACCAACTTGGGTCACCCTCCACACCATGGAAGCTTTGTTCTTTGACTGTTCACAATAAATCTTGCTGTTGCTCACTTTTTGGGTCCATGCCACCTTTAAGAGCTGTAACACCCACTGCTAAGGTGCACGGCTCCATTCTTGAAGTCAGCGAGACCACGAACCCACTGGCAGGAACCAACTGCAGACA